>NC_029786.2:12340572-12407635 GCF_000816755.2 Arachis ipaensis
AATATATATAAAAAAATTTTAACAATGGATTTTTAAACATTTTAAAATAATTTAATTACTTAAATAAAATTATGGTGTAACTCTCATAGTAGAGATGACCTGGTTGGAATAGAGACTTGAGAAAATACCATATACAATAACTAAGCTGCTTTTACCAAAAATAAAGGATTGATCATGTTTAAATTATGTCGTCAAGAACTGCTTAGAAGGGTAAAATAGATTAAGTATAATATATGATGGTCAAGGTGGTATGATGCAGGAAAATACTAATTGTAACAAGGAATAGCACATCTTTTGAGAGTGCAATGGAGGTCTTCAATCTAAACCATCAAATTTTTTAATTACCCACTGACCCCGTTCAAGTAAGTATGTTGCATTAGTCCGCAACTTAATTTCTTCTGTATTTATTTTTTTTAATGTTAGATTTTACTACTTGAAATGTATTGAAGCTATAGAATAATTTATTTTTAATTTGATAAGTGAATTGTTTTATTCAAAAGATAAATTTTAATTAAAGTAATAAATCTTTTGATGTTTTGTAATAATGAAGTCCTAATTTTGATTTTACCGTTTCAAGAGTAAACTAATTAAAAGGGTAAAAAATGTAAATAAGCGAAGGGAACTGAGAAATTATGTAAATCTGGCAAACTGAAAATTGTTTTACGAATGAGCCAAAGCGCATTGTTATATAATTCGAATCAGGTTGATTCGAATTACAAAAGCACATAATTCGAACCAAGGTAACTCAAATATTGATGGAACAAGTGATGCATGTAATTCGAACCTAGTTGGTTCGAACTAGGATTGAGAGTAATTCGAATTAGGTGAGTTCGAATTACACGGTTGGACGCTTCAGCAAGTAATTCGAACCTAGTTGGTTCGAATTAGTCAAAGTTTGCCTCGAATAGTAATTCGAACTATGCTGTTAAAAAATTAATAATTTATTAAAAAAATTAATAATTTAAAAATTAAAAAAATATATATTTTATTCCATACAAAATAATTAAAAAATATATTTTATTCTATACAAAATAATTTTAAAAAATAGCTTAAAAGATGTTATGAGTACTATAAAAGTTTGTAATATTCTATTGATTTAGGTAAATACATGATGAAAATATTTTTTCTTTAATTTCTAAATTATTAGTGACTATGTGGAGTATTTCTTTAATGTCCTAAGTCATTAGGACATTACAAATTTTATAGTACTTCTAATATTTTTTAAGCCATTTTTTAAATTATTTTGGATAGAATAAAATATTTTTTTGTGGTATAATTTAAATAAATTTATTAAAAAATATTCATGATAATTTTTTAATAGAATTATTTAAATTATTTTTTTCAAAGATAAATATTATTTTATTAATATAAAATAAAAGTGTTTCCATAAGGAAGTACAAAAGAATTGGGTATTCCCATTTATCACCAACTGTGACGGAAAGACTAAGAGCTTAAAAGAAGAGTAAAGTAACAGTAAAGAAAATTAATAGCACCTATCAGGTATGGTTCACGAGTTCACGCACTAAATTGCTGGCTTCTTTCACTATCTCTGGTACCGGGCTTATTACCTTCTCAAAAACACACCGATTCCTCGCTTTCCAAGTGCTTCAACATAACGCCGCTATGAGGAGGATCTTTTGTCTACCGTCGAATTGAGCCGCTGCCTAGGATAAGACTCGTTGCCACCAATTGAAAAAGGTTTCTTCTTCTCTCATCCATAGGTCAGGGATTATTAAGCTTAGGCTCCATATTATTGAAGACAGGGGGCATTGGAACAAAGCATGATAAATTGATTCAGCCTTCAACATGCATCTTGGACAAGTGGCAAGAGTGGATGCGAACCAGCTGTGAACTTGTTGCAACACCGGAATCTTTTCATGAAGACTTTTCCATAGAAAAATCTTAATTTTATGTGGTAATTTCAACTCCCAAATGCTATTCCAGACTCTGTTGTGTATGTTCTAGGGCCTCAATGAAGTAGGAGAATGAAAGAATCCATAAGCAATTTTGTATCCTGACCCAACTTCATATATACCAGATTTTGTCCAGCACTAATTAACTTCATCCTCCTCCTCTGTTGGTTTGATTGAAAAAATTTTATTGCATATATCAACTGAAAAAATCGACTCAATCAGATTTCTATTCCAACTTCTATCAGGATTTAGTAACGCACTAACGTAATACACTTGCAGATTTTGCGGGATTATGAGTGCATTTTGAGGGACATTAAGGGGCACTGGTGGTGGGAGCCAGGGGTCATGGAAGATGCGAACATTAGTGCCAGAGCCTATTTTTCATAACAAGCCTTTCTCGATCACCTTGCATCCTTCAAGAACACTTCTCCAATCCCACGACGGTACGCTTCCTATCTCTGCATGTAGGAAATCTGTATATCTGAAATATTTAGCTTTGAGTATTCTTGATATAGTAGAATTAGGGTATTTCATTAGACGCCAACATTGCTTGCCCAATAAAGCCAAATTTTGCGCCCTTAGATCCTTGATCCCCAGCCCTCCATCTTTCTTCGGTCTCGTCATTGTGTCCCATTTAATCCAAACCATTCTTCGTTCTGCGCCTTTTTGACCCCACCAAAATTGCGAGAGCATGCTATGAATCTCAGTCAACAGCGTGTCCGGGAGCTTGAAACAAGAGAGTGTATAAATAGGAATCGCCTCCCCCACCGCTCTCAATAGCGTGTGCCTGCCACCTGATGACAATAGACTTCTTTTCCAACCCATAATCCTCTTCTGAACTTTATCCTTGATAGCTTCAAAGGTTGCTTTCTTTGATTTTTGAACTATAGAGGGCAGTCCCAAGTATTTATCTTGTGCTCCGATATGTTCAATATTTAGTGTCTGAGCAACTGCTAGTCATGTGTTCTGAGATGTGTTGTGACTGAAAAAGATAGCCGATTTATTCAAATTGACTTTTTGCCCACTGAAACCCTCATAGGTCTCTAGCAATTCTAAAATACTTTGGCTTGTATTAGGTGCGCTCTTGCAAAAAAAAATTGAATCATCAGCAAACAAAAGGTGATTAACTGTTTAGCATCTCCGATTAACTTGAACTCCTTGAATTAATCTGTTTTGCTCTGCCTTGTGTAGCAAGAAGGAAAGTCCTTCTGCACAAAAAAGAAAGAGATATGGAGACAGGGGATCACCCTGTCAGATGCCCCTATTTGGCCTAAAATAGCCAAAAGGTTGACCTTCCACAACAACAGAGTAAGAAACAGTCGTTACCAATTCCTTAGTCCAGTTAATCCATTTAGCATCAAACCCCAGCTTATCTATAATATACCATAAAAAATGCCATTCAACCCTATCATAAGCCTTGCTCATGTCTAGTTTAATAGCCATCTCATGCTCTACCCCACTTCTCTTATTTTTCAAATAGTGCATACATTCGTGAGCAATTAGAATATTATCTGAAATGAGTCTTCCTTTAAACGCACTCTGATTTGGACTTATAATTTTATTCATAATACCTTGTAATCGGTGCACCATAACTTTAGAAATAATTTTATACATAACTGAAGACAAACTGATCGGTCGTACCTGAGTCATGTCACTGGCATCTGGCACCTTTGGAATCAAACAAATTTGAGTATGATTGAAGCTTTTTAAAATTCTGCCACTGTGAAAGAAACTTCTCACTGTCTTAAAAACGTCACCTCCAACTATATCCCAGAAAAAGTGAAAAAACTTAGCTGTAAATCCGTCATCACTAGGAGCACTCTGAGCATGAACATTAAATGTAGCTCTTTTGACCTCGTGGCCTTTGGAGCCTACGATTCATGGAAGCTGTAACCTTAGGCTCCAAATCCTCTAAGTATGGATTCGGATCAGCCGCACAAGAAGAAGTAAAAATATCGCAAAAGTAGTCCTCAGCTACCTTTGCAATATCCTCCGGTCCTCCCCACTAATCTCCAAATTCTGTTCCTTCGCATCCTTGATTGAAAATTATTTAAATTATATGGTGAGATATTACATGATTCGAATTATGCATGTGGAAGTTCGAATCACTCTGATTCAAATTATATGGTGAGCAATTCGAATTCTATACAATACTCTTCTGCCCATTCTTGATAGCTAATGAATATTTTTTAATAAATTTATTTAAATTATACTACAAAAAAATATTTTTTTTGTTAGCTTTTTTTAACGTATGAAATAATATATATATTTTTTTAATTTTTAAATTATTAATTTTTTTTAATAATTTTTTTAATAAATTATTAATTTTTTAACAGCATAATTCGAATTACTATTCGAGGCAAACTTTGACTAATTCGAACCAACTAGATTCGAATTACTTGCTGAAGCGTCCAAACGTGTAATTCGAACTCACCTAGTTCGAATTACTCTCAATCCTAGTTCGAACCAACTAGGTTCGAATTACATGCATCACTTGTTCCATCAATATTCGAGCTACCTTAGTTCGAATTATGTGTTTTTGTAGTTTGAACCAACCTGGTTCAAATTATATAGTAATAATATGCTTTGACTCATTCGTGAAGCAATTTTCAATTTGGTGAATTTGCGTAATTTCTCAGCTCCCTTGGCTTATTTACGTTTTTTACCCTACTTAAAATGAACAAAACAAAGAGTGCGGATTAATGTGATTTGATAACATAGAAAAATCGACTAAATTTATTAGAGATTTCTCAAATTCAAAATTTATCATATGTGTTCCAAAATTTAGTTCAGCCACTATATTAATTTTTGGACTCTTTTTAGAATTGGGTAAACAAACAGAATGTTAAATTTATTCTGTCTTATCACGTTAGACTAAATAAAAATTTAACAGAAGAACCAAAAAAATATATTTAACTGAATTAGTGATTAGGTGCTACATTATTATTTTCTAATCAATAAGGAGTGTTATCTAGAGTAATGATTAGAGGATAAGGTAGGATTTTACTCTAAATTCTATTTTTTTTCAAAAATAGATGTATTTTATTTATTAACTGAAGCAAAATACAATGGGATTCATGTTAGGACATAGAACAAAAGAAAGAGAAAATTTTCAAAATTCACTAAAACGTGAATACAACATCAATCAAAACATGAATAAGAGAGAAACTAGATTAAAAAAAGGAAAGTGAATGCAGTACTAGGGATTGGAAGACCACTCATTCACAAGCTTCAAGCATGAATCCACCGTTACTTTTGGAGGGATCAATTCTTGTTCAAAGATCATGATGTTCCTGGATTTCCAAATTTCCTAGCACAACGTTGCTAACAACATCAACTGCAATGACCCACCATGTCGAGCTCTGAAGTGCTCAGATCTCTCTTACCAGACTGACAAAAAAAAAGATGAGTTGTTGTTGACAAAATCTATGGTGATGGGGCTTTTATTCCATACCTCTTTTGCTTTCTCACATAAGAATAGAGAATGATTAATGGATTCTGCATCTTGTTGGCAGCGGCGACATAATGGGAAAATGGAAGGGAGGCGCTGGTTGAGCAGATTACGGACAGGGAGCTTCTCGTGAATGCTTCTCCAGAGGAAAATCTTCAATTTTGGACATCTTCGACTAATTTGAATACCTGAGAGGATACCATTTTGCTCAGCCTTGTTCAGAAGATAGGAAAAACCTTCTGCACAAAATAGAAGAAGATAGAGAGATAGAGGGTCCCCTTGACGGATACCTCTATTTGGCTTGAAAAAGTCATAAGGTTGTCCTTCAACAACGACAGAGTAAGAAACGGTTGTCACCACCTCTTGTATCCAGCCAATCCATCTTGAATCAAAACCAAGCTTCTCTAGCATAAACCATAGGAATTGCCACTCAATTCTATCATATACTTTGTTCATATCAAGTTTCAACGCTATCTCATTCACCAAACCCCTCTTGTTAGTATTCAAGTAGTGCATGCATTCATGGGAATATAAGAATATTGTCAGAGATTAACCGGCCTTTCACAAAGGCGCTCTGAGTTGAACTAATCAAACAATTCATGAAACTCTGGAGCCGATGAACCAATACTTTAGAAATAAATTTGTAGACAACTGAAGAAAGACTTATAGGTCTAACCTAGGCCATTACCTTTGCATCTGGGATCTTAGGAATTAAGCAAATGTGGGTGTGGTTGAAACTTTTTAATATTCTACCACTAACAAAGAAACTCCGAATTGCTTTAAAAACACCTTCTGCTACAATATCCCAATAGAATTGAAAGAATTTAGAAGTAAATCCGTCATCACCTGGGGCACTATGGGGATGGACACTAAAAACTACTCTCTTAATTTCCTCCATTGAGACTGGACGCAACAATTTGCGATTTATGGCAGGGGTGACTTTAGCACCAAAACTTCAAATAGAGGGGCTGGATCAGCATTGTTATTTGAAGTAAATATTTCCTTAAAATATTCCTCGGCAACCGTAGCAATCTCTCCATGAGTGGTGGCATAGCTTCTATCATTCTTTTCTGATCTCCAGATTTTATTTCTCCGAATCTGATATTGGTAGGATTAATGGAAGAATTTAGTATTTTTGTCACCCTCATTCAACCATTTTATCATTGGTTTGCCTTTTCAATAGCTCTCTTTTTTGGAATACGCCATTTCAAGTTCCTTTTCCAGCTCATTCAGTTAGTTTCCGCCATTGATTCCTGCTTCTCTGAGGGCCTCAATCCTATAAAGAAGGTTCTCAATCTCCTTTTTAGAATTGGATTTGGATGACTGTTGCCAAAACACTAATTGATGACGACACATCTTCATTTTTTGTGCAAGAATAAATATTGCTGAACCCTCAAACCTGGAGCTCCAAGCAGCATCGATGACATTCCTTATTTCCTCCATTCCACACCAATGATCTTGGAATTTGAATCTTTTCTTGGACTTCTCCATTTGAGGATTAGTATCCAAGAAGAGTGGCACGTGATCAGACCCATTTTCCATCAATTTAATCACTGAAGCAGCAGGGTAGATTTTCAACCAGCCCCCTGGAGCGAGCATTCTATCCAATCTCTCGGCAATATCCTCCGAACCCCTTCTTTTATTTGATAATGTGAATGGTCTCCCTACCATGCCCAAGTCCATTAATCCATTTCCATCAATGAAATTAGAAAACTCAAACATAATAGCCTAGGATTTAAGGTCTCCTCCCATCTTCTCTTGTTGATTCACAATGGCATTAAAGTCTCCGAAAATAATGATATTTTCGGATAACTGTTAGTTGTTGAATAACTGTTAAGATCTCTTCGAATTGAGTTAGCCTTTCATGATCCAAACAGCTTAAGTGAACACCCACCAATTCCCATGAAGAGTTATTAGATGTGTCATTTACCTTTGTAGCTGTATAGTAATTTCCAACAACAATTACTTCGAGATCTAGGTCTTCTTTCCAAGCTAGAATTGTTCCTTTCGCTGTCCCAATTGGATTATTAATCTTCCATTCACAAATCTGCAGCTTCTCAATTTTCTTTCTACTATGCGGGATTGGTTTTTAGTTTCACAGATGAACACAATCTCGCGGAAGAGTGGGATTGACATATCCCTTTAAGATTCTGGACTGTCAGGGGTCTCCCCAAACCCCGACAGTTCCAGCTTAGTAGCTTCATGGGTCTTTGGGTGCCATTTGACGGCTGGCACCCTCCACCTCATTCTCAATTAATCGCTCTTTCTCTAAACACGTTTTTTTCAACTTCCTTCATTCTCCTTTCCACTATTGCTTCTCTTATTGCCAACATAAGTCTTGATAATATTGTCTCTTATTCTTGCTATCTGCTTCAGTTTTACTTTCTTATTTTTGCATTCTGTTCTGTTTTCAGAAATAGCCACATATTCCTCAGTATTCATTTGAATAGATAGCTCTCTAAGAACATTTAGCGAATCAGCACCTGAATTAGTGTTAGCAATCTCTACTTCTGCATCTTTATCTTTCTGCACGTTAGAACTATTTGCCATTAATTGCTTGGAAGTTGGTTGCTGCTTCTTGTCTTTCATACTCAAACTTGAAAAGCTCTCTAGAAGTCACATTGGGGCTGATTTCTTCCTTGGTTGTGCAAGAGAATGACCATCAGCTCTAGTTTTTCTTGAATCATCATATTTTCTCCTTTCAACTCTCCTTCCAATAATGATTGACAATTTCTTGTCTCATGTCCAAGGGAGGCATAGTAATTGCAAAACACACCAATACATTCATACCTCAAACTCATCTCTAGAGGTTGTTGATTCGGCCCCCCTCTAAACACGTTTTTTTCCAACTTCCTTCATTCTCCTTTCCACTATTGTTTCTTTTATTGCCAACATAAGTCTTGATAATATTGTCTCTTATTCTTGCTATCTGCTTCAGTTTTACTTTCTTATTTTTGCATTCTGTTCTGTTTTCAGAAATAGCCACATATTCCTCAGTATTCATTTGAATAGATAGCTCTCTAAGAACATTTAGCGAATCAGCACCTGAATTAGTGTTAGCAATCTCCACTTCTGCATCTTTATCTTTCTGCACGTTAGAACTATTTGCCATTAATTGCTTGGAAGTTGGTTGCTGCTTCTTGTCTTTCATACTCAAACTTGAAAAGCTCTCTAGAAGTCACATTGGGGCTGATTTCTTCCTTGGTTGTGCAAGAGAATGACCATCAGCTCTAGTTTTTCTTGAATCATCATATTTTCTCCTTTCAACTCTCCTTCCAATAATGATTGACAATTTCTTGTCTCATGTCCAAGGGAGGCATAGTAATTGCAAAACACACCAATACATTCATACCTCAAACTCATCTCTAGAGGTTGTTGATTCGGCCCCATCAATTTTATGTTGTCTCTTAGCTTTTATCACCCTCCAGTTCCACCTTCGCTTTGATAATCCGAGATTTTTTATCTTTGACCTCGAAAAAATCAAGGTCGGAGATGAACCTAATTTACTCCCTAATTTACGTCCAACCTCCAGGGTTTTGAATTGTTTTGGCAAACCCCAGAATTGAACTCAAATAAGGATTGCAGAGATCATTATTTCTCGTGAGGCCTCGTCCTCCTCCCAATGCTTAACGTGTAGGATATAATTCTTAAAGAGCCATGGGGAGCCTCTTTCAATTCTCAGCATATCTGTTTCTTTCTCAAACAAAAATTGAAATAGATTCTTACCTTTGTTCACCACTCTGAATCTTTCAGGTCTACCCCAAATAGCATGCATGGCACCTTCCATTATTCCAACAGAAAAATGTCTTTTCGCAAAAATTCTTCTTGAAAGACTCTTCGTACATGCTTGTACTCCTTCCGAGATGTCTTCTTCATCAAGGATGACAATCTCTTCTTCTTCGCTCTCCTTCTCATGTCTAGGACGCTCAGGATCAGACCTAAGATCATCCATTCTGTTTGTTAATTAGAATTTTAATAGAGGGCACTAAAACCCTAGAAGAGCACTAGGAACCCTAATGAGCACTTTTAATATATCTTCTAAATTCTATTTTGGTGAACACAACTTTTTTATTTATTAATAATAATAAAAGTAAAAGTACATCAAAACAAATTACTATCATTTTGCAGACTTTACTTGTGCTAAAAATATCATACTTTACCTGTTGTTGTTGAAATTGAAAAAGTCTTCTTTTTTGTAATTAAAAAAAAAAGTAAGGAAGAAAATGAATCGGAACCAAAACTATTTTTTCCATTTCAAGTAAAGGAGATCCTTTTTAAGTAAAAGAGATTACAAAAATGATGTTAAAGAGATTACAAAAATGATGTTGGATCTCAGAAATTAATTGTATAAATTAGCTATACAAAATTGTAAGCTTTCCAAGACAGACTAAATCCCATGCTTAAAGTTAAAAAAAACATACCAAAAGATATGTAAAAGACTCAACATATGCTAAATTTAAAAATTGTTGAGGGTAGATCTTATGCTAGCACCCTTCCCAACTGCAATGGAAGTTACCAGCCTAATCTATGGGTCTTCTTGAATCTTGATTGCGCATTGACTCCATTCAGGTAAGTAAATTGAAATTGATATCCAATGTTCTATGGAATCCATTGAATAATTAGTTTATAGTCTCTTGTTAAAGGGATTTAAATCCCCTGGCTGGGAGGAGCATAAATTACAAGAAACATGGTCCTATGAAGTTAAATTTTGAAGTGTAGAGGCAGGTTTCAATTTCAAGGTATAAACAGTTGGAAGTGTGTTGTTTCTATCAATTCGTCAACTTTACAAGGTTCAAGTATTGATATTAAACTCTCTAATCATTTTCAGAATACATAATTATCTCTCTCTCACACACAATTACATTATTTTGACTAAAAAGCTAAATCCTGGAGTCAAGTGGCCTAATGAAAAAGCATGTTTCAGATGAAACACCAAATTTTTTTTTGTAGAAACACCAAAAAACCAAATAGACTTCATGATTCTCGTTTGTTCACCATGGTGACGCTCCTTACGTTTTTTATAAAATGTATTAATAATTAATCAGTTAAACTAATTTTTATAGAAATAAATTTGTTAATCTTAAATATTTAATCATATTATTATGTGTATATAACAATTATTTACCCTTTTATAATATATGCTAGAATAAAAAATACATATTAAAAATATGTAAAATAAATATATAGAGTGATTTTTCTAGTGCAAAATAACTAACTTTATAAAATCTTTATCATTAAAAACTAATATAAATACATCACAAATGTAAAAGAAGGAAAAAAAGAAATAAAGAGCATAATTTGTTTATGAAAATATTACTTTTGCATTTATATAAGCAGAGGGGCTTTCTTGAAGAGTTTAGGATTCTATTTTTTGTGAGCTTTTTTTTTTAAATTTAGTTGAAATTATAAAAGTGGTGTAGTTTTCTCTGTAGATTACTACTATTGGAAGAGTTTTCTGTGTTATTAGAAATCTCTACCTCTGTTGGTGTGTTCAGTCCAATGTGCTTTTATCAATCTATTTAACATTGTTGTAACTTTCTTTTTCAAATAAAAATGTGATTTAAGCCCACCAACTTGATTTGTTCCCTTTCGTCTTTGGTAATATTTACGGGTATGCCCTTCATGGGTGGGGGGCTCTTTTACTTGGGCATTTTTCATCAATAAAAAAATTCATTATTTTCAAAAAAATTGAAAGAACATTATTTACTAAAATACGACTTTTATAATAATTTAATTTAATAAAAATAAATATATTCCTATTATTACTTTCGTATAATTAATTATATTGGGTTGTTTTCACATTTAAATTTTAATTAATTAATTAAATTAAATAATTTCCTAAAATTAATCCCCATGTAACCTTTTATTTTAATAGACATTTCTCTATCTTCGTTTACCAGTGTATTCTTTTGGATTTAGTAGAACCGCATAAAATAACGAGCAGGCCCAAAGAGATAAGGCCCGAATACTTTTGAACTGGATTGGAAGGGGCCGCGCGAACGCAGGCCCCCACTGCCACAAATTATGACGTAGGCTCCACCACTTGGGTAGACCTTAGGCGGGCACCCTTCCGAAGTGCAATGGAAGTCACCAGCCTAGGCCATGGGCCTTCTTGATCGCCCATTGACCCCGTCCAGGTAAGTATATTGCAATTGTTGTACTCCCTTCTCTTTTATATGCCAATGCATCACCCGCACATTCTGATCCCCATGATGTGGGACTTTAGGATTATTCAGCAAGAACTTAACAACTCATGTTTATTCCTCCTCCCAGTTCGAGATACCCAATTCCCCACAATAAGCAATGTAAGTTACATTAGTAGATTAATACATTATATGAATCATGATTACTGTATCATTAAGAAAATACGTATGCTCTATGCTTTGTAAATTAAAGAAAATTGAACTCAGTTTCAATTAGTTGTTGAACTAATGAATCATATATAGTTTTGTTTCATAGCTCAGAAAATTTAGATTAATCAGTAGGTTTCTATGGCATAATCAATCCTGAATAATAAAGAAAACATATATAAAATTAAACTCATTATTTATACAAACTACACAGATATGAAGTGACACAACAAAAGGCAAAACATAATTAAAAAACCTCAGCACTCAAGTCTCTCAAGTCTCTGCAGACAAGACTCAAAAATCAGAGGTTGGTGATGGAAGAGAAACAAGAAACAATTACAAGAGAGAGTAAAAAGTGGGAGGGGAATTTAATGTTGCTTCCATCAGATGACCCACCATTTGTTCCTGGAACTCTCTTAGATCCTGCAACTACAACAATAGAATACACCAAACTAAAAAGTGTTATCATGCATTGAAACATCTTTTCTACTAACAATCTTAATTAAACTATTAATTCTGAGTTTACTATATCATGAAAAGGAGGGTAACATTTTTAAAGTTCCTTTACTACAATATTATACCTGAGGGAGAATCTGAACCTGAATATGAAGGTGCAATTGAGCCTTCAGGTGAATCAGCTGGAGATTCAGCTGGGGAACCAAATGGAGATCCCACCGGAGAACCCGAAGATGCTCCTCCATTAACACCTACAAAATTCATGCCATGACCAAATAAGTTATTAGCCTTATATTCTCTCTGTTGTCTTTTATCTGTCACTGTCACTTTTTGATACATCGCTGAATCAACGTATCAGCGATGTATAGAACTTGAATACTTAAGACAATACATTTTCGCATTAACATAATTTTTATTTTCTTACCTTTGCATTGGCTTACTGGTGGAGTTTGAACTTTGCAAGCACTAGGAAGAGACAAAGCAAGAGTTTGGTTAATGGGGATTCCCAAATTGGAACCTCCACCATTAAGGACAGAGCATAAGCACTGTGGGGAAGATTTAACCACACTTGAGAGTTGAGAGCAACATGAAGATGATGGTGTTGATGAGCTTCCCATTATGTAGTTCAAGCAAGGACTCAAGCTAGTTAATGTGCTTGTGCAACTTGATGATGATGATGATTGAGCTTTAGCTTCTTGGTTCCACATTGTGGCCCCCACAACAAGAACCATAATAACTAAGCTCAAAGAAGATCTTGCCATTACTTCCAATGTTAGAATACTAAGATTTCTCAATGCCTTGTTCTTGTGTATGTGTGTGGATTGAGAAACTAACTAGTTGATGATGTTTTGAGTGAGACTTGAACAAAGAGTTATATAGAAAGAGAAAAGATGTTTCAAGAAAATGAACAAGTAAATGTAGGTTGCCAACCCTTTCTAATTTGATGACATTATCATACATACAAAGGTTAATGTTGTCGTATAACTATAGCTAACGGACTGTTTTATTTCAATTTAATGTAATAAGAATGCTGTAGTAACGAGATATAGCTCAAATGGCATAGTTTCTATATCCTCACTTAGAGATTTAAAATTCGAGTCTTACTTCTAACTTTGAAAAAAATATAAAATAAAATAAGAGTTTTGCATTAACCATATCGTATTTTTTTGAAATTGTCTTCAAATTGTTTATTTTACTACACTTTCTAGCCTCACATATATTAATGTTTAAAACTTTATTTGGATCTAATTTTTAGTAGAAATGATTGTATAATTAAGAATTAATTAATCTGGTTCAAGATGGAATAACAATTAAGAGTATTTATCTCATTAAATACGCGTGTTTAGGGAACATCAAACTTCATAAAAATAAGTATAAAAAGATATTATAAAAAATATTTTGTATAAAACATTAAAATGGATAATTTTGTACCTTTATGTGAATTTATCTAACATTAAGTTGTTCTATTTTTAAAATTTGTGCACCTAGACAAAGTTAGATGCTTATTTGAAACATAAGAGAATAGTTTAGTATTAAAATATGCTAAAACAAAAAGATGCCAAATGAGAAGTGTATTGATTTTTTTTTCATACATTTGGTTTTGAAAAACGAAAATATGCATTCTAACCAACCATACCAAATACAGCAATTGGAATTAACAAAATATATTCCAATATACATGTTGGTTAAAGTAGTTGAACTCCTAAATCATCAAATTCAAATCTACCAATTCTTTTTCGTTGAGTCATTGCAATGTATAAATCATGTCCTTATCTTATGATCAAACCAATCAACATCCAAAGACACTTACCTACAATCAAATCATTCTTTAACCCACCAAAGACTAATATGGGACAACTCACATATGCTTTCCAAATCACTATGATATCAACCGTACTAATTATAATTATGGGTTCACTAAACTTGGTTAAGGGTCAAATTACTACACCATGCACAACATCAATGATAACCAATTTCACACCATGTGCAAACTTCATCACAGGAAGTTCAAGTAATGGATTAGCACCATCATCTTCATGTTGTGATTCACTAAGGTCTTTGATGAGTAATAGTATAGATTGTGCTTGCCTTGTGATATCAGCCAATGCTCCAATCCCATTACCTATTAACAGTGTTCTTGCCCTTTTTCTTCCACAAGCATGCAACATCAATGAACTTCCTTTACAGTGCAAAGGTGTGTCCTTATTCCTTAAAGTTTTGATTTTGGAGGGAGAGGCAAAGAAGGGCTTCAAAGTATAAAATTAATTTAATCCAATTTTCATACTAATCCCATAATTTCAATAGGGAGACAGTTATTTTGCAGCCGGCTAAATTTTTTAATTCTAAATTCTAAATCCTCAATTTTTTTTTAATTTTAAATTCTAAACTCTAAATTTTAAATCTTAAATATTATACCATAAATCCTAATCTTAAACCCTAAAACCTTAAACCTCCTAAAAACGATGGTTACAAAAACAATTTATAATAAAAAAATTAACTAAAGTTGCCTAATTAAAAATTAGTTTTCTATACTTATTCTAATTTGTTTCCTGTTATTTTCTTCAAAAATCAAAATTCACAAATATATCCCAAAAGGGGTTTGATAAGTGCTGGTTAAGTTTGGAATTTGGATAATTGGATGAAACTATCTAAACTCAACATTACCTTGTGTAATTGAGTTACATTACTCTATATTATCTTATAAGAGATGCCTATCTAAATTACCACATGATTGACAATTTCTCAAAGCTCAAACATAATTTAAAAAATAATAATATTTTTTCGTAATAATCTAAATTACTAATATTCCTATTACATAATAATGTGTCAAAACGTACCTTTTCCCATTGTTATTTTCTTAATGAAATATTTAAATAGCTAATGAAGTATTGTTATTGTACATTATTGCAGCTTCTGGCTCTCCTATACCAGCTCCAGGTAGTTACTTTGTTCAATTGCTATACTATTTTGTAATTTAGCATGTTTTCCGTTTTCACATTCTTCCTTATGATAAAATTCCATCTCTGTCTAAATCCCATATTGAGTTAAATTTCAATTTGGATAAACTGTTTTATATATAGAAAATATTTATTCGCAGGTCCAGCAATGCTTGGATCAAATGACCAATCACTTCCTCCAATAGCTGAATCCCCACTAAGCCCACAAGGTATTTATGAAATCCCTCAATTTGCTAATTAAAATTTAATATGACTAAGTTGTGTAAAAGACAATGATTTATTGCTCTTTGTTAATGTACTTACTTTCCATGAAAATTTTGGCAAAATAATGTGACATTAATTTATCTTATACTTGAGTGCAGCTTCTGAGGCACCCAATTTTGAGACTTCACAACCAACATTGGCACCACTAGAAGCAAAATCAAAACCATTGAAGAAGAATAAGAACTCAAGAAAACTCCAGGAATACAGTTACCAATAATGGATTCCTGTTATTATTGTATTGTTTTATCTTGTTGGTCATCTTTGGCATTTGAAACTTGAAAGAAATAAAAAGTAGTTGCAATGTTTTAGCTTACCCTTAAGATAAATATTTCCAAGGACTCGTATGATATCAAACAAATTCAACTTTGCTGTGTTTCAGTAACAAGATCACTTTGATTCCTTTCATACAACATAGGTACAGAAATAGTTCTGTGATGGTACTCAAGCTGAAACACTCTTGAAAACTCTTCAATCAAGGAGTTGCGAGTAATACCAATTAGACCGCCATCATCATGCATAATAGAATGCAGATCATTTGTTCCGTTAGCAGCCATATTTGATGATTGAGCTTCTCTCAGTAACAACCCTTTAATGCTTCCAACCTCGCGGTTGCGTATGCCACATGGGATGATCCATTTGAAGGGAGTCAAATCTGTTGTGACATTAAGTGCTAAGCCATGGTATGTTATCCAATGAGACACTCTTATACCTACAGCTGCAACTTTCTCATTTCCTGGAGCAAATTTCAACAAATTTCAACGAGGAGTTAGGAGAACTTCAAAAAAGAAAACAATGGTTTTGGGCTAATCAATCCATCAACTAATTTATGTCGTGAGAGCTTAGGTATCAGGCAGTAGCATATAATTTATATATGTCCTTGTAGAAGCCATTCTATAAGCTGAAACCAAATTAAGCCAACCCGAGAGTTCATCTAACGTTGTATAATTGTAAAGCTAGACTAAAACTCATGAGAGTTTAGTCGTGAAGTCATAAACTTAATTGGAAATGTAAACTGGTATACTTGTAAGAGTTTACCAGTTAGCCAGAAAGATTGTAAACTTGGCTGCAATATCTAAAATGTTAAACATGACCAGGACTAATTTATCCAACCTATTTTGAATTGAATCGATAAAGCCAATGATCTTGAATATCAAGCTAATCTTTCATGATATATGAAATTATAATATTATATTCTTATGAACCTAAATTTGAGTGGTATTATTATCAAAAGTATACAAGTCTAAGGTTGCATAGTAGCAAAAAAAAGGAACTTAGACTTACCAACCCAGACACCAGTTAAACCTTCCACTCGAGAAGCTTGAATGGAAAATGTCGAAGAAAGAACACGAATGACAAGCTCTTCCAGTGTCCTGAGGTACCAATGTAGATCCATCTTGTGTCTTCTTAGATTGATAATAGGGTACAGAACTAGCTGGCCAGGACCATGGTATGTAACTTCACCACCTCGCTCAGTACGATAAACATTAAAGGGTGCATTGTTGATGTTGAAATTTAGGTTGTCCTTGGTACTGGCAGTACCCAATGTATACACAGAAGGGTGCTGCAGAACAATAAGGGTGTCACTGCAATCTCCTTCATTCTCAAGCTGAGCCTTCTTTTCCTTCACAATGTCTTTCTGCCAAGACCATGCCACTTCGTAAGGGACTTGCTCTTGGTGCAAATCAAAGAGCTCGCAGCTGCGCAATTTCCTTAACACTGTTGGTGAGAATTTTTCAAGTGTTAAATGTGTATAAACAGAATAGTAGTGCGACTTACAGCCTTGCTCCGTAAGATGTGAATTTGGATGGTTTCAGATATGAGAATTGGAATGACTTGGACAGGTTGGAGTGGGTGTGCAAAGGTAGAGAAGGACATGGAGGCGCTGATGAAGGGACTGTATTCAACAAATTCATGTCTGATTACGGGATACTGCGTGTTTGTGAGATGAAAATACCGGCGATATCAAAGACGGTGGCAACAAAGGACAATAGGAGGCGATCAATGTATCAAGTCCAATTTGAATTCATTACCTTTATATAATCATGGTCAGGAGTAACACTAAAATCCCATTTAGAAGCATAAACAACTGCCTGGTCTTCTGCAAATTCAGTTTCGTATATGACCTAAAAATTGACACAGATTAGCATTTATTCTCTAAAAATAAAAAAAATAATTAAAAAAAGATTCAATAGTATTCTAATTCTATCTTATGTAATCAACATAAATTGACAGCTTCAAGATTTACATATTTAAGTCAAACAGATCAATGCACATGTATCTAAACCACACAGACCCACAATTTTCTAATAGTATTTAAACTTTTGAAAAAAAATAATACAAGAGAGCAAGGTTCTGAAAACCGAACCGGTCATCGAACCGTTCTAATTACTAGTTTACTGGTTCACTGATTCAACAGGTTCAACCATGGTTCAACTGGAAAAACCGTTTTATAATAAAATAATAAATAAATTAAAAATTTAATACCCTAAAACATAACTGCAGTCATCAATAAACCTGTAGACAAAGTGGTTACCCTAGAAGAAGGGGGAACTGGTGGTAGCTCACATATAGACTTGGGAGAATTGGTTAAAGATGCCTATATAATTTAAAAAAAAAAAAAAAGGGTTAGTAGACACCATATTGTGCTTCGCGACAAGGATGATTCATGGGTTCCCTGGTTATCCATGCTTTGCGACGAGGATCAAACACTTCAATGGTCGACACCATTGTGCTTCCATCAAAGCCACCAAGTGCATGCCTACAAGGGGAATGGATAAGTTCATAACGGTGCAAAATCAGTCACATAAGTTGTTACTAGCAAAGAAACTAGTGCAAGTCTTAATCTAAGAAATGCATAGCTGGCAAAATTCATATGCTGAATTAACTAACTTAACAATCGAAGCACAATTAAGCCCAAAGCATAGTTTTAATTGACTTAATTGAACACAAAAAAGCACAGCAGTGAACAGCAGAGCGCAAAAAAACACAGCACAGCAGCAAAGAAGACACAAACCAGAGTACAACATAGCATAGCAGCAGTGAGCAGAGCCATTCAATAATCAATATAATTTGATAATTTCTGAACTAAAAAAAATAACACGAACAGCATGCACTAGTAGTGAGCTTTGTGATACGATAAGAGTATTAAGCACCAACTTAAATTACAAGTATTCCTTTAGGGAATGAGCACAAAATTTATCATCAAGAAACTTTAACAAAATTTAACAACAGAAAAAAAGCAAGAACAAACCAGTAACAATTTATCGGGATCAATTTATCATCAATCAGTAAGCCAGTAACAGTTAATCAACCCAGGACAAACAAGAACAAGCCAGTAACAGAGTAAAAATTTATCATCAAGCAGTGAGCAAAGCCAGTCAACTAAGAGAAAGCACCGAGCACTGACTGAGCATCCGAGGCATTACCTTCGGCGAGGGAAGTGACCAGAGATTTGAGGGAGAGCGATGGACGACGGGAAGCTGGTGACGAACACTAGCGAGCTGGCGACGAACACGATAGACAGACGACGGCGGAGCAGGACCTGGAGACGCTGACGTTGGGGGAATGGAAGGGCCTTCGAGCACGACGAAACAGGAGGATTGGCGAACGACCACGACGAATCAAGCGGCGACGGTGAAATCAACGGCGGCGCGATGGAGGCTAGGGTTGTATTTTGGGGAGAAATAAAGAGAGTATGTACGAGACTGAGGAATCTGGAATGGGACTCGAGAGGGGGACGAGGGCTTCAGGTGAGGACCGAGGAGAACCTGGCTCTTCTTAGTATGGCGGTTTTTGATGTTGAACCAAACCGCATAAGCATTCGGTTCACTGCTGAATCGGTCCGGTCTAATTTTCAAAATCATAAGAGAGAGCATAATTGTTAGAATCAAATCGACGATCGATTCCGTCATATTACTGGACTACTGGTTCAATTGTTGGATCACCGATTGAACCAATTAATCCAGTCCTATTTAAATAAAAGTATAAAATAGTCAATCAACAAGTATTAAACTTATATTAGTAGGAAATAAATGCCTTCATTAACACTTTAACATCAATCAAATCTCAATTTCTAAAAATAACTTGCAGAAAAATACCAATTAGCATTAAACCTATATTAATACAATCATGCATTAGTAACAAATAAGAGTAACAATCAAGTATTAAATCTATATTAAAACAACAACAATCAAATATTAACAACAATTAAGTAATCCCAACTAGCATCTAATTCCTATTCTAAATCTACATTAAAAGTTTAAAATGACAACAATTTATATACAAATTTCAATTGGCATCAAATTCCAATTACTTTAAAATTTCTTTTCAAGTGTCATTTTATATAAATATAAATTCCAATAAACATCAATTTATCTATTCTAAATCTACTTAGAACAATAACAATCAAATTTTAAATTTGAATATCATTTTTTTTCTCTATTCCCTCATGTGTTTCTTTAATTTTTCATGCAAACTTCATTAAAACTGCTTTCTCTAGGATAGTTTTCGTCTAGTTTTCTTTATTTTGGACTTTAAGTCCTTATGTCTATAAAAAACAATCAAGTTTTAAAAATCAATATATCAATATATAATAACTAGGGCAAGTTACCAAAATAATTTGTTTGCCTTTTAATATTACAAGAATACAACATCTATACATTGAAGACGCAAATGCATCTTTCCTATTTCTATAGAAATCGCGATAGGGATATGGTAGATTATGATTTGGACGTAAACCACGGTAGTGATGTAGCGGTTTACGTTGCGTTGCGTGTGAGAAGAAAGCGCTACATCCCTCACTACACCTTGTGTATGAAAACTAGAACTGCTGGTTACTTTAACATCACATTCTTCTTTCCACGCCATAGCTAATCCTCCGGCAATACCATTTGGATTGATTATGTGCCATCTGCTAAATCCACACGACTTCAGCTTCGCTTCCACCAGACGAGTTTGGTTTTTTGTTTCGCATATAAAAACCAACTCGGAAGAGTGGGATTGAGTAATCCCTTTGAGGTTATGGATTGTTAGGGGTCTCCCCAAACTCCGACAATTCTATGTAAGGATCCTCATGGCGCTGGGATGCCATTGTACGGCTGCCACCCTCCACCTTCTCTTTTTCTGCTCGTCTTTCCTCTATACAGGCTTTTTTCTGATTAGGTTTATTTTTTCTACCTGCTGGTCCCCTTTTCACTCCACATGCATGCTGGTAGTTTTCATCTCTTTGTCTAGCAATTTGTTTAATCTTCAATTTCCTTTTCTCTTCTTCTTTAATCGCATCGCTCTTTTTCTGCTCTAACTCCATAGGTGTCTTCATTGGGTTAACATCATCCAATAGGATCAGGACTCCATCATTTTCCATACCCTGTTATGCCGCCTCTGGAGTATGATTCAGCACCCTTTTTCATCCCTCTTTTTCAGAGATTATGCTGTCTCTTTTACCTAATTTTTGGTTCCATTCATGCTTAGCTTAGCAAAGCTTTCTATTAATCATGTAGGAGATGGTTTCTTCCTTGGTTGCATAGTTTTTGAGTTAGAGTTTTTATTCTATGTAGTGTCATTGCTGCCCTCTGTGTCCACTATTTTTCCTACTTGATCAGCTTTAACCCACTTTCTTATCGGTCCTGTTTGGTCTAATTTGTCGTTGAGTCTATGATCAGCTTGTTACAATGCTTGGAATCATGTTTCAGTTGCGCACAATAGGTGCAGAATTTGCCCAGCTGCTCATATCTGCTTCCAATCTCTATCATTCTCTGTTTCGATCCAGCTAGCCTCAAGCTATCTGTAACCTTTCGTTCTCCATCAACTCGGATTCTTGCTTTCACAATTATGGATTCTTTTCCCCTGACATTAAAGAACCCCACATCAATAACCTTTTCAATCTTCTCTTCCAATTTTCTCCATACATCCAGCGTTTCAAATTCCTCTAGAAGACCCCAGAATTGAGACCATGCTGGAAAAAAATGGAGTCCTTCTTTTCATACCTTCTCATCTTCATTCCATCTTTGAAGGTGGAGCACATAATCTTTACAGAGCCAAGGTCCTCCTCTTTCCACTCTTATTGCATCTTGTTTCTCCTCGAAAAAGAATTAGAATATGTTGTTCCGCTTCACAACCGTACGAAGTGTAACACCCTAATTAGCCTAAGCTTTACCTTGCGTCGTAAAGCAAAGGTTAATCAAAGGTAACGACAGTTCTAAACTCATACATATAATATATAGAAGGAATTAGTATAATCTAGAAGCCTGATGAAGGCGATAACTCAAAAACAGAATTTGAAAAGCGCAAAACGTACTAATGAAGCTACTAACCTAAAGCACAAGAAATAATTACAACATAACAAAATATCATAAGAATCTAGCCACGGCTCGCGGAGTTTAAGCCAGCTAGCCATATTTAGACCATACTTGGAACCAAACAGTAAAATCAGCTTATACAAGTTTTGTTCTCTCAATATACAAGCCTCTAGGAAAATAAATATAAAAGTGAGAGATGTATAAACAAGATAAACAAAAGACTCCAAAAAGGTATTTGGATCCTCCGCTTCTGTCACCATCCAAGCAACTCACCGAGGTGGGTTACGACCTGCATTTGAAAAACACAACAGAAATATGGTATGAGAACCGGAGGTTCTCAGTATGGTCACAACGCCCAATGATGTAGGATATAAGACCCCGGAAAGCCAAAGGCAATCCTAGGCTTCATATCCATCACAGATTTATCTTAAAGCATACTAACACAATAAAACATAACTGACAACCGTAATATAAGAACAGGGTAATCTAACTTAGAGGATTACTAACTAAACTAGTCACCGCTGTCCCACAGCCTTCGCCAACCTACCCTCCGTGCGATCCCAATGTCACCGCCTACCTAACCTCCTCAAAAATCCAGACAAACACAGATAATACAAGTAAGGAAACCACAGGTAATATTCAAATATATAACAAGCAATTCAGGAAGCAATTAGGCATATTATACAATTAGGTAAACTCAAGTAAATAAAGCAAGCAAGCATATAGAAGATGCATATGATGAATGTCTGTCCTATTGGTTGTGATATCATATGTCGGTTAAAATGCCAAACCCGACAGAAAATCCGGTCGACAACTCCCAGATTAGTCTCTCTATTGCACATAAGGAGGAATAATTTCGAGGGATGAGTGCCCTACCACCTTCTCTTTTCAGAGGGAAACATTCCGAGGAAGCGTGCCCTACCACCTTTCTCTGGTTGCCGCATGATTCCGTGGGTTAGTGCCCTACCACTTTGCAATCAGAGAGAAGTCACATTTTCAGGAGGAATGATTCCGAGGGATGAGTGCCCTACCACCTTCTCCTTTCAGAGGGAAACATTCCGAGGGAGCGTGCCCTACCACCTTTCTCTGGTTGCGAGAAATATGAGTGAGAATCCCAGCTTCAACTCTCACATCCAAACATAGGCGGGAAACTGCCACAGCCCCTACGACGGATAACAAAACATATCATAAACTCAAATTCAATCTCAGAGGCTACTGCTCATAGCACACTTCCACTCATACTCGTCACAACCATCATCAATTCATAACTTTCCATTCCGAACTCACTAGTTCGTCAATTCCTCAATTCATATACCATTCTTCCTTCGCACTCCATCAAACCCATCCTCAATACACCAGAAACCTAAGCCTCCGTTCTCTAACTTTTCAAAATAATACCAAATCAATTCCCTAGGTTCTATCCCATGTTTAAATATCAAAAACTAGGCCCAAAAGTCTTAAAATGGTGTTATAGAAGCTTACAACCTTTGTTGGGAAAGTGAAACAGTTGAAAACAAAGTTTAAGTTTGAGGAACAGGGCATGTGCGTATGCACAGGGGTGTGCGTGCGCACAGGTACCAAAATTCACAATGTCTGTTCACTCGCACAACCTGTGCTAGCGCCCCCAACAGACTGATTTTTCCAATGTGTGCGTGCGCACAAGTCCGTGCGTATGCACAGGTCGCAAACCCTCATTGGTATGTGCGCGTACAAGCTGTGCGAGCGCTGCAAACAGAGAGCATTCCCCTGCGTGTGCGTACGCACAGGTCTATGCGTGTGCACAGGTTACAATTCTCGCAGGGTTGTGCGTGCGCATATACCAGAAATCTCAAAATTCTACAACTTTGCATAATTTCAAATTTTACCACCAATCTTTGAGTGATCATAACTTCTTCAACAAAATTCCAAAATTTACAAACTTTATATCGATTCGAAAAATTTTCAATAAACTTTAACTCTAAACCATTTTTGACAAATTTTGAAAACTGAGGCAAAAGTTATGATCAAACAAAGTTCACCAAAAAACCATTTTTTCCAAAATTTACAAAATCTCAATTTACCAACTTTCACCAACTACATCCAACCAAAACAATACCACACTTCCAATTCCAACACAATCTACCCCTTTTGGGTCACCATTCATTATTCACACTAGTTTTCCCCATCACAATTCATCATTCTCAATCTCAAATATCAAACATATAACATCACCAACAATTTTCTATCAATACATTCACCAATCATCATTCTATCATCAATTTCAATATCTATCTCCCATATCCAACTACCCACATCAATGTAGCCATTTATCAATCATTCCAAATCATCAATTACCATTTCAACAATCTCAACACCACATATTTTATATCAAATCACTTTTCAATCCACACAATCATTCATCCTCATCATATCATTATTAATCATCATGCATCAACCCTCAATGCCCAACAACCATTATTTACCAACATAACAATATTAATTCATCATACATCATCGACAACCACATAAATTCCAACCTATCCTATGGGGCACTAACCTAAGTGTCCATGAATATTATATACTACATAGAGGAAACCGAAACCATACCTTGGCCATTTCCAATACGAATCAAAACCCCAAAAGAGCACAAGTTGAGTTTCTAACCACAAGCAAGCCTCCAAAAGGACTCCAACAAGCTTCCAAAAGTTCCCAAACTCACAACAACAAGCTATATATGCATAAACCATCACAAATCAACCTAGGGCTCAAGATAAACATAATTTCACAAGAGTTTCAAGAGCTCTTACCTTATCCAACAGTTTTGGAAGCTAAAACCACAAACAATCAAGTGTTAGAGTGTACCTAAAACACCCAAGACACAAGATTTCACTCAAAACCAAACTCCAAAACTCGAAACTCACAAGGGCACGAAAACTGGGCAGGAAAACTCAAGAGACTCACCACAAGGCTTAGATAAAAACGACAAGTTCGGCGAGAGCTTCGCGTAGTCGCTGACAGCACGCGAATCGGAGCACCGTAGCTCGAGATATCGCGAGTTGAAGTGAGGAGTGAATATTGTTTCTTCTCTCTTCTCCCCTCTCCTTCTTACAGCTGGTGTGTGTGTGTTTATGGGTGTGTTGTGTTGAATGGGTTCATTAATGAACCTTTATATATGTTGGACTTGGGCCCAACTTGGGCCCGGTCCAACCCGTTAGCATTTTTAGCCCGTTCGGCCCAACTTTGGGCCAAACCTTTAACACTAACGCCCGGTTTTCCATTTCTAATATGTTTCTAGGGTTTTCGACTGTTTTCACTTTTTCTCGCGCAGCGCCGAGCAGACTTGAACCGGTTCAACCGGTTTAACAGCCGATTTGTGGTTTTTCACTGTTCTTCGCAGAGAACACATTTTCTGACTCGGAAAGACCTACTGAGTCCAAAAATCATATTTAAATTCCAAATTCTCATTCTAACTTTCTGGAACTTAATTTGGGTATTTAAATTATTTTATTCGTGAAAACTCCGGTTCTTACATCCTCCACTCCTTAAAAAGATTTTCGCCCTCGAAAATCGAATCACGCGATGTAATTGATCAATAGCTCTTTTACTCAGGAGATTTATATCATATTTGTTCCACCACTTTATTTTTATTATTCTTACCAAATATTGTATGCTTGAACATTCTTCATATGCTGCTGAATCATATTCCCAAGTCATAATCCAGCTTATTCTCGTAGCTGCCATAAATGAAATGAATTTATACTCTTGTAAAAATGATGAATTGCTTTTAAAATATTCATACGCCATGCTGGCTTCTGTTGGGAAGAAGGCTTCTATTGGTCCAAAATTCTGGAACCATGATTGGAACAATTTGAAAAATTGTAATGATATCCCCTTTCTGAACCAAATGAACCAAGAATGGGGACTTGGTGATAGGAATAAGATATGGTTCCATACCTCTTGGTAATCATAATAGGTATAGTTTTGAGGTTCAAATTTCAAAGAGAAGCTTTTAGACTGATATGGGGGTAATTCCCATTCTTGTAGAGATAATATTTTCATGATTTTTATTTTTGAATAAACAGGTTGTTTGGTATTGGAGTCTCTATAATGTGTCAATTCAATAGATCCGGTGTCTACTAATATGAATTCATAGAATTTTTGGGTTCCTTCACCCCCTCACCCTCCCGTAACCCCCTCACCCCACTCCCGTAACCCCCTCCCTCAGCAACAACAATAATCAAAACTCAGCAACAATAATCAAAACTCAGCAACAATTCACAAAAGATTCAGAAATTCTACAACAAAAATCCAGTTCACAGAAGAAGAAGAAGAAGAAGAAGAAGAAGAAGAAGAAGAAGAAGAAGAAGAAGAAGAAGAAGAAGAAGAAACAGAAGAAGTGGCGGATCACAGGCAGCAGGGCGGCGGTGCAGCGGTGCAGCGGTGGCGGTGGCAGCGAAGATCTGCGGCGAGGACCCTTCCCCTTCCCCCTCTTCTTCCCAAAACCCCCTCCCCCCTCTTCTCCCTTCGCGTTCCCTTCCCCCTTTCCCCGAGGAGCAGAGCAGTGAAGATAGCGAAGAGCGGCGGCGGTAATAAAGACCGGTGGCGGTGGCGAGGAGAGTTCCCCTTCCCCCTCTTCTTCCCGAAACCCTCCCCCCCCCCTCTTCTCCCTTCGCGTTCCCTTCTCTGATCTTTCCTTTCTTTTTTTATTTATTTTATATTTATTTTATTTTATAATTATATTTATTTTATTTTATAATTTTTTTAATGAGGAGTAGTTTGGTAATAAAAAAATAAAATTGGTAAAAAGGATGATTTTAAAGCGTTTTTGAACGTTGAGGATGATTTTAATAATGAAAAAAGGCCGGGGACGATTTTGATTTTCAGCCCAGACCTTAGGGACGATTTCAGTACTTAACCCCTGATGTGGGGGTAATTCCCATTCTTGTAGAGATAATATTTTCATGATTTTTATTTTTGAATAAACAGGTTGTTTGGTATCAGAGTCTCTATAATGTGTCAATTCAATAGATCCGGTGTCTACTAATATGAATTCATAGAATTTTTGGATTTTTTGTGGGTTAATAGGAATGTAATGGAAAGTGTTTGGGAAAATAGTCTTGTATAGGGTTTAAGGTTTAGGGTTTAGGGTTTAGGGTTTATCGTCATTAAAAATTTGAAAATTCCCTTAAATCAAATACCGATTTTGTAATATTTTTCAAAACCTTTAAAACAAGTTCAATCTAAATGAGTCCATTGTTAAAACCTTATCAAAAGAGTCAAAAACCTTTCAATTTGAATCCCTTTTTATAAGTTAAATTTACAACCCAAGACCACAAGTTAACAAAATCTTAGGACTCACTTTCCTTTTTAAATCGTCTCATTTGATCAAAAAGTTTCAGTCCTAGTTTCAAAACCAAATCATTCAAACCAGAGTTCCAAACCAAGTTTAAAAATCAATCTAAGCTTTAAAACTTTTTCAACACGAACGACAATAGTCTATACTATGAAGATAAGTTGAGATTTGGTCATCGGCTTCATAATTTCCTCAACCTTGTTGTTGTGATCTATCCGCCCCACGTGTTTCTCGGTGTGGACAATCTCTAACTAAATGTCCTGGTGCGCCACACTTGTAAAATAGTTTCATACCCAACTGGCATGGCTTATTCGGATGGTAATTCCCACACTCCTGACATTTCATATCAGGGGAGTAAGCTCTTGAATGCTTCCCCTCACCATTTCTCTTGAAGTGTTGTCCCCTTGGTCCAAGATAATCATCACGTTCCCTACTAGAGTTTCCTCCACGAGTGTCCCTTGACGAGGCTACCGTCTGTGCATATTCCTCAACAACTTTTGCCTTGTTCACCAGATCAGAGAAAATTCGAATCTCCAAAGGAGCCACAGTAGTCATGATGTTATCCTTCAAGCCCCTTTGATACTTGATGTACTTCCAACTTTCATAGGTCTCCGGGGCACCTTGACACACCCTAGAGAACCTACAGAGTTCTTCAAATCGGCTGGTGTAGTCCGCCACAGATAAGGAGCCTTGCTTTAGCTGCATAAGTTCTATCTCTTTCGCTTCCCTTGCAGACTCAGGAAAGTATTTCTTCTAGAAGGTCGTCTGGAATACATCCCAAGGAACATCTGCGTGCTGGAGCTGTAGCAAGCAACATTCTGCCTGCCACCAATGCTGGGCCTCTTCCCGAAGCTGATAAGCAGCAAACTCCACGTATTGGTTGTTCGGGACATGCTGTGCTTGCAGTGCGCACTCCATAGCTTGGAACCAGTTATCCGCTTCTGTGGGATTAGTTGAACCTCGAAAACTCGGAGGATGAACCTTGAGAAAAGTCGCCAAGGTCATCGGAGCACCTCCCATATTATCGCCGTTCCCTTCAGCATTGTCATTTGCATCTCCTTCCCCGTTTCCGTTTCCATTTCCCGCCGGTTGACCTAACCTCTGCACAGCTTGCAGAGTCGCAGCAGCATTAGCTTCCATAGTGTTCGCAAGGTTTTCCATGGCCGCCATGAATTCAGCATGGTTGTCAGCCGGTTGCTCATTCCTACTCTCTCGTGAACGTGCTCGACCTCGTCCGCGAGTGGCCATGTAAGGTTCCTGTCTACACCAAACAATCAATATCAATGTGATCAGTCTCGATATCAAAAGCCTAGTACTTCAATTATCCCAAACAGGCACTCACAAACAAGCATGCTATGCATATATCAATCAGATAACCTAATAGCATCAAAGAAAAGACACACAGAGTATGCAATGAAGCACAATCGGTCCATCCCTCAGGCTCACAAGGACGAACTGCTCTGATACCACTAAATGCAACACCTTAATTAGCCTAAGCTTTACCTCGCGTCGTAAAGCAAAGGTTAATCAAGGGTTACGACAATTCTAAGCTCATACATAAAATATATAGAAGGAATTAGTATAATCTAGAAGTCTGATGAAGGAGATAGCTCAAAAACAGAATTTGAAAAGCACAAAATGTACTAACGAAGCTACTAACCTAAAGCACAAGAAATAATTACAATATAACAAAATATCATAGTATAATATCATAAGAATCTAGCCACGACTCGCGGAGTTTAAGCCAGCTAGCCATATCCAGACCATACTTGGAACCAAACAGTAAAATCAGCTTATACAAGTTTTGTTCTCTCAATATACAAGCCTATAGGAAAAATAAAATACAAAAGTGAGAGATGTATAAACAAGATAAACAAAAGACTCCAAAAAGGTATCTGGATCCTCTGCTTCTGTCACCATCCAAGCAACTCACCGAGGTGGGTTGCGGCCTGTATCTGAAAAGCACAACAGAAATATGGTATGAGAACCGAAGGTTCTCAGTATGGTAACAGTGCCCAGTGATCTAAGATATAAGACCCCGGGACGCCAAAGGCAATCTTAGGCTTCATATCCGTCACATATTTATCTTAAAGCATACTAACACATTAAAACATAACTGACAACCGTAATATAAGAACAGGGTAATCTAACTTAGAGGATTACTAACTAAACTAGTCACCGCTGTCCCACAGCCTTTGCCAACCTACCTTCCATGCGATCCCATCGCCACTGCCTACCTGACCTCCTCAAAAATCCAGACAAACACAGATAATACAAGCAAGGAAACCACAGGTAATATTCAAATATATAACAAGTAATTCAGGAAGCAATTAGGCATATTATACAATTAGGCAAACTCAAGTAAAAAAAGCAAGCAAGCATATAGAAGATGCATATGATGAATGTCTGTCATATTGGCTGTGATATCACATGTCGGTTAAAATTCCAAACCCGACAGAAAATCCGGTCGACAACTCCCGGATTAGTCTCTCTATTGCGCATAAGGAGGAATAATTTCGAGGGATGAGTGCCCTACCACCTTCTCCTTTCAGAGGAAAACATTCCGAAGGAGCGTGCCCTACCACCTTCCTCTGGTTGCCGCATGATTCCGTGGGTTAGTGCCCTACTACCTTGCAATCAGAGAGAAGTCGCATTTTCAGGAGGAATGATTCCGAGGGATGAGTGCCCTACCACCTTCTCCTTTCAGAGGAACACATTCCGAGGGAGCGTGCCCTACCACTTTCCTTTGGTTGCGAGAAATATGAGTGAGAAACCCAGCTTCAACTCTCACATCCGAACGTAGACGGGAAACTGCCACAGCCCCTACGACGGATAACAAAACATATCATAAACTCAAATTCAATCTCAGAGGCCACTGCTCATAGCACACTTCCACTCATACTCGTCACAACCATCATCAATTCATAACTTTCCATTCCGAACTCACTAGTTCGTCAATTCCTCAATTCATATACCATTCTTCCTTCGCACTCCATCAAACCCATCCTTAATACACCAGAAACCTAAGCCTCCGTTTTCTAACTTTTTAAAATAATACCAAATCAATTCCCTTAGGTTCTATCCAATGTTTAAATATCAAAAACTAGGCCCAAGAGTCTTAAAATTGTGTTATAGAAGCTTACAACCTTATTGGGAAAGTGAAACAGTTGAAAACAAAGTTTAAGTTTGAGGAACAAGGCATGTGCATATGCACAGGGGTGTGCGTGTGCACGCCCCAAAGAAGTTTCAAAACGTGTGCGTGCGCACAGGGGGTGTGCGTACGCACAGGTACCAAAATTCACAATGTCTGTTCACTCGCACAACCTGTGCTAGCGCCCCCAACAGACTGACTTCCCCAACGTGTGCGTGCGCACAAGCTGTGCGAGCGCTGCAAAAAGAGAGCCTTCCCCTGCGTGTGCGTACGCATAGGTCTGTGCGTTCGCACATACCAGAAATCTCAAAATTCTACAACTTTGCAGAATTTCAGATTTTAACACCAATCTTTGAGTGATCATAACTTCTTCTACAAAATTCCAAATTTTACAAATTTTATATCGATTCGAAAAATTTTCAATAAACTTTAACTCTAAACCACTTTCGACAAATTTTGAAAATCGAGACAAAAGTTACGATCAAACAAAGTTCACCAAAAAACTTTTTTTTTTCAAAACTTACAAAATCCCAATTTACCAACTTTCACCAACTACATCCAACCAAAACAATACCACACTTCCAATTCCAACACAATCTACCCCTTTTGGGTCACCATTCATTATTCACACTAGTTTTTCCTATCACAATTCATCATTCTCAATCTCAAATATCAAACATATAACATCACCAACAATTTAACATATAACATCACCAACAATTTTTCTACCAATACATTCACCAATCATCATTCTCTTTCAATATCAATCTCCCATATCCAACTACCCACATCAATGTAGCCATTTATCAATCATTTTAAATCATCAATTACCATTTCAACAACCTTGACATCACATATTCCATATCAAACCACTTTTCAATCCACATCATCATTCATCCTCATCATATCATTATTAATCATCATCATATCGAACCACTTTTAAATATAGTTGTATTTAACCAAATATTAATTTGATACTAATTTTAACAAAAACCAAATAGACAAAATGGCACTCATAAACATAAAAAGTTAAAAAAAGGTTTGATTTTAAGGATTCATTGATCGTATTTATCCATATTATACTTATTTTAAATAAAATACTTATAAATTCTACTAACTTATTTTACGTTTTAGAAAAGAGGAGAGTAAGGATTGCATATATTCGGGTAATTAAAGACATGTATGATGGGGCCACAACTAGTGTGAAGACTCAAGGTGGTGTGACAGAGGAATTCCCTATTGGTATAGGATTACACCAGGGATCATCCTTAAGTTCATACCTTTTCACATTAGTCTTGGAAGTACTCACAGAGCACATCCAAGAGCCTGTGCCATGGTGCATGCTTTTTGCCGATGATATCGTCTTTATGGGAGAGTCAAGGGAAGACCTAAATAAGAAGTTGGAGTTATGGAGAGAATCTCTAGAAGTGTATGGTCTGCGCATAAGCCGTAGCAAGACGGAATATATGGAATGTAAGTTCAGTCTGAGAAGGGAAAACCCCAATATAGAGGTGAAGATTAGAGAAAATATCCTACGAAAAGTTAAAAGTTTTAAGTATCTTGGGTGTATCATACAGGATAATGGAGAGATTGAACAGGATATAAATCATAGGATCCAAGCAGGTTAGTCAAAATGGCGGAGTGCATCTGGTTTTATATGCGACAAAAAAGTGCCTTTAAAACTTAAAGGTAAATTCTATCGCACCGCTATAAAACCGGCTATGCTGTATGGTACGGAATGCTGGGCGGCTAAGGGGGAGCACGAACATAAGCTGAGTGTGGCAGAGATGAAGATGTTGAGATGGATGAGTGGTCATACAGGATTGGATAAAATAAGGAATGAAGATATAAGGGAGATAGTTGGAGTAGCACCCATTGTAGAAAAGATGGTTGAATCGCGTCTCAGGTGGTTTGGACATGTGAGAAGAAGATCGATAGAACATCCAGTCAGGAGGGTGGATGAGATGGAAGATGGACAAAGGGCGAAAGGCAGAGGAAGACCTAAGAAGACCATCCATGAGGTGGTCAAACGAGATCTACATGTAAACGGTCTCTCTGTAGACATGATACATGACAGAGCACAATGACGTCGTTTGATTCATGTAGCCGACCCCACTTAGTGAGACAAGGCTTTGTTGTTGTTATTTTGTTGTATACTTATTTTAAATAAAGTACTTATAAATTCTACTAACTTATTTTACTCTCTCTTTTTTTAATATTAAAAATTTCTAACAAATTAATTATTTATTTTTTATGAAATATAACATATTTTTATTTTTTTAAAATAACAGAAATATAAATAAAATTAACTATCCTAACATTATTTCTCATTATCTTTTAAATAAGTGAGCCTAATAATATAACATACACAAAAAAAAAATCAATCATTAAATCAATAATATGTATTTATATATATTTTTTCATATTGAGTCACACATTTTTTCCTATAGATATTCAATGACCATAATAATTAAAATCTGTTTATAATTATATAACAAATATTTTTTTTATCAAATACTAAATACATAATTTTTTCACGCAATATCTAATTTTTGTTTGGTATATGAACAACATAATTAAACATTAATATGAGACACATTAAAAAAACAAAAATAGAATAAACAAAAAACTCCTAACAACGCACGGGTGCACTTCAGCTGAAATCATATGGTGGTTAGAAGGATAGAATTTCTTGAAAAACAAAAGGATTTCCTTGGTCTGAAAGTGATTCCCAAGGACAATAACTTGGCATGGAGAGCATCCACATCTCTGGTGGAGGGGAATATATATGACAGGGAGGATGATCAACAAGCCTTACTCAAAATAATAAGTGACAACAGTGAATCTCAGTTATATGTGATCCCTATTGTTGGCATGGGTGGGGTTGGTAAAACAACCTTAGCTAAATGGGTGTACAGTGTCATAGAGGGATTTGATCTGAAAGCATGGATTTGCATCTCTGAAACATTTGATGTTGCTGATATTACAAAGACAATCATAGAGGAAGTTACTAGAAGTCCTTGTACTCTTCAGAGTTTAAATTCACTTCAAATTGAATTGAAGAGAATCTTGTGGGAGAAGAAGTTTCTTATTGTTCTAGACGACGTCTGGAGCGATGATGCTGATAGCTGGAAGAAATTTAAAACTCCTTTCCATGGTGGGGCTAAGGGAAGTACAATGCTTCTAACAACTCGCATCAAAGAGGTTGCCTCAGTAGTTCAAACTTATCCCTCTTACTTTCTTAATGAGCTGTCGGAAGATTATTGTTGGCTAGTGTTTGCAGATAATTCATGTTTTCTAAAGTCAAACGAGAATTCAACACTAGAAGAAATTGGTAGAAAAATTGTCAACAAGTGTAAGGGGTTGCCATTAGCTGCAGAAACCCTCGGGCACTTGTTGCGAGGAAAGGAGGACGTTAAAGAATGGAATGTTGTTTTAACAAGTGACATCTGGGAATTTTCTATGCCGAGGGTGATCAATGCCGAGGGTAAAACTATTTTGGACTTTTCCTCAACTTTTGATCCTCTCATCGCAAATACATGTTTTAAAAAGAGAGATGAACATCTTATAACCTATAAGAGTGGCATGACAAGCTCTCAAATCGACTTCTTCTTGTTGAGGAGAATCGACCGAAAATTTTGCATTAACTGTAAAATTATCCTGGGAGAGAGTTTGACAACACAACATAGGGTGCTCGTCATGGATTTTCGCGTTGAGCAAAAGTTGAGGAAAAGACATCATACGAAGAACCCAAGGACGAGGTGGTGGCGGATGAAAGGTGAGGAACAAAGAAACTTCCTAAGACGGGTTGGAGAAGAGGCAAAGTGGGATGGGAATGGAAGCGTGGAAGAGATGTGGAGGGAGATGGCAGAAGTTATTAGAAGAACAGCAAAAGAAAGTTTTGGTGAATCTAAAGGAATAGGACCAAGAGACAAGGAGTCCTGGTGGTAGAATGTGAGTATACAAGAAAAGATAAAGATAAAAAGGGAATGCTTTAAAGAGTGGTCTTTATGCCGCAATGCAGATAACTGGGAAAAATATAAGGCGGCTAAGAAAGAGACAAAAGTGGTTGTAAGTGAAGCAAGAACAAGAGCATATGAAGGTCTCTACCAGTCTTTGGACACGAAAGAAGGAGAAAAAGGTATATATAGAATCGCAAAGAGCTGGGAAAGAAGAACGAGAGATTTGGATCAGGTTAAGTGCATAAAGGATAAAGATGGAGAGGTGTTGGCTCAAGAGGAGAAGATTAATAAAAGATGGAAGAACTACTTCTACGAGTTATTTAATGAGGGACAGAAGACTCTTCCGAGACTGAGTCGATTATGCACAATGGAAGAAGACCAAAACTTTGACTACTATTGAAGGATTCGAGACTTCGAAGTAAAAGAGGCTCTAAAGCAGATGAAAAATGGCAATGCAGTAGGACTTGATAATATCCCGATTGAGGTTTGGAAGGGTCTTGGAGAAAAAGGCATCAACTGGTTAACCAAGCTTTTTAATGAGATTTTAAGGTCAAAGAAGATGCCTGATGAGTGGAGAAAGAGCACCTTGATACCTATCTACAAGAATAAGGGGGATATACAAAGTTGCGAAAACTATAGAGGGATTAAGCTTATGAGTCATACTATGAAGTTATGGGAAAGGGTGATAGAACGGAGGTTGAGAAAAGAGACACAAGTAACAGAGAACCAATTTGGATTTATGCCAGTATGCGATTTTCATCTAAAAATATTAGTATTCGTCTAATTAAAATCTGTTTATAATAATATAACAATATTTTTTTTATCATATACTAAATACATAATTTTTCTACACAATATCTAATTTTTGGTATATGAACAACATGATTAAACATTAATATATGAGACACATTAAAAAAACAAAAATAGAATAAACAAAAAACTCCTAACAACGCACGGGTGCACTTCAGCTGAAATCATATGGTTGAGGGTCTTTTTAAACTTGCAGGAGGAGTGGAGGACAAATTGAGAATTTCAACCTAAAGAAAACTTGATAAAGAAAGAAACGGTTGTACCAAGTACTCTAAATCTTGATGTCTATAATATATTTTATCAATAAATCTAAACTTTACGTTTTTTTAAATATTGTATCTCAATGGTAGCCACGATTGGAATTTCAGACTTTCAAAAAAGTGCATGACATAGCTGAAACTTTTCCTATAGTATAATCAATTTAACTCTTTGCACATCATGCGAATCTTAATCTAATTTCCTATATTAAATATATACTGCTAAATTGATTGGAACAGAAAACCTTCACATCCTTACAATGGGATAGGTAATAACTAATAACGTTCCTATAGTATATTATTAGTATCCAGTTATCCACAAAAACACGGAAACATAAAACTTGCAAAGAAAGAATTAAAAAAGAAGACTTAGAGCAAAGCCAATTAAAAAAGAATTAAAGTGCTGTGAATTTTTCTGAAACTTTTCCTATAGTATAATCAATTTAACTCTTTGCACATCATGCGAATCTTAATCTAATTTCCTATATTAAATATATACTGCTAAATTGATTGGAACAGAAAACCTTCACATCCTTACAATGGGATAGGTAATAACGTTCCTATAGTATATTATTGGTATCCAGTTATCCACAAAAACACGGAAACATAAAACTTGCAAAGAAAGAATTAAAAAAGAAGACTTAGAGCAAAGCCAATTAAAAAAGAATTAAAGTTCTGTGAATTTTCGGAAATTCCCGTGTTAATTGTTCACTACCCTGCAATCTTTGTTCTCTTATCTTTTCTGAAAATCCATTCATTTTGGGCTGTTGTTGTTGAGATCATATCATGGCTGGTGCACTTATTGGTGGAGCTTTTCTTTCTGGCTTCATTAACGTTGTTTTTGACAGGTTCCTTACAAAAGATTCGGTCAACCTGATCTTGGGCAAGAAGCTCGGCTCTGACTTGGTTGAGAGGCTGAAGATTTCTCTGCATGCTGCTGAAGCTCTGGTTGGTGATGCTGAGTACAAGCAACTGGACAACCCATCTGTGAAGGATTGGCTCAACTGTCTGAAGGATGCTGTTTACATGGCTGATGACTTGCTGAACGTTGTCCTCATGAAAGCCGCCACTCGAAAGGAGGTACGTTCTTTCTGGCCCATTAGCTTCCTCAACCCAGATAGGGACATGGTAGATAAGATGGAAGGGGTGGTTAGAAGGATAGAATTTCTTGAAAAACAAAAGGATTTCCTTGGTCTGAAAGTGATTCCCAAGGACAATAACTTGGCATGGAGAGCATCCACATCTCTGGTGGAGGGGAATATATATGGCAGGGAGGATGATCAACAAGCCTTACTCAAAATAATAAGTGATAACAGTGAATCTCAGTTATCTGTGATCCCTATTGTTGGCATGGGTGGGGTTGGTAAAACAACCTTAGCTAAATGGGTGTACAGTGTCATAGAGGGATTTGATCTGAAAGCATGGATTTGCATCTCTGAAACATTTGATGTTGCTGATATTATAAAGACAATCATAGAGGAAGTTACTAGAAGTCCTTGTACTCTTCAGAGTTTAAATTCGCTTCAACTTGAATTGAAGAGAATCTTGTGGGAGAAGAAGTTTCTTATTGTTCTAGACGACGTCTGGAACGATGATGCTGATAGCTGGAAGAAATTTAAAACTCCTTTCCATGGTGGGGCTAAGGGAAGTACAATGCTTCTAACAACTCGCATCAAAGAGGTTGCCTCAATAGTTCAAACCTATCCCTCTTACTTTCTTAATGAGCTGTCGGAAGATTATTGTTGGCTAGTGTTTGCAGATAATTCATGTTTTCTAAAGTCAAACGATAATTCAGCACTAGAAGAAATTGGTAGAAAAATTGTCAAGAAGTGTAAGGGGTTGCCATTAGCTGCAGAAACCCTCGGGCGCTTGTTGCGAGGAAAGGAGGATGTTAAAGAATGGAATGTTGTTTTAACAAGTGACATCTGGGAATTTTCTATGAAAAATAGTAAAATTGTTCCAGCATTGTTAATAAGCTACTTCCAGCTCCCTGCCTATTTAAAGCGTTGTTTTGTTTATTGTTCGTTGTATCCCAAAGATCACGAATTTGTCAAAGATGAACTAATCTTGTTGTGGATAGCAGAAGATCTTTTAAGGCCATTGAAGAAAGGAGAAACTCTAGAAGAAGTTGGTCGGGAGTGCTTTGATGAACTAGCTTCCAGACATTTTTTTAAACAGCATGATCATTTTTATAAGATGCATGACCTATTGCATGACTTAGCAATTTTTCTTGCTGGAGACTTCTATTGTAGATTAGAGCTTGGTAATGTAGAAGCTATGACTACTTTGACTCGTCATTTGTCCTTTGAAAGCTTGAGTCATCTGATCTCAGAAAATTTTGGTGCCATTGAATATTTGAGGACATTCATGCGAATTAATTTCTTTTCTCATTTAGACAACAATGATGGTGTAACATTTATCTTAATGTCAAAACTCAAATATTTGAGAGTTTTGTCATTTTCTTTATTCAAAGGACTTGATGTATTGCCTGATACAATAGGCGAATTGACTTACTTGCGTTACTTGAATCTCTCCAAGACAAGCATTAAGTCACTACCAGAATCATTGTGTGACCTGTACAATCTACAAACATTGAAGCTGGATGAGTGTTCTAGTTTGACTATGTTACCCAATGGCATGCATAGGCTTGTTAATTTGCGACATCTATGTATTTGGAGAACTTGTTTAAAAGAAATGCCAGGAGGAATGAGCAAATTGAAACAGTTGCACATTTTACACCACTTTATTATGGGCAAGCATGAAGACAATGGAATCCAAGAGTTGGGAGGCCTTTTAAATATTCATGGATCATTTGGGATTAAGAATTTGGAGAATGTTGTGGATGTCACACAAGCAAGGAGTGCAAGGATATTGGATAAGAAGCACATTGACCGCTTAGTGTTGAAATGGTCTTCAAGCGATGATATGGTTTCAAATACACAAACTGAAAGAGATATACTTGGCACCCTGCAACCACACAATGGGTTGAAAATATTGAAAATCAAGGGATACAGAGGTACAATATTTCCAAATTGGGTTGGACATTATTCATACCAAAATATGACTGGTGTATGTTTGGAGTCTTGTAACAATTGTTGCATGTTGCCTTCACTTGGACAGCTTCCATCTCTTAAGGCTTTGCGCATTGAAGGTTTTGGTAGGCTCAAGAGTGTTGGAATGGAGTTTTACAAGAATGAAGGAGATCATCATTCTTCTCCTATTGCACCGTTTCCTGCACTCAAGACATTGGAATTTTGGAGTATGCCATGTTGGGAGGTGTGGCACTTATCTGACTCAGAAACTTTTCCTCAACTCAAGAACCTTCAAATAACAAACTGTCCAATGCTAAAGGGAGATATGCTTAATCACTTATTCTTGAGAATAGTTTCTTCCTTTTTGGATGCTTCCAAAGTTCACAAACTAGATATATCGGAAGATCATGAAGGATGGTCTCGATTGGTGTCACTTAAGGGAGATACTTTATCAATTAAGGGATGTGAAACTGTGGTGGAGTCTGCATTTAAGGCAGTTAGCATCAACCACCTAACTTGCATACAAGAAATACGAATTTCACATTGTTCGTTTGCTGTATCCTTTCCTGGCAACTGTTTACATAAATCTTTGCAAAAGCTGACAATCTGGCATTGCGAAAAACTGGAATTCCCACAGCAACAGCAGCAGAAGTATGATTTGGTAGAGCTACAAATACACTCCAGCTGCGATTCACTGTCCTCATTGTCATTGGATGCCTTTCCAAATCTGAAGACTCTCAAGATATCAGGGTGTGAGAATCTGGAATCAGTTTCAATATCACAGCCACCACACACTGCTCTTCAACGTCTCTCCATCCATCAATGCCCCAAATTTATGTCATTTACAGGAGAAGGACTGGCTGAACCCAACTTGACTCATTTCGAAGTTAACTTGTGTGACAAGTTGGAGGCATTGCCGAGTGACATGAATTCTCTTCTCCCAAATTTAGATTCTGTCGACAGCCGGGAAATTTGTAGGCTGCCAGATGGTGGTTTGCCGCCTAACTTGAAGCAACTTATTGTCAACAAACAACTGAGGGGTCTATCGTCGATGGGCAACTTCAACACCCTCACTCATCTTACCATTCAGGGTTATGTTGGTGTGAGGTCATTCCCAGAGGTAGCTTCTCTGCCTCACCTTCCCTACCTTATCACTTTGCGTCTGTATTGGTTTCCAGATCTCGAGACATTGGAGTGCAACCAGCTTCTCTGCCTCAACTCCCTCCAGAAATTAAAAATTGGATGGTGTCCAAAGCTGGAGAATATGACAGGAGAAAAGCTGCCTCCTTCTCTCTCACTATTTAAAATTAAACACTGTCCTTTGTTGGGAGAACACTTCAAGAACAAGCATCAACAACTTTGGCCCAAAATTTCCCACATCCTTACCATTAAAGTTGATGATGAACAAATTTTCTGAATAGAGATTTCTAAGTAGGTAATTTCTCTAATCTTCATGTTTCTTATGGTATTTTATACATGCATAAATTTCCTTTTCCTTAAAGATACAAAAAAAAAAAAAAAACAAAGGAGTCCTCACTTTATTTAGGCAACATTAAGTAGTTGAACTGAAATACCAACAAGAAAGTTTGAATTTTTTCTTTCATTTATCAGGGGATCTTTCAGTTCGTAGGTGTACTTGGAGAGATATCCGTTGTTGCTCTGACAAAAGTAATTAATTAATTACTATATGTGATACTTATTAAGTATTAACATTCATATTTTTTTATAAAATTGCATTTAAAAAGGAAGATAAGAAGTACAACAAAATAAAAATTGGAAGACAAGGAATATCTCTTTTTTTTTTTCCTAATCCAACATTTAAGAATTGTTTTTTATGTATTAAACAAATGAATGAATCAAAATTACAGTTTTTACCATCTTTTGCAGGTAGTTTGTGCATAAATCAAGATGTAATCCTATACATTGGTTATATATTCTAAGTTCATTTAAGGTGGCAAGCTGGATTAATGTGTTGTGACCAGAAGCTGTGTTTTCTGATTTTGTCTTCATGCTAGTATCTAAACTAGAATGAGCAGGAAAGAAAACAAAGGAAAAGATGGAGAAAGTTGGAGTGACACCTATCAATGAAAAGTTTTTGTTGTTGGTATATTTTTCATTACTCTCTATAATTTTATTTGTTTTCTTTTTGACATAGAAACAAAATAAAATGATAGCTTGATTTGTGGAAAGAAAACCATTATAAAATGGTGTTTTTGTCTTTGATAATTCTTTATGAGAGTCAGCTTTTGTGTTGCAAGATTCTTGTAGGATAGTAAAAGGAATGAGCATGAGGTGTGTAAGCTTTCAAAATAAAAGGATCAAGTTATTGCTGTGTAATCTTTTTTAACCGTAGATTGATTCATTAGATAAAATTAATTGTAGATGCCTAGAATAAAGTATTTCTAATACTAAGAGAAAGTGTTCTGTAATAATAACTATTTCTTCCTTGTATTGTTTGTAAACAGAGATGTAACTGTGTCCATACAACATGCTATCTGAATTTTGGTGACATAGAAGAGTAAGTTGGGATTTTTGCCTTCAACTGCTTGATGGATTTGTACCTCTGAGTTCAACATTATTAGTTATTATGTTGTATGATGATAAACATTATTTTTGGAGTAGATTAAATGTGTGTCATTGCATTGATGTAACTGCATTTTTTTCCCTATTGTTTCAGAAATATTTATTGGATGACTTGGATATGCCTTGCACATTTCCAAGGTTGATAATTGAGATATTAGTGTCACTCTAAACAGATAAGTATTATTTCTCTAATTTAAAAATGTAGAAAACTGTATTATTACCTTGGTCGTGACTCATGCAGCAGTTGAAACCTTCCTCAACTTGCAGTTTTGTTGCATCTCTCAGACTTAAAGACACACAAATAAAAAACTCCAAATCACATCCAAAATCAAGGATAAAAACTAAAAAAATAAACATTAAATAAAGATCACATTAAAACTCAATAATGATGAAATGAGTATTTGTGCACAATATACAAAAATAATAAAATAAAAGAAGAAAGTGTAACAAAACATTTCTCTAAAAGAAGAAGAATAAGTGGTTTTTATTGACAGTTAATTAGGTACAAATATTTTACTTACCTCCTACTAGCTAAAAGAGACAACATAGTACCTTGAAATTGATTGGTCAATTCCTAATAATAAAGCTTGAATATTCATACACAGAAAGAAAAGCTAGCATATATCTCTTTGTTTCTATATACATATATATCCATCAAAACTCATAGGATAAATACAAGAAAAAAACAGAGGGAAAAAAATGTCTGAGAATGCAGCTCATCATGTGGTGATGCTTCCATGGTCTGCATTTGGCCACTTGATTCCATTTTTCCAACTCTATATAGCCATAGCCAAATCAGGAATTCATGTCTCCTTCATTTCAACGCCAAAGAAGATTCAAAGGCTTCCAAAACCACCTTCAGATTTATCTCATTTGCTACATTTGGTTGAAATTCCATTTCCATCATCAATAGAGTCAGTGGCGGATCTTAGGGGGGCCTAAGGTGGCCATGGTCCCCCCAAAAATTAAAAAAAAAAAAATAGTAAATAGTAATAATTAATAATATTAAATTTATTTTTAAATAAAATATTAAAAAAAAATATAAGTTACAAAATTTTATAAATTAAAATAATTAAAAACTGCACTATGTATTAGATATTTGAATTATTGTTGCTCTTGTTAACAAATAGCCCATTCAAATAATTAATAAAAATGGTTCTATTATACTAGCCCAAGCACATACTATTAATTAAAGTAACACTAGTACATTTTTCAAATATTTGTTTCAAACCATGAGAGGCATCAGCGCCACTTTTCTCTCTCTTTTAGTGGTTTCCAAACTTTTGGTCTTCTACTCTTCTCATTCTAATTTTCTTTCCATACCAAAACAAGACATATAAAGAAAAACCATTGAAGAGAAGTGAACAGCAAAATATTAACCATTGAATGCACAACAAAGACTCAAAGAGGTATATTTCAATTTTTTAATGTTCAAAATATTATTGAACAACCTGTAACACAACTTGTTGAGCAAGATTAAAAAATATCAAAATCTTAAAGTATGTAGTCGAACATTGACTTTTATATAATATAATTACTTTTTTGATATATATGCTACAAATCATATTTTGTTAATTTTTTGTTATATTTTATATTTAATTGGTCCCCCTCTTATGAAATTTCTGGTTCCGCCACTGAATAGAGTCATCACATCTCTCTGGTGGTGAAGCTACTGTGGACATTCCATTTGATAAAATTCAGTACCTGAAGTTGGCATGGGATCACATGCAAAATCCAGTTAAGGAATTTGTGTCTAAGTGCAACCAGATTGGATCATTTTTTACTTTCATCCATACTGGATTGTAGTCTTGTAGAGATTGCACAAGAGCTTCATGTGAAACTCATGTACTACTCTGTTTACTCTGCTTCCACTATTGTGTTCTTTGGACCACCCGGTCCATTGAGAGCTCTAACATCGCCAGAAGTCCTAACATCACTAGGAGAATGGGTGAATTTTCCGTCTTTGGTGGCTTTTCAGCGAAATGAGGCCATTGCGTTCTATCAAGATGCTTACATAGAAAACGTGACCGAGTTAAGAGACGTTGATAGGCTTGCCAGTGTAATTGATGGTGCGAATGCTCTATCATTTCGCAGCTGCTATGAGATGGAAAGTGAGTATTTGAATCTATAGGTTTGCTTCCTATAGATTTGCTATAAGAGAAGACTTGTTGATGAGTCTTGGAGCAAGACATTCGAGTGGCTTGACGCATAAGCAACAAAATTGGTAGTCTTTGTTGGGTTTGGTAGTGAGTGTAAGTTGAGCAAAGAGCAAGTCGTTGAGATAGCTTATGGATTAGAGCTTTCTGAACTTCCATTTTTATGGACATTGAGAAAACCAAGCTGGGCAATTCATGATCATGATTCTCTACCTCTTGGATTTTGTGAAAGAACATCAAAGAGAGGAAAAGTTTGTTTTGGATGGGCACCACAAAAGGAAATTTTGTCACATAAATCTATTGGGGCTTCTTTGTTTCATTCTGGCTGGGGATCTATAATTGAGACTTCGATGTTTGGCCACACTCTTGTAGTGTTGCCATTCGTTGTCGATCAACCTCTTAATGCAAAGGCTTTGGTTGATAAGGGTCTTGCCATTGAAGTGAAAAGAAATAATGAAATGCCTTAGAGAAGCTATGGTATTGGAGGAAAGAGAGAAGCTCAGAATCAAGACAAGAGAAGTTGCTAAAGTTGTAGGAGATTTGAAGCTTCACCATGATTACATGGAAGCATTTGTCAAGTTTCTTAGGACATGATGAATCTGAGAATGGATCTTTTTATTAGCCCAAATGTTTCTTATATTGAGTGAGAGTAATGAATAAACTCTTGAGTAGTGTTTGATAAATGTTTTAAGATAGATGCAGGGATATTGAGATGATGGAGTCGCATAACAAAGTTAACAAACAAGCCCTTAATGTGGCATGGATGTATTTAAATGTGTGACTTAAGTAGTAGATCAACTGTGTAATGAATTACCTTCAGCTGTTGATTTTGTTCTATGGTTTGAGAAATAAATTCCGCAATATTATTAGTGATAAAAAATGGCTAAAAATTACATTTGAGCAAAGCATATCTAGAATTACTTCAGCTGTCATGTAATCCAACTTGCAACAGATAGGAAGTTTGGATGGTTACAAACTTGATATTGAATAGCAGTTTTCTTGATATTGAAGTGGTAATTAATGCATCACAAAACATTGTTTGATAGTTCATAAAATAAATATTTGTAGAAAATCTATCTATCTAGTAGAAAATCTAATCTAATCTAATCTTGGTTGAGAGGCTGAGGAATGCTCTCATGGATGCTGGAGCTCTTGCTGATGATGCAGAGCTCAAGCAACTGGATAACTATGATGTGAAGGAGTGGCTCAACTGTCTCCGAGATGCTCTTTACACTGCTGATGACTTGCTGGACCGCATCTGCAACTCAAAGATAGGCAGATGGTGAATGAGAGTAGGGTTGTATTTTGGGGAGAAATAAAGAGAATATGTAGGACACTGAGGAATCAGGAATGGGGCTCGAGAGGGGGGCCGAGGGATTCAGGTGATGACCGAGGAGAACCTGGCTCTTCTTTTTTCAATAAAACGCAAAACTGATGCGTTTCATAAAAATCGGCCGGTTTCCGGTTCAGTCCGAGGCCGGTTCAGAAGTTTGCCTCTGATTTTAGTATGGCGGTTTTTGATATTGAACTAAACCGCATAAGCATCCGGTTCACTGTTGGATTGGTTTGGTCTAATTTTCAACACCATAAGAAAGAGCATAATCTGATGATTGACTTGGTCAGACTATTGAACTATTGGTTCAACTATTAGGTCACTAGTTGAACCAGTTAACCCAATTCCATTTAAATAAAAATATAAAATAGTCAATCAACAAGTATTAAACCTATATATTAGTAAAATAAATGTCTTCATTAACATAGCAGATTTTTAAGGTTTTTGTGCAGATAAAACAGCAGAAGTCGAGAAGCAGAACCATCTCACAGTGTTTCAATAAAGAATGCGTTTTGTTGTTACAAATTTTTCAAAGTAGTGGGAGATAATACTCGCCGATCATGCATAATTTAAATGGAGAACAGCTGGCTCACACAGGGCCTTCTTGCAACTTACTAGAAGCAGGTGAATAGTTCCAGCAGCCAATGTTGGATGCCTGTTAATCGCCATGCCTTTTCATAATCAAGGTCTTCAAGTGTAGCAAGCTTCCTCAAACATATGCCTTCCATTGGATCCTTTTCACAATTTTGCGTCATTGTGTTTTTAGTAATATTCTAAAAATCGGATCGGTCAGTCCGACCGATCCAACCATGATCCGGACACCAATGCGGTTTGGCTCAACGTCGAAAATCGTTGTCCTCAAAATCGGATAAAACTGTTGAACCGGTTGATTCAGACCAAATCGGAACCTAACCAATACTCATGAAACAACATCGTTTTGCGCGCTGTTGAAAAACAGAACGTGCCAGGTTCTCCTTAGCCCTCAATCCTCATCTCAAGCCCTGGACGCCTCCTATTCCTCTTCCCTGCAGTCCCCCACCCCTAAAACACGACCCTAGGTCACAAAAGTCTCCTCCACCGCCGCAAGGAATGAGAATCAGCGCCGCCGGTTTAATGACCAGTCTGGTTTTTAGCAATATTTCTGAAAATTGAACCGAACTTATCGGTTCGACCGGGTTAATCGGAAACCTGGCCGGTTTCGGGTAATGTGCAGCGCAAAAAATTGGTCTGAAAACCGGTCGAAATGTGGTTAACCGGCTGAACCGACCATTTTTTTTTAAGATTTCCGGTTCGGCCATTAAACAAAACGGCGCCATTTTAATGTTTTTATAGAAAAAAATAAGGAAAACCCTACCCCTCTCTCTCGCAGCCACCCCCGAAACAGAGTCACTCAGTCTCACACCCCACCCCCACCTCTCTCTCTCGGCTCTCTTCTTGCCGTCGCACGAAGGTCTGCGTCTAGCTCGTGGCCTCGCCGTCACGAAGGGTTGCTCGTGTCGCGTTCCTTCGACGTCTCTCTGTCAGTCTCTCTCTCTGTCCGAGCTCTCTCTCGCTCTTTGTCCGAGGCTCCGAGCTCATTTTCCTTCCTCCACCGCCGTCACTTCCCATTCCTCCGAGCTCACGAAGGTTTTTTTTATTATTTATTTTTAATTTCAAGTTTGATTATTTGTTTTTGACTGATCAGGTAGCTTCAAATTCAATTAAATGGTTGCCATTATTTTCATCATTATCATATCACAGTTCTTGTTAGAATTTGACTGGGGATTGTTGATTTATCATAATTTTTATTATTTTTTTTCTTTTTTCCCCTCTGTTTTGATTGGAATTTCGTCTTTGGTCAGGTAATTTTGTAATTATTCAGGCACATCAAATTTTTATTTTTCTTTCTTCCCATTAAATTTTGGAAATTGGGAACAAACTCATCAGGTGATTTCTGTTCTGCTTCAGATCTTTCTGAGAAAAGATAAGAAAAAGAAAGGTGGCTTTGATTTATCTGAAACAAACCTTTTGTGTTGCTTTCGTTCTGTTTGTTTTTTTGCTCCAATGAATGCATACAGGTAGAAGAAACTGTGTGTTGTGTTGTCTTGACTTTGTGGTCAAAACACCCAAATTGCTGTGTGGTTCTGGTTTTGATTCAGTTATTAAGGACCTTTCTTATAACAAGAGAGAAAAATTGAAGATGAATTATGAAGTAGATTTGTTCCTAGACTACTTAATACTACTTATATGTAATACATGTTTGTGTGTGAGGTGTGAAGTGTGAACATGTGGATGCATTTTTCTGTCACTAAGGACACAAAAAGAGTGAGTAGTGGCATATTCTATAAGTGATGAGAAGCACACCATGAAATATCATAAGCTCTAATAATATTATTGTCGTGGGGTTGTTAAAGATGTTTTTGTGTTTTGTTCTTTCTTATTAAAAAAATGTCTTTGAACCCCAAATATGAGATCTGAGATAACCCCTTTTGTCCAGTTTTGTAAAGAAAGAAGATTACTAATTTCACACAATCTTCCAAAGGATTGAGTTCCTTGCAGCTGCATCACAAGACGAAAAGGCTGGTTTGATTGTGGACTTTTAATATTAAATTATGGATAATTTATTATTTGAAATTGTGAAATTTTGAATTTTATTAGTTTAGAAATTATTGAATTTAAATATTTGAAATTATATATAAAACAGAGCTTGCTAGGGTTTAAGCAACAGAAAAAGGGGAACACTGTCTCAGACAACAGATACAGAGAATCAAATCGAGAAGAAGAAGAAAAACCCTTTCACCATGGGAAGCAGGTTGGCTAGAAGGGTGGTGCAGTTTGCGAACCTTCCAATAAAGCTGCTACTGCCAACGAGCTTCACCAACATCCAAGAAATTGCACTCAAGACAATCCCATCCGCCACCAAGATCGAGATCAAGCGCGTCCTCGAGTCCCTCTACGGCTTCGAAGTCGAGAGGGTTCAAACCCTAAACATGGAAGGGAAGAAGAAGAAGCGTGGTGGCCTCCTCTTCGCAAAACCCGATTACAAGAAGGCTTACGTCACTCTCAAGACCCCTCTTTCAATTGACATGAATCTTTTCCCGCTCAAAATGGTTGAAGATGCCAGGAAGCGGATGAACAAGAAGAACGTGTCAAGTGTCGTTGAGGACGAAGAAGAGGAAGAGAGGAAGAGGCATTGGCTTGAAGGTGACCGGGCCGGATCGTCTGAGGCGGCACCTCGTGGGTATCGTGGTCACACGCTCTTTTGGGACCGCGGGATGGCCCGTAGGGTTCGTGGTTCAAGCCGTAGGCACCGTGATGAGGATCGTGATGGTGCTGCTAAGTTCCCCTGGAGCAACATGAGGGATGGTAGAGCTGCAAGGTAGGATAGTGAATTTTGTTGATGAATTATTGTTGTGCTTAATAAAATTATTGACTGATAATTTGAGAAGTGATTCTGGCACTATGCAGGGCTGCTATGTGTTTTTTTTTTTTTTAATATTTATATTTTTTTTTACATGTTTTATGATTGTGATGATAGTTCATGAAATGAAAAATTTTGACCTGGCATTTGAGGTGATAAGCTTGGATTTGAGTAGCAAAGCAAGCACAGCATAACTCCTGGTAGGGAGCAAGCTGTTATTTAATCAAAACTGAACTGAAAAGGATCCATAAGTTAGTAGCCAAAACAGAATTAGTTAGTGGTTAGTTAACAATTATGGCAGCTCAGCTGTGCACGATGATCAAGGGAATCAATCAATCAACCATGTCATTTTCTTTTCTGTTCTAACATTGGAATAACGGTATTATATATGTATTGTTGGTCCAGTTTCTATTGTGTACTTGTTGCCATGTGTTTCTGACTGTGTGGCCGTGTTAGGTGTGTGCAACTTTGCATCCAAAAATATGGTTGCCTGGTTTTGTAAGCCTAATGAATTAGCCATCTGATGTACCAAAAGTATTTGGGAGACAATAGAAAATCAGTTCAAAACAACCGAAAGTTACCTTATTTTGCATTTCTTAACTACTGCTTACTTTATCTTGCATTTCTTAATTACCATTGAAATAATTGAGTAATATTAGAGGTAATAAGTCTGTAATTATGGATGTTATATGCATGAAATTATAAATGTTAAGTTAAATAAAGTAATTTGGATCATTCTCTTCCCAGCATTACCATACCATCAGGGTAGTGGTCTTTTCCTCTAAAGCATAGACATGCCAAATTCTAGTAGGACATGTTCACTTAGGGCCTTTCTCTTTAGAAATAATGTTCCAATGTATATTTTGCCCCTCCTGAATGCGACTTCGAAATAAAGGATTGGCGCATCAAGATATATTTGTTAAGGTAGTTTGATGTCCACTTGCCATTTGTTGTGGAACCGCTTAGATTGTTACTGGTTTTATGAATCATTCATATAGAGAAGGTTCTTTCCTAATTTTGTTCAGTTCTTGAGCTAGGTTCTTATCCCAACGATAGGGAAAATTTGAGGATGAAGATTTCTATGAATGTAGACTCATCTGAAAGACCGTGCACTAATAGAATAAACTAAATGGCTACCCAAACTAACTTAGAAATCCTCACCTCTTAAACATTCCCTATTGTAGAGTGTATGAATGAAAAAATAAGCTACGACAGAAATTTATTACTAAAGCTATGCACAGAAGATAAGAACTATATCTACATGGCAGTAATTAAGGAACCTAATTGGTATTGAATTTTGAATGACTGAATTGATTTGAAGTTGAAATGGTACAACTTGTCATATTACACCCCTGTAAGAGAAAATTTCCATCTGAAATTTTCATCTTGCACCTCTTCAAACTTGGGTTGAGGAAGAGATGGTCCTTTGTGTTGATTTTGCTGGTTCATGTGGAAATCTTGATGGGGTTAACAATTGTGATTGGAACTATGTTTGGATATGGAAAGTGATTAACAAATGTGAACTATGTTATGCTAGGATATCTGTGATAAGCTTGGTTTTCTTGATGATTGAGCTTCCTTGGTTAGAAATAAGATCAATGGCTCATGTGGGTCGAGAAAGAGTGATCCAAGATATATAGCCTAGGGATACTTTTTGAGTTTTGAGTTATGGAAGAGGGTGTACAATGGGCTTTCGAAATGAGAACAAAGTGGTAGCTTGTAATGTAATTCTTCTCACACTGAGTATTCATTCCCTCAGTATAATGTTTATATTTGGTTTTTATCCTTTTGATTTTTCAAATACTTTTGTCAATACCTAAATTACTAAATTTAAAAATAAAAAGGTCTTATTTTTTTAATCTGTTTGAAATAATTACATCAAAATTTTATCTTCAAAGTCTTCTTTTTGCATTCTTCATCTCTTCTAGTGTCTTAGCTCGTGAACTTTCTAATGGTGAGTCTTCTCTTTGTTTCTTTCACTCAAATGGTACAAAATTCCAATGTTTCATTTTTGTTAATGACGGCGTAACGTAAAATGTTAGCTGCATTGTTAATGGTTTTATTTATTTTAGAATCAAATTTTGTTAAAAGATGTTATTTTAAATAATTTGATTATAATAAATAGAAGCTATTTACTTTTGAATTATCATATATTCAGTAAATGGTTAAACTTTTTATTTTTGGATTGAAATCACATAAAATTATACAAGGACTAAATCCATTTAGTTGTGATATAGTGGTAAGCTTATTGGAACCCTTAATCAACTGATGATGAGGGTTAAATGCCACATTGAACAATGGTCACCATTCTTATTTTTAGGTAGCGTTTGTTTTGAGGTACTGGAACAGAGATTGGGAGATTGAGATTTAGTATCATATTTGTTGGCTTAGAGATTGATATTAAAATTTTTATCTTTGTCTCCAAAATTTCAAAATTTCAGTATCTCTAAAAACTGGAGACACAAGAGACTGAAATTTTTAGAAACAGAGACTGAAACTTTAATAACATTTTATACCTAAAATACTCTCATTTCAATTAATTAATTTTAATTTTACCCTTTGTACAAATTAAATTAGAACTTCATTCTTGTTTCAATTTTTGTCTCTCATTTTGTACCAAACAGAATACTGAAATTTATTTCAGTCTCTGTCTCTAAGTCTCTATTTATCAATTTCAGTCTTTCAGTTTCTGTCTCTCTACCAAACACTACCTAAGGTTTTGAGAATCGGATTAAATGGTAAAATTAGATGTCTAAGTTTAAAAGTTCAATTAAAAATAAATTAGATGTAATAAAATAATCTTTTACGATATTTTAGATTAGTTCAAATATGCTTATATCATAAATGAAAAGAGATTAGTTATTGCTTTTGCAAGTAATATCTTAATTTTATTCGGAAAAAAACCCATTAATCTAACAAGAACTAACAATTTGTTTAAAAGAGCAGCTAATCCGACGCTCTAGTCAGTCAAGTGTGCAGGCAAAAAATGGGAGAATGATGTGTGACGCACCTTTGGGGAGGGGTAGGACCCTCCCCATATATACCATGTCAGAGGTGGGTCCCACAAGGGCAGACCCACCTTCCTCGAAGCTTCCTTCACACAGTTGTAGCGGAGCTGTCAGGGACGCGTGTCCGGGTGAGAGGTTGAGCAACTCTAGCCCGACCGTTCGGGTCGGGTGGTCCACGGGTCAGGTCGGCCCGTATGCTGTTTGGGTCAGGCCGTAACAGTGCCCCCAACGCGCCAGCGATAGACGTGAACGCTGTTGGTGGCGTGTTATGTTTTTCCTTGTGTCGTCGCCAGGTCGGCCGCTCGTGGAGAGGACGTGCCTCTTGCGCGCGTGTCTTTTCGTTGATGGGGATAACCGTTCGTCGCCTCGTTCTTCGCGCCGGGCATTTAATGTTCATAATGGGTTGTTTCAAACCCTGTGGGTAAAGACTCTTTTACCCCTGCCTTTCGCGCTTCATGTCAGTTTTTTAACCCTCTAGTCAGTTTCACACTCCATTTTCATTCCATTTCTTTGTTCATCTTCATTTCTATTCTCTTTGCATTCTCCTTCTTCCTTCCTGAATTCCCTACTGTGATCTTCGCGTTTTTGAGCATCCATCCCTTCCTGCTTTCCTCTCAATTATCACAGTCAATCAGGTAAGCATTCTTCTCCTTTCTCTGCTCTATGTGTGTTTTATCTTCATTATCATTTCTCCTATATGCATGTTGCTTGTTTGATTTGCATGCTAGATGAACATAGTGTCAAGTAGGTGTGTTAGGGGGTTACCATTCCAAGGTGTTAGCTTTTTAGGTTTTTACTTGGATTCTGCTTTAGCCATGCTTGATCTTAGTTATTGAATAGGCTAAATGTAATTTCTGGGCTTTTTCTGGGTTCGTATTCCGTTTTCTGCTTTTCAAATGGCGCTCCTTAACCGGATCTCCGTGGCGCCATCGCAGCTGCATCTGCATCTGAACAGTTGGGCTTCCATCCGCTGTTTCGAGATGGTGTGTGAATATCTAGAGTTGCCGGTGTCCGTTGACGTTTTTCTTTTTTTCTTCAACCTCACGAATCCTTCCAAGGAGGGGAAAGCGACGAAAGGGTTCATGTCCTTCCGATCTGCCCAGGGTCGGATGATCTTTGGCTTGTTCGAGGACTCTTATCATGGGTTTAAAGACAAGTATTTTAAGGTGCGTCTGGTCAAAGGTCGCCACCCCTTCTGGTTGTCGTTGGAGGGGGAACGCCTCATCCCGACGTACTGGAATTTCGGGGCGGGGTCCAACACCTTTATCAAGGTGACTTACAAGGGGATGTCCGCTGTGGACAGAAACGTTGCCGACGTGTTGTTGGCCGTTTTTGGGAGGAATCATGTGAATCCCCACCTTTTGATGGGTGTCCGGGAGGTCGCCAGAAATTATATTTGTGAGTAGTTTTGCGTTTCCTGTATTATTGTTGCTTCGATTGGTTATGCCGATTTCATGACTAACTTGTTTACTTATTTGTTGCAGTGGAGATGTCTGCTTCAGTGACAGGGCTTGAGGGTTTGTTCAAGACTTTCTTGGCGGACAGCGATGAGGAGAAGGCTGACGAGAAGGCTAACGGGAAGCCAGAGAACCCTCATGAGGACAAGAAGGATCAGGCTGTGCCTTCACCTCGTGACACCGAGATGTCAGACAAAAACTCTGGTGGGACGCGCGTTTCTCCTATTCGTGAGGAGACGGCCGGCAGCGGGCATTCGTCCTCCACTCAACAAGAGGATGATGACTTGAAGCTTATCCCCACCCCCAAAAGGCAGAGGGCATCCTCCAGCCCTGAAGGAGTTCTCACCGTGATGGAGAGGAATTTCGACACTGGGGCCTTCATAGACTCCCAGTTGCTCCCTGGCACGGAGGATCACTTCCTTGGCACCGAGCTTGCGGGGCAGGCGAGGTGGATGTACCGTACCCTTCTCCGCGGTGCCGCAATAGCTCGGAAGGCCGAGTTTGAGCTGTCGAGGATGCAGTCGCTGCGTAGGAAGCTCGATTCTGCTGCCAAGGCCAATAATGAGTTCAAAACTCAAGTTGAAATGCTTCGGGAGCAGCTGTCCAAGACGGGGGAGAAGCTTAAGGCTGCCGAGGAGAAAGCCGCGTCTGCCGAGGAGAAATTGAAGACCTCCGATGCCACCGTGTCCCGTCTAACCGAGCGGGAGATGACTTTGGAGAGCCAACTCAATGCCGCGCAAGGTTGGGTGGTCGCTTTGGAGAAGGAACGTGATGTGGCCGTCTCGTCGGCTAAGGCTGCTCAAGCTGAGGTCGAAGAGCTTAGGAAGAAGCATAAAGAGATCGTGAAACAGGGAAAGAGCGCGATCCTGATGACTGAGGAGGCTCTCAAGGCCCAGGTGAAGATCGTGGCTCCTAATTTCGACACATCGGCGATTGGGGTCTTTAAGACAATCAAGGATGGCAAGATTGTTGACATGCCCAAAATGTGATTTCTTTGTACTTTTTGTATGGATCTGTGATTATGTTGTAGAACTTTGTGGAACTTAGTTTTGTTATACTTTAATAGTCACTTGGTCGACTTGTGATTATCATTTTTCTTCGCTTATCTGGTAGTATTTTTGTTTTGTTTTGTTACCGTTTTGCCGGCGTAGGCTTGTCGCTCGTGTTCGTTACCGTTATGTTGGTAACTCGGCGAAGCCAGGTCGTGGCTTTGCTATTGCCGTAGCCGTTTGTTATGGCTTTAACTTAGTTGGCTCCCGGGGTGGTCAGTCCCGGGGCACCGTGTCATTGTCCCGTTTACCATGCATTATAAGGAACATGTTGTCGTGGGACGCATAAATGGGAAAAAGTAAATGGGAAAGTAATTTTGACGAATAAATATTAATTTTGACAAGTAAACATTAGTCGACAGCTAAACAAGTCTATTGCTATGACAAGTATTCAAGAAAGTAAATCACTGAGCTCGTCAGATGGCCTAGTCGGCGTGTTTGAGCTAAGAATAGAACCTTCTTAGGTTACCTGCATTCCAGGTTCTCGGAATTTCCTTGCCATCGAGCTTCTCCAACTTGTAGTCGCCTTTGCCAATTACCTCTTTGACCCTGTAGGGGCCTTCCCAGTTTGACGCGAGCTTGCCTTCCCCCTGGGTCGGGAGACTGATGTCGTTGCGCTATAGGACGAGGTCATTTTGTTCAAACTCTCTCCTGAGCACTTTGGTGTTGTAGCGCAGGGCTATTCTTTGCTTAAGTGCTACTTCTGACAAATGGGTCATCTCCCTTGCCTCGTCTACTAGGTCCCTCTCTACAGCTTCTTCCATTCCGTTTAGAAGTAGTCGTGGGCTTGGCTCGCCGATCTCTACGGGTATCATTGCGTCCACCCCGTACGTCAGGCGGAAAGGGGTTTCTCCCGTGGAGGACTGCGCGGTTGTACGGTAAGACCAGAGGACTGACGCGAGTTCGTCGGCCCATGCACCTTTTTTATTATCCAGCCACTTCTTGAGGCCCAGCAAGACGACCTTATTTGCAGCCTCGACTTGCCCGTTCTTCTGGGGATGCTCCACCGAAGAAAATTTCTGTTTTATGCCCAGACCGATGAGGAACTCCACGAACTTTTTATCGGTGAACTGCGTCCCGTTATCCGAGATAATGACTTCCGGGATGCCGAATCGGGTTATCACCTGTCTCCACATGAACTTTCAACAATTGGATGAGGATATACTGGCCAGCGGTTCAGCCTCTATCCATTTGATGTAGTAGTCGATGGCAACTATGAGATATTTGACTTGCCTCGGACCAACCGGAAAAGGTCCCAAGAGGTCGACCCCCCATTGTGCGAAAGGTCGGGAGGACGTCAGTAAGCTCAGTTCGGTAGCCGGTGCTTTGTGGAAGTTGGCATTCTCTTGGCACTTGATACACTTCTTCACGAATTCATTGGAGTCTTCCATCATTGATGGCCAGTAATATCCAGCTCGGATGAGCTTTCTTGCTAGGGCTTTGCCCCCGATGTGGTGACCACAACACCCCTCGTGGACTTCCCTGAGTACGTAGTCCGTTTGGTCGGGATGCAGGCATTTCAGCAAGGGCTGGCTGAGTCCCTTTTTGAACAGTTGGCCTTGTATGATCGCATATTTGGCTGCCTCCCTTCTCAACGTTTTAGCTTCCTTCTTATCTTCAGGGAGTTTGCCGTTTTCTAAGTAATCAGTGTGGGTCCATCCAGGAGGGGCTTATCTTTGTCAGGTGGAGGGCAACTGCTGGTTCTTTTGTCATGCCTTGAATGAGGGACCAGTTACCGGCTCCCGGTTTCGTGCTCACTAGCTTGGATAGGAGGTCTGCCCATGTGTTCCTTTCCCTTGGAACGTGTTAGACCGCGACCTCCTCAAACTGTTTGCTCAACTCTTTGACCTTCTCCAAGTACTTTTGCAATAGCAAGTCTCTGGCTTGGTAGCTTTCATTGACTTGCGAGGTCACGACCTGTGAGTCGCTGCATACTTCCAGCCTCGTAGCCCAGACTTCCCGAGCTAAGATCAAGCCGCCTAGAAGGGCCTCATATTCCGCTTGGTTGTTCGATACGAGAAACTCGAACTTTATTGATTGTTCGTATATGACCCCGGCAGGACTTTCCAAGATGATCCCGGCACCCCCGGACGTTTGGTTGGAGGCCCCGTCCACATGGAGTCTCCACCGTATGCTCGCTTCCTCGGTTAGGTCCCCCGCTACTTCTACCAAGAAGTCTGCCATTGCTTGTGCCTTGATCGCATGTCAGGGCTCGTATCGCAAATCATACTGAGATAGCTTGATGGCCCAAGTCATCATTCTTCCCGCTAAGTCGGGTTTTTGGAGCACTTGTCGGATTCTCTGGTCCGTTCTCACGACCACTTGGTGACCCTGGAAGTATTGCCGTAGTCTTCGGGAGGAGGTTAGCAGTGCTAGAGCCAGCTTCTCTAGTTTGCTGTATCTTAGTTCTGCTCCTTGCAGTGCTCTACTCATGAAGTAAATTGGTTGTTGAACCTTCCCTTCTTCCCGCACCAAAACTGCCGCCAGCGCTTCATCCGTTATGGCCAGGTACAGGTAGAGTGGTTCTCCGACTTTGGGCTTTCCGAGCACGGGTGGTGTGGCGAGGATCTCTTTGAAATGTTTAAATGCTTCCTCACATGCCGGGATCCATTCAAACACTATCCCTTTTTTCATAAGATTGAAAAATGGCAGCGCCCTAGCGGCCGACGCCCCAAGGAAACGGGATAAGGCGGTGAGTCTACCCGACAACCTCTGAACATCCTTGACACAGCCCGGACTCTTCATTTGGAGTATTGTTTGGCACTTTTTTGGGTTGGCCTCGACCCCCTTTGGGTTATCATGAACCCTAGGAATTTTTCTGCTTCCATGGCAAAGGCGCATTTGAGTGGGTTGAGCCTCATGCCGTGTTGTCGGAGGGAGGCGAACACGTTTCCAAGGTCGCTTATGAGGTCCTCAGGCCGGGTGGTCTTTGCAAGGATATCATCTACATACACCTCCACCATTTTTCCTATGAGGTCACTGAATATCTTGTTCATTAGCTTTTGGTATGTTGCCCCAGTGTTCTTCAAGCCGAACGGCATTACCTTGTAACAATAAATTCCCCTGGTGTTATGAACACTATTTTCTCTTCGTCAGGCCGGTGCATCGGTATCTGATTATAGCCAGAATAGGCGTCCATAAAGCTCAGGTACCGATATCCCGCCGCTGTGTCGACGAGCGCATCAATGTTGGGCAGGGGGTAACAGTCCTTGGGGCATGCTTTGTTGAGATCAGAGTAATCCACACACATCCTCCATTTCCCATTGTGATTTTTCACTAGAACTACATTCGACAGCCACGTCGAGTAGTCGAGTTCTCGAATAAATCCTGCTTCGAGGAGGCTAGCCATCTGCCTGGCCACCTCCTCTGCTCGCTCTTGCGACATTTTTCTTCTCCTTTGAGCTACCGGTCTGGCTTCCGCCTTCACGGCCAAGTGATGTGACATGAGTTGGGGGTCTATCCCCGGCATGTCGGCTGGCGTGCATGTAAATAGGTCACCGTTGGCCCTTATCATTTCCATTAGAGGTTCCTTCAATTCGTGTGGGAGGTTTCTGTTCACGAAGGTGAACTTCTCCTCCGTTTCCCCAACTCTGAACCTCTCTAAGTTCCCTTCTGGCTCGGGTCTCTGCTTGTCGCTGACTCTAGCGTCCAAGTTCGCAAGGAACACCCCCGATGCCTCTTTAGATTTCTTTCTTAAGGAGAGGCTGGCATTGTCGCAAGCGACTGCCGTTTCCAAGTCTCCTTTTATGGATCACACGGATCCGTCATCAGCGATGAACTTCATTATCAACATTTTTGTACTGATCACTGCTCCGAGGTCGTTGATAGTCTTCCTCCCTAGGATGACATTGTAGGCCGTGGAGTCTCGTAGAACCATGAACTCGGCCATTACCGACCTTTGTCCCTGTCCTGATCCTACCGATATTGGTAGGGGAATTATTCCGTCTGGCTTGATGAAGTGGTCGCCCAAACCTACCACACCGTGCTGGTGCGTCTTTAGATCGGCATCTCGTAGGCCCAAGGCATCGAACACGTTGCGAAACATGATATTCGAGTCAGCCCCGGTGCCTATGAGGATTCGCTTGATGAGGCCGGTTCCCACCCTGGCCGTAATGACCATGGGAGGATTTTCCGCGGCCTCCTCGAACCATTGGTCCTTTGGACCGAATGAGATAGGTGGGAGCCTCTTGGAGCTTCGCACAGAGGATGAGGAGACCGCCAGGACCTTGGCGTCTTTCTTGTGTGCCGACCTCGACCTTGGAGGCGCGTCTCGTGCCGTTACCATGTTCACTATGGTAAGACCGTGCTCGTTGTCCTCCGGCTCGTGGCGTCGCTTCACCGCGCGGCTCTTGTCCTCTCCTTCGCAGTCGCGATCTCGCCTCCTTGGCTCCCTGATCAAATGGGAGAATTCGGCCAGTTTTTTTGTCCCGGATCGCTTGTTCCAGCGCGTCCTTCAGGTCGAAGCAATCCTGTGTTTTGTGTCCATAGCCTTTGTGATAATCACAATAGAGGCTTTTGTTTCCCCCGGTCCGGTCCTTCAGAGGTCGGGTTTTGACAAAATCCCCTTCTCGGCTATCTGTTGATAAACTTCTATGATGGGGACGGTGAGGGGGTGTAATTGGTGAATTTTCCGACTCGAGGGAACGGCCTGGGTGTCTTGCTCGGACCGCTGTCTCTGGCGTGTTCCTTCTGTCTTTCTCCGCTTCCGTGCTGCCGGGTTTGATTGTAGGAGGGCTGCCGTTTGTTGGCAGCCATGACCTGGCTGACCTCTTCATCGTTAATGTATTCCCTGGCTACACTTTGGATCTCCTGCATTGTCCACACCGGCTTCGTGGTGAGGTGCTTTCTGAAGTCCTCGTTTAGGAGTCCGTTCATCAGGCATAGGCTAGCGACCGAATCTGTCAGCCCGTCAATCTCCAAGCACTCGTCGTTGAACCAGTCTAGATATTTCTTGGTCAGTTCACCGGACCTCTGCGTCACCCCGAGCAGATTGATCGGGTGCTTTGCCTTTGCGATTCTGGTAGTAAATTGTGCTAGGAAGGCGTGGCTGATATCTGAAAACCTGGCCATCGAGCCCTGCGGGAGGCTGTTAAACCACCGAATTGCAGGTCCCGTGAGAGTGACCGGAAAAGCGCGGCACCTTACTTCGTCTCCCACTCACTCCAGGTTCATCCTGGCCTCGAAGGCCGTAAGGTGCTCCTGCGGGTCTTGGGTTCCGTCGTACCTCATCTCCGTTGGCTTGTCAAAGTGCTTTAGCAGCCGGACTTCGAGGATTGAACGATGAAATGGGGTTGCACCCATTATCACTGGTCCCCGCATTCTCCTCGTTCTTTCCTCGCCGTCTTCCCGTCAACTTTCTTTCCGATCTCGATCTGTGGTGCGCCTCCTCTCGTGCCGGGTGTAGATGATGGGGTCACGGCGTCTTCTTGGGCGTCCTTCCTCCCTGGCGCTCTCGGGCTCAGATCGTGGGCTAGCCGTTCGCCGGGAGTGGCTTCTCGGAGGGGAACGGGAGTAGCTTGATTCGGGAGTTCGTTGGCGATGTTCTCAATTTGCCAACCGGCGCTCTAGGTCCTGCATCCTGTGACGCAGTTCCTGCATTATTCTGGCGCTGTTGTTGCCAGTTCCCCCGAAGGGGTACCTTTCTTGAGATCGTGAGGTTCGTCGTGGAGGGGACCTCGTGCGCTCCCGGGAGGAAGCCACGGAGGCTTCTCCTCTGCGCTCGGTCTCGCGGCCTGTTCCTCCTGGGTCTAGTACAACATCCATTCAGGCGGTCTCCACAGACGGCGCCAATGTTCGGTAGGTCGGGTATCGGACGGTTCGGGTTGATACTTTGGTTGGTAAAAAGGGGGGGGGAGTCACCTGGTCTTGGGTTGCTGGATCGGAGGAGGTGTAATCGACTTCCCGAGCTCTTCGTGTGGAGAAGGGGGTGTCACCTGCAAAGACACTCCGACGCTCTAGTAAATCAAGTGTGCAGGCGAAAAATGGGAGAATGATGTGTGACGCACCTTGGGGGAGGGGTAGGACCCTCCCCATATATACCATGTCAGAGGTGGATCCCACAAGGGCAGACCCACCTTCTTCGAAACTTCCTTCACACAGCTGTAACGGAGCTGTCAGGGACGCATGTCCGAATGAGAGGTTGAGCAACTCTAGCCCGACCATTCGGGTCGAGTGGTCCACGGGTCGGATCGGATCGGCCCGTATGCTGTTTGGGCCAGGCCATAACACAAACTAAACTGGACACATTATCTTAAAATTGTTTTTAAGTTAAAGAATCCAGACATGAAGTTGATTTTATCATACAATTAATCATACATAAAATTAATACTTTTTATACTTGATAATTTAAAACATTTTAATTTCACATCTAACCAATACGATATTTGATTAATAATAAAAGATATTATATGGACACAAAAGAATTAACCATTAAATCAATCAATATATATTTATATATTTTTACATGTGATGATTTACACATTTTTAATATATTTTATATAAATAACTAAGTAGTAATTGAATTTTATTGCACATAAAGTAAGATTGGTTAAAAAAAAAACTCCATTGGACAAAAAGAATTCTCCATCATAGACTTTCTTGATATTTTAAAGTTTTTTATGTTTAATTTAAAATTTTAAAGATTGTATATTGATCATGAGTTCATGACAAATTTGTCTTTTATCCCCTAAAACAATTTCCAAAATATATTGCAAAGGTTGATGATTTAAAAGGTTCAACAAACAATAACCTCCAATGGACTATTCCATTCAGGCCTGCTACACATACAAGCAAAAACGAGTTACAAGCTTTACAAGTTTGGCCCAGCCCAAAAAGAATTCACGCGCATGAAGAGGGATTGAATGGAGCGTAACATTCACGCGCTCCCACTCAAAACGGTTACGTTCTCTTCAAGTAATGGCAGACTCTTCCACTTCTCAAAGCAATTCGAAGAAAATGCAACCCTTCCGTTTTCGAGCGAAAATCGAAAATCAAAATATACAACTCGTCGCTAACCTTCGAAACCTCCATCAACACACCATCAAACTCTCCATCAAGAATCTCCAGCGAAAACAAAGCAACAATACTCAAGGTACGTTACATGACGATTCCTGTATATTTTCCAGATTACGAACTAGGTTTTACTTTTCTTCTACGTTGTTGTTCTAGGGTTTACTGTTATTCTTGCTTCTTTATTACACTGTTCTTCTACGTTGTTGTTCTAGGTTCTCCTGTTATTCTTGTTGTTCTAGATCTTCTGGTAACTGATTTTGGGGGTATATTCCGTAGATTGGGGGTGTATATTGCTTGACCTTGTAATGTTGCTTGATATTGAAGTATGTTTGAGTGATACCTGACTGATATATATGGATGTATCTGAATCATATCTATGGGTGTATCTCACTGTTATCAATGGGTGTATCTGAATCATATCTATGGGTGTATCTTACTGTTATCAATGGGTGTATCTGAATCATATATATGGGTGTATCTTACTAATATCTTTGGGTGTATCTGACTCATATATATAGGTGTATCTTACTGATGTCTTTGGGTGTATTTTTCATTTCAGAGAAAATGGCAGCAAGAAACTGGCTGCCTCTTTGCCCTGATGATAATATACTTTCATCTTTCAGAAAACAAAGGCAAGAAGAGGGCTGAAAGACCACCAAAACCATGGATTGCCAACTGGAGTAAGGAGCAGTTGGTCGAAAGAATGAATGCAGAAATAGAGGAAATTTTGGTAAGTTGAACATAATATGTTGTGTGTATATTTATTTATCTGAATGCTGCTAAATAAATTATCTGATGTTTCAGGGGATTGTAAACATGGCGCAAACAAGAGAGAAAATGAAAAAAAATAAAGAAAACAGAAAAAAAAAAGAAATCAAGAAAACAAAAAAAGGAAGGCAAGTTCAACATTGTCTTCGGAGGAAGAAACAACTACTGACAGTGACAGTTCTACCTCTGAGTCTGAGACTCAAGAAGACTCAGAGGATTCAGCAAGAAAACACCACAGCAAAAAGGGAAAAAAGTAAGTACCATACTTGGGTGTAATTTCTTTTTCGAGTTGAGTGTATTTTGTGGAACCATTTGGGTGTATTTTGTTGATCAAGTTGGGTGTATGTAGTTTATTAAGCTGGGTGTATTTCGCTTGCTGCGTTGGGTGTATATTGTCCATTCAGTTGGGTGTGTCTTGTGCATTCATTTGGGTGTATTTTATATCTTTAGTATGTTCTAAATAATGATTATTTGCCTTACAGAATGGACTCCAGAAAAAGAAAGAAGAGTCAAGAGGAGTCAGATTCTGATTCAGAATCTGAATCTGAATCAAGTGATGAGTAATATTCTGAAATTATTACTCCTTTCTTTTGGCTTCATTATAAAGATTTCATGTATTAACTGAAGTGTCTCTTATTAACTTATAGAAGCGAAAAATCATCACCGGCGGAGAAAGAAAAGAAAAAGAAAAAGACAAAAACAACACCAAAAAAGTAAGCACTTCTTTGGATAAATATTCTGTGATAAAATTACTTTTTTATTTCTGATTCATACTTTTTTTCCCACCCAGAACACAATCAAAAAAGAAAAAAGTTGTTGTTGAGCATTCATCCCTGAAGAAGATCAATACTTTGATGGGTACAGTACCTCGTTAGCTATATTACCATCTATCATCGTAATTCTTTTTGTTAACATCTTCTTTTATGAATGTAGTGAGAGATATGAAATATCAAGTGAAGAACTAGATGAATTGCTAAGGGGAAACGTTGAAAAATCTGCTGCAGAGGGGTATGTCTTGTTGGGGGTGTCTATTTCAAATTTTGGTGTGTTTTCTTTGCTAATAATTATTTCTTGTTTCGCAGGGAGAACCAAGCTGACCTGCGATCGACAGAAGGTCGCTAGGTCTCCTCTGAAACGTAAGAAGCTTTATTTAATAAAGTCTTGTTATCGTGATTTGGGTGTATTTTGTGGAACCATTTAGGTGAATTTTGTTGATCAAGTTGGGTGTATGTTGTTTATTAAGTTGGGATATTTCGTTTGTTGTGTTGGGTGTATATTGTCCATTCGATTGGTAGTATCTTGTGCATTCATTTGGGTGTATTTTATACATGTATCTTATTTTGTCTGAATAACATGAAATCTGTTTAGAATACCGGCTGTGAACTTGGGAAGTGATGATCCTTCCTCTCAAGGACGCACAGAACAGAGTAGTGTAAACCAGCCGTCACAGAGCATGTAATTTCTCTTTCAGATAACCGATACTTTTGTTCTTCTATTAACTTCTACTTCTAATTCTATTTACTGCAATGTTTATTAACATAAATTGTTTTTGGCATATATTTCTAGATTGTATCTGCCATGTGCCACATCCTCAACCGGAAAAATGATAAAAGGTTTCAAGAACAAGTATACTGTCTGCCCCCCGATATTGTGGTAAGTTGTGTAGTCATTTGGGTGTATTTAAAGTATTTACTTGGATGTATTTTCAGTATTTCATTTTTTGTCTCGCAATTGTTGCAGAGCATGGCCCTTTCGAAGCACCCAAAGGGGGAATTCATATCACCGAAAACCAATAAAGAATTCAGGGTGGAAGACTACCCGAGTTTTATTCCCTTCATAGATGCAAAAAAAATAACTTCTCATCCATATGTAAGTTTTCATTTGCTAAATTTGTTAGTACCGTTCTTTACTTATATGCTAAATAAAATAACACACTGTTGAAATGTGGCAATCCTTCAGATTTTTGCACCTGTTTGCTACTTGGGCCATTGGTGGTTATGGGTGATTGATACAACAAAGTGGAGATGTCGTATACTTGACCCGCTACACAAGAAAGCTCCAAGCGATGAGAGAAAGCAGCTTAATAAATTCACTGTAAGTTGCCTCTGTGTTCTTTACTTTAATAGATAGGTCTATTTCAGTTCAATATAAGGTGTATGTATGTTTTGCTTTGGGTGTAATTATGTTCTCTTTTGGGTGTAATTTCTTTGTCGGGTTGGGTGTATTTTGTGTGTATGTTGTTTATCAAGTTGGGTGTATGTTGTTTATCAAGTTGGGTGTATTTTGTTAGTTGTGTTGGGTGTATATTGTCCATTCAGTTGGTTGTATCTTGTGCATTCATTCGGGTGTATTACTGATTTGTTTTGGTGTTTAAGGGATATGTATTTTCAAGATTGAGAGCATATGCTGGCGGGGAACCTCTGCAGAAAGACGAGAAGGAGAAGGAAATTAAAGCATCATATGTTAAAATATCAGGCCAAAAATCAAGGTATAAATTTGTGACTCTGAACATTAAACTTTTCTAAATGAGATTTGTAATTTATTTTCTTCGTTTTCAGCTATGACTGCGGTATCTACGTTATGAAGTGGCTTGAGTTAATTGAGCCAGAAAACATTAAAAAGGGGAAGTATGAATGGGATAATTGGAAACAGGTAACTGTCTTTAGAACTATATAACCCTGTATTACTTTACTGAATTAATATTGCTGTTTAAACAAAATATACTTTTTAATTGTAGGAGGAGGTGGACCACTATAGAGTGGAGTATGCTTCACGGATACTATTCAGTGAGATGAATAAAGAGAGAGATCAGGCAATTAGAGAGAGTAATGCTATAAGGCTGTCGAAGCCATCCTCTGTATTATTGAGTCTGTTTTGTCAGATAAATTCTGCTGATATAGAAACTGCGTAATCCAACTGCTGGGTAGTTTGTAAATTGAACAAATGCTGTAAATATTTGCCATTTATCAACAACTTCTATTCCATGTATATTTTTTTCCATAATTAAACTATCTGTGCTATTAAACTGTCTGTGCTGTATTCAAAAGCTGTATTACAGGTGGTAAAATATGAAGGAAAAAATCAAGGCATATATAAACGCAAATTATAAACTTTTACACCCAACGCAAGTGTAATAATACACCCAAGATTGCATAAAATATACACCAAAACTATCTGTGCTGTTAAACTGTCTGTGCTGTCTTCAAAATGTATGAATTACAGGTACTAAAATATGAAGAAAAATATCAAATCAAATATACACCCATAACCTGCGAATTTTTACACCCAAATAAAGTTGAACATACAACCTGAAATCTATCCTCCCTGATGCTTTGAGACTAAAACCCTGAACCCTAAACACTTAAAACCTAAACCCTTACCCCTAACCTGTAAACCCTAAAACACAAATATTATATATATGTATCTATATGTAAATTGTGAATTAACAAAAATACACCCAAAAGCACAGTGCTTCTACACCCATATTCTGAAAAACTATACACCCAAAGAGTTATCCCCTGCTGCTGGTACCCTGAACTGATAATTCATAACATGTCCTTGATATTGGCTGGAATTTGAATGCACCACTGATGCAGCATCAAACAGGTTTATCTGAATATAACACTCACATATTAGCTAAACTATTAACGAGAAAAATAAACTCAATCGCCACAAATTTAAAGAACATTACTTTTACCTCGCTTAAAACTTTCGTCTTCTTCTTCTTTGTGACATTTGCGATCTGTTTGTCCAACTTTGAACCTAGCCTATTTTTTGGACGTCCTCTTGTTCGAATCCTTGGCGGGCTTTGAAGCTCGTTAACGGATTCCAAGTTGGCGTCTTCATGGGATAAAGAAAATGTCCCCTTCCTTTTGGCTTTTAAAGATTCCATCTCAGCCATGACGTTATCGTACGCACGGTGCAGAATTGCAGTCAGCTCCTCTGATTCGGATGCAAATTCGCAAATATTTTGCGAACGAAAAACCAATTGGTCAAACCTCTTGCTTCTTAGCTCCATCAGTGGCTCTTCGTGGCTGCTCTTAATGTGTGTGTGTCGCCTCTTTACCTTCTTGCTCCATCGTTCCAGTATATATCTAGGTGACACTTGGCTTACTTGTTCGAAGCTTAACACGCTTAGTGCGTGACGACACAGTATCCCTCTCGACTCGAATAATAAGCATTGGCATTTTACCTCGGCTGCAACTGAGTCGTAAGTAACCACAAACTTGTTGAATATTGATCTGGAAACTTGTTCTCCGACTTTGTATACTGAATAGCCTAGAGCGGAATTCGTTAATCTGGTGATGCAATTCGCCTTTCCTCTAAATTGCGCTTGGACTTCCCTAAAATTTTGATGAGTGTACGCATCTTGAAACTGAGCTTCAATGGAGGATTTGGTTACACACAGTATGACCGTATGAAAATCTGCAGCATCTGATTCTCTCTCTGCTTGCTCCCTGCTTTCGAGGCAATTATCGTATTGTTTGACGAACTGAATAAGCGAGCTGTTCCGGGTGATATACTTGTTAAAAAATGAATGCATGCTCTCGCTCCTTTGTGTGCTTCTCATCCCTGCCCATAAGTGGTGATCCAGATAGATAGGAACCCATATGTGACGGTCTTCGTACAGATCTGCATAATACACCCAAAGACAGTCTATAAATACACCCGAAAAAACATGCAATTTACACCTCTGATGCAGATTTTAAAAAGACATTACCTGAAAGCCACTTGTTGTCCACAAGACCAAAATTCAGCAGAAAATCATTCCAATTCCTATCGAATGAGTCTTTGCTATGAGAGTTCCAAACAACTTGGCTCATTTCTTGTTCAATATCGGCATGTCCCTTGTACCCATTTAATTTGCTTGGAATCTTCTTCATGATGTGCCAAAAACACCAACGGTGAATTGTTGTTGGCATACAGGCCTCTAAAGCCCTTTTCATTGATGCGCACTGATCGGTGAGAAACCCTTTCGGAGCGTTTCCTCCCATGCAACGAAGCCAGCATTGAAATAACCATTTGAATGATTCAATTTCTTCGTTCTTCATCAAAGAGCATCCGAGAAGTGTTGATTGACCGTGGTGATTCACCCCGACAAAAGAACCACAGACCAAATTATACCTGAAACAAATTACCATAGTGCAGAATGCAAAATCATTAAATACACCCCAACAGATTCTTCGTATACACCCAAAGAAACAGCCAATATACACCTCTGCTGCGAATTCGTAAAAATACATTAATTTAGCATCATAAACAGGGGCAGTTTGTTACCTGTTTGTATTGTAGGTGGTGTCGAATGAAATGACGTCTCCAAAATACTCAAAGGCAGCTCTGCTTCTTGCATCGGCCCAAAAAGCCAGCTTAATAGATTGATCCTCCTCGAGTTCGAGCTCAAAAAAGAAATTCTGATTCTTCTCTTTCATTCTTAACAAATATTTCCCGAATTCCTTTGCATCTTCTTGTTCGGAAATGTTCCGCACTTCCCTGGTAATGTAATTCCTCACGTCCTTTTCGATAAAATTTAACTCGCGGTGACCCCCGGCAGCCGCAACAAATGATTGGTAGGTTCTGCTTGGTCTGATACCGGCCTCCTCGTTATTCTCTATTGTACGACGAATGGACATGCTTAGTTCCCTGTGCTGTTTGAGCATCTCTGCTTTACTTGGACAGCAGGGGTGTGAATGATCCAGCACAACCTTTGAAATGATCCAAGCACCGACATCCTTCAATGTGTGTATATAAATTCTTGCAGGACAGTTTAGACCGGCTGTTGGATTGGTCTTCTCGGTCGGAGATATTTTAGATTTCCATTTTCCCTCTCTGCTACATGTAATCAGTTGGTTCTTAATCTCGTTTCCCTTCCTATTTGTGCACCGAACTCTTGTAGAGAAACCTGCAGCCTTGGCGTAGTTCCTATAAAATTTTCTAGCATCTTCAAGAGTGGTAAAGGTCATTCCAACCTTCGGAACAAACTGGTCATCAACAACAGAGAGAGGCTGCAGAATACACCATGTCAAAAACTAAAAATACACCCAATCATGTCTGATATAATACACCCGAA
>NC_029786.2:12408376-12416031 GCF_000816755.2 Arachis ipaensis
ATTCCGCACTTCCCTGGTAATGTAATTCCTCACGTCTTTTTCGATAAAATTTAACTCGCGGTGACCCCCGGCAGCCGCAACAAATGATTGGTATGTTTTGCTTGGTCTGATACCGGTCTCCTCGTTATTCTCTATCGTACGACGAATGGACATGCTTAGTTCCCTGTGCTGTTTGAGCATCTCTGCTTTACTTGGACAGCAGGGGTGTGAATGATCCAGCACAACCTTTGAAATGATCCAAGCACCGACATCCTTCAATGTGTGTATATAAATTCTTGCAGGACAGTTTAGACCGGCTGTTGGATTGGTCTTCTCGGTCGGAGATATTTTAGATTTCCATTTTCCCTCTCTGCTACATGTAATCAGTTGATTCTTAATCTCGTTTCCCTTCCTATTTGTGCACCGAACTCTTGTAGAGAAACCTGCAGCCTTGGCGTAGTTCTTGTAAAATTTTCCAGCATCTTCAAGGGTGGTAAAGGTCATTCCAACCTTCGGAACAAGCTCGTCATCAACAACCGAGAGAGGCTGCACATTACACCATGTCAAAAACTGTAAATACACCCATAGATATAATTCAAATACACCCATAGATATGATTCAAATACACCCAATCATGTCTAATATGATATACCCGAACCGCAACATCTCAACTAAAATGACAATAAAGTCATAAACTGTAAATACACATGCTGCAGAATACACCATGTCAAAAACTAAAAACACACCCAATCATGTCTGATATAATACACCTGAACAACAACAACTCAATTAAAATAACAAAAAACCAGTAAAGTGTAAATACACCCACACTTCTAGCAAAAATACACCCAAAAAAGACCTGATCTACACCCGAGCGTCTGCTATAAATTTCAGATAATTAATCAAAACTAATACATTGAATCGACAGATTCATGTTAACGTGTTAGTTTCACAGTCGATGTTCAACAATTTTTCAACTACACAATGCTATACAAATTACTGCAAGAAAATTCATACTAATCCTATGTAAATCAAACCTCAGGAACTTCGTTAGATTCAAATTCATAATCCACTTCGCCTGGATTCAGCTGACAATCTGAGGTTGAATGATCCATTATCTTCAAAACGAGTTCAAACTTTGATTTCAGAAAATAACAAATCAAAATAGAAAACAAAGCTCGAGTTGCACAGAGAGAGGAAAGTAACGTAAACGAAGAACATACCAGTGAGAAAAGGAGAGAAAAAGAACGATGGAGAAGAAGGAGGGAAGACGCGCGAGAAGAAGAACAAGCAAATCTCCAAATAATGAAAACGAAGAAGGAAACAAATCTTTTAAATTTGGTAGTTAGATATACACGGGATCTTATATAGCGCGTGTATACAACGTATGTGTAGCAGCGCATTTTTTTGTTTTATTGCTTAATGAACTTGTAAAGCATACAAGCCATTGGCTTGTATGCAGAGCTTTTCTTTATTCCATTAACATCGAATAAAATTGAAAAGAATGATTACAATACTCCTTCGGTTGGATACTATTCTAGAAACCCTCATTGGGATAGTAATCCTATTCTTTCTATGTTATTTTTTTTATCCAAGCATTCTAAAATTGAGCCAAAATTTTTTCAAGACACTAATAAATACTCTTATTGGCGTTATGCTATAAAATTTGAACTTATTGTGCTGAATTTGAATCAAACTTGGTCTATTATAGATTATTTTTTTAGTGTAAAACCCATTGACTATAGATAGGTATATCAGATCAAGCGTTACCCTGATAGTTATGTGAAATGTTATAAGACTCGTTTCGTAGTAAAATAATTTATTCAAATAGAAAAGATAGATTTTTTGAAGATTTTTTTCCAATAGTGAAGCCAGCTTCAATGAAGAGGTGGCCTATTCATCAGTTAAATGTTAACAATACTTTTTTATACAAAAATTTATCTGAAGATGTATACATGACCTTGCTTCCTGGATCTAGTAATCCAAAAAAATTTTGTAAACAGTTGAAATTACTGTATATTTTGTGACAATCAAATTGTATGTGTTATGAAAAATGATCCAAACTTTTACTTTCTTGTGGATACCAGCATTCTCTCTGATTACAGTCTTTTTTGTTAAATTTATTGGTGCTGAAATTTCTATCTTATCGGTGTATGTTAATGATATTCTTCTCACTGGCAACTCTATTTCTGAAAGAAATGCCATTAAATCTATTTTAAATCAGCATTTCAAAATTAAATATTTGGGTATTCTTAAATATTTTTTGGATATTGAAATTGCTCATTCTACTCAAGAAATTTATTTATCTCAAAAAAATACTGTGTTGATTTATTAAAAGATTCTGGTTTGTTGGATGCTAAATCAACATCTATTTTCATAAACAATTCTACAAAATTGTATCAGGATAGTAGCCCTTTGCTTTCTGATCCCTTAATTTATTGTCGTCCTATTGACCACCTTCTCTACCTTACTATTACCCGGTCTGACATTACATATGCTACGCTATAGCTTAGCCAATTCATGGCTTTTCCTACTGAATCCTATTTTCGTGCAGTAAACCGGGTTTTGAGATACTTGAAGTCTAATCCAGGCGGAAGCCTTTTTTTTCGTGGCTCCTCTGTTCATATATGTGGATTCAGTGATTCTGACTGAGCGGGTTGTCCATACTCGTCGTTCTTTAACTGATTATTGCTTCTTTTTGGGGAAGTCTTTGATCTTTTAAAAAAATAAAGAAACAATCTATTGTCTTCAACAAAAGCAAAATATAGGGATCTTGCAAACACCACCTGTAAACTCCAATGGTTGATAAATTTGCTGCATTTTCTTTAAATTCCAACTGATCGCACTCCTGTTCTTTACCGCGATAATCAGAGCACTCTACACATTGCGACAAATCCTATTTTTCATGAGCAAATTAAGCATGTTGAAGTTGATTATCACGTGGTCTGTCAAAAGGTTCAAGCTGAAATGATGAAATTTCTTTCTGTCTCTTTAGGACAATTAGCTGACATCTTTACTAACCTATTATCCTCTCATCTCTTTTTTCAAAACTAGAAGTTTTAGACATTTTTCATCTTCTAACTTGTGGGGGGCATATTAGAGTAATAATAAAGTAGTTGTGAATTAGTAAAGGTTAGTAGTTAGTAGATGAATATTTATAAAATTAGTTGGTAATATCCATATAAATAACGTGATTCTTATATCATGTAAAATAACAACTTTAATACATATTTATTATTTTTTTAATTCTATCTCTATTTTCTTGTTAGTTACCAATATCGTGTTCTATCTACACTACCCCAAATTCAAAGCAACAATTACTATACTCTTCCCTTTGGCTACAATCCAAATCACTACTCATAATGGAATCATCATCATGTGTCACCAAAAATTTCAAATGGTGGTTACTAAGCTAACTTTGCTGGCTATCAACCCTCAGCTTTTCAAGATATTGGTAAGGCAGAATACTTCTCTAAACATTAATTCTATATATTTTTCTTTCCCTNTTTACCGAGTTAATAGTCAAAATCGTCCCTAAAAGATACCCCAATCTCCATTTTTGTCCTCGAAAGATAAAATTAATCAAAAGCGTCCCCGAAAGTTACTCACGTTGATCGAGTTCGTCCTTCCGTCATCTTAGTTGCTGAGGTGTCTAACGTTTGCTGAGCTGGAACGTTAAGTGCCAACGTGGCACACTCCAAAACGACGTAGTTTCAGTCCTCCATCCGCAAATCAATGGAACGACGACATTTATAGTCCAGAGTGGGATATTCAAACGTTCTTCCCATCACCTCCTCTCATAACAACCCTCTTCGACTTTCGCTCCAAAACCCCTCGTCTTCTCTCTACCCTGGGACTCTCTGCCCTGAGACACTTGCCTTTGATCAGAACCTCGTTGTGTAGTTGATGATTTTTGTACGTCTCGACACTTGTGGAGGAGTTGGCGCTACTACATTGAAAAGTTGGAGGAAGGAAGAGTAATTGCCATAGGGTAAGATTTAATTTTTTTGACTGTTTTTGTTGATTTTGCAATGTTGGTGTGCATTGGTTTATGTTGACGTAGTTCTAAGAATCATTTAGTGAGAATAGGGTTCGGATTAGGAAGAACATGTTCTGTAAGCGGTTGCTGTTAGGGGTTTCCTGGTTATTATGCCGTGGGTTATTCTGGTGTTTGGTCTTAATTGAGGGTTTGCGATGATTATGATTATGTTGTTTGCTCTGTGTTTACATGCAGTTGTTAGGCTAAAGTTGTTTCATATTTTGTTGTTGACTAAAATTATTTGATTTTTGCTTTTGTAGATGGAGGGTCCTCCTATGACGTTTGTATTTCACCATAGTGGGAAGTTTAAAAAAGATGATGGTGAAAATCTGTACTATGAGCCGGATCACACAGAGGTGTTAATGGGAGTTGAAGGTGATACACTTGATGTGTTCTTCGTGAAGGGTTACTATAAGGACTTGGGATATGCTGAGGCCAGGGAATGTTGGTGGAAATCTCCAGGAGTTCTCCTTGAATCTGAGCTGAGGAGGCTGGCCACAGATCATTATTTGATTGCAATGGTCAAGTTGAGCACTTATCAAGGAATTTCACCCCTGGTTCAGCAAAGCAAACTAGAAGCCATGACAAAGTTATCTAGTCACTGAGCTCCCCAATGGTGTGGGAATGATAAAGAGAAACTGTTTGAAGTTCATGGCTGGCCCACAAACATGGTTGTGGACTTGGAAAAGCATACTTGCAGTTGTAGGTTCTGGCAACTCACAGGTAAATCAACCAAACCCTTTCATTCCTTCCCTTAGCCTCACTTAGTTAGAGTTGTTTTTAATTTTTTCATTACATTTGTACATGCTGGCTACAGGGATGCCATATATGCATGCAATTTCAGCCATTGAGGATAAAAATGGTAAGAAGACTGAAGAGTACTGCCATGAATGGTTGACAATGGAGGCGTATAAAAGGACATACTATTTCAATATTAACCCGGTGAAAGGACAAGATCTGTGGGAGAAAACATCATCACCTGCTCCTGTTCCACCCCCAATTAAGCCAAAACCTAGCAGGCCTACCAAGAAGAGAAGAAAAGACAAGGGAGAACAGCCAGTTGGGTCAAGTACCAAGATGAAGAGGAAGTACAACCCAATCAGATGCACGTATTGTGGTGAAGTTGGCCACAACAAGAGAAGTTGTGCAAATAAGAAAAAAGAGGATGCTGAGGAACAAACTAGGCAAATGCAACTTCAGCTTGCTCTTGTTAAAGAGCCTGCTCCCCCTACAGATGAAGCAAACACCAACAACGAAGTTTAATCCCATTCTCTCCCTCCTCCACCAGTCCTGCCACAACCTGATGTGGAAGTCAGCCAACCAGAAGGAACCCTACCAATGCAAAATACCCAACCGTCTGTACAAGACCCTCAGGTTATTTACTTATTGCTTTATCTTCTAGACCAATTGCATTTATTTACTTGAAAAATAATGGTTCTGCAACTGGCCTATGCAGGATGCAAAAAGAGGCAGGCCACCCAAATTACATGTCATTAAAAGCAAGGCAAGATTGAATGCTTCTACCAAGTCACCTGTGGCCATATCTACTGAGACATTGAAAGAAACAACTTCTGTAACTGCAAAGAAGATGCAAACCTTCATGACATTCGTGCCTACCCCAGGTTTCAAGCGTCCAAGAAAGAAACAATAATATCTTTAGCTAGGAAATATATTTTGTATGTAGTTCAACTTTGCTTTTGGGAACAGGGCTGTGTAAACTGGTTGTGTGATCAGGATCATTTTAGTTAGGCCTATTATGTTTTTTTGGTTTAAGTGAACAATGCTATGGAACTTTTGCTTTGGATTGATCTGATAACTTCTGGATCCTTGATTACCCATGTGGTGTGTCTACTAAGACAATATAATATTTATGATGTTTGTTATGGATTATAATGATCTTGACTATTCTGATGTTTACAATTTTTTGGTGAATAAATACTTAGGGTTCAAACATCATCATCATGTATTTTCAGTGAAACCCATCATACTCAAACAACAAGATTATGTTGGATTAAACACAATCAAACCCTACTTTCATTCATAAGTCACATCATCATTACATATTATCAACTAATTCAGTCTCAAAACTCTAACAACACCTCTAAAACACAACAACATAACACTCCATCTGTGGCTTTACTTGGAGATTGATGTGAACAATAGCAAAAGACAGTAGCCACAACCATTGCAACTGAGACATACATTATTAGCATCTTCATTGCTCTAACTTCACCCTCCAAGCTACCCAATCTCCATGACACATTCAGTCTCCATTCATCATAGTCACCACTAACCTCTGTATCAATTTCTGCCCCTGCTGCATACCCATCATCATTAACCCACCTAAAGAAGTTGCAGTGGCTTTCCTTCTGAATATTTTCAAAAAAAAAATCAATTTCAACTGCACAGCAAAATAGACATAGGAAAATTGAAAACAAACTTAATTTATCCTAACTCACCGGGTATCTTGCACAAGTGTGAGATAACCTATCTGGATTCTCTCTTGTACCAGACTTTTTAATTGTCGTCTTCAATCCACAAAAGCATGTCTGGTCATTGATCTTCCTCCTCTGTTGCATGGAAGAGTTGGAACCATACTACCGATAGACTGAGATGGCAGGTCACCGCTGCGGCTTCCACTCATCATCACAGGGACTCAACAAACATACAGGGCCATCTAGGAGAATCACGCACATTTATGCTTCAGATTGGGGTTGGGTTATGGTTGTATGATTAGGACTAATTTAACCTAAATAAGCAAACATATCTTATCAGCATTAACGGTAGCCTTGCTGGAGTGTGCCACGCTGGCACTTAACGTTCCAGCTCAGCAAACGTTAGACACCTCAGTAACTGAGATGACGGAAGGACGATCTCGATCAACGTGAGTAACTTTCGGAGACGCTTTTGATTAATTTTATCTTTCGAAAATGAAAATGGAGATCGGGGTATCTTTTAGGAACGATTTTGACTATTAACTCATTGCTTGTTCTTTCACGTATGCGCATAGAATCCCTTCCATTATGGGCCGAGTGGCGGCGGGCGCGGAAGGAAGAAATAATAAATGCATTAAGGACTTAGAATTAGATATAGGATGCTAGCTTCCAACACGATGACTTCAGCTTCATGGTTGAACAAACTCTCCCTTAAGGTGCATTCCTGGTGAGTAAGCCGAGTTTACCATAAGATAAAATAACTTAAAGTGGAGTATGGTTGTCCAAAACAGTATCTTGGCCTCATGTTTGGCTATTGTGACAGTTACCAAACAAAAGTTTAAAATACTTTTTTGTTCTTTTTTTTTCAATTATTTGACCAATAAAATAATTATGTTAGATATATACTAAAATCAGCTATTAATATAAAATACATATTAAAATATAAAATATAAATTAAAAATAAGTTAAACAACACATATATTTATATACAAATACATAATAACTGAATTTAATGACTGATTTTGATGTGCATATATTACTTTTTTAGAACTTAATTTGTTTTTCAAATCAATTAGAAAACTTACATATAACAATGAAAAATGAACTATATATCTTTAGTATATATGGCATGATATTATATTTCTTTCAAACTTCCGCCTAATTGTGTATTATTTATTATAGTAGATATTATAATTTTTATA
>NC_029786.2:12416095-12417585 GCF_000816755.2 Arachis ipaensis
TTCGGCAAATTCAATACCAAACTTATAATAAACACAAAAAAAATTGTCAATTAAATGATACTGACATATTATTCACCGAAACTGCGTCCAAAAGAAAGAGGAAAAAAGTTGCAGTGTGAAAATTAAATGTGATTAAATTGTTGTATAGTATTCTGGCAAACTGACACCTTGTTTAACAAGCAAAACCAATCAGAGACCTAATTGTGACATCACCATTAACATATAAACATAAACATGATGCTTAATTAATCAAGACCATAACATTCTCTTCACCTGTGCCACATCATTGTCCCATTATGGGTAAAGCCTAGTAGCTTAGATAGCTATATATATATATAGCTACGTACATATATACGCCTTGCTTACGTACATTGATCTATACTATGCATACACACACCCATTATATCTATTTTGGACTTTTTCTGTTTTCATGCTATTTCTACTGAACACACACATTTTACTAACTTGGGTGAAACATGTGAAATCTCAGAAATTAATAACCACTCATCACATGTCTAACAACACTCTATGCACAACCTAAATTGGAGGGTTTATAACCTAAAAAAAAATGCTATTTTTGTTAAACTATTTTTTATTTTTTATTATTTTGGATAATTTAAGAGATAAAGAATTTTGTAATGATATACTTTTTGTTTTGATGAGAAATATGTAGTTCTTCTAGGCTACATTTGTTTACAGAGACAGGACACTAAAACAGAGATACAGAGACATAAAATCGTGTTTGACAGAGAAGACATAAACAGAAACAATGCGTCCAAAGATACTGAATTAATGTATTTTGTATCCATCCTGATAAGAAGGATACAGAGACACTAATAAGAAATACAATTTATTTTTTATTTTTTCTTTCATTATTCTTGTTAATTTTTTATAATTATATTTTTTATTATTATATTTTTCATCTCAAATTTTTTAAATGAAAAAAATGAGAATAAATTGAATTTTCATAATTAGTTCTAGTTTATCACCAAACAGAATATAAAAATATAAAATTTTATATCTCTGTCCTTTATATTTTATTTTTAATATCTTGTCTTATTCTATTCTTAGAAACAAATGCAATCATAATAATAAAGGCCTACTTAAGTAGGATAAAAAAAATTTAGGATATGTGCAAATTTCATTTGTAATATATATAACTAAGTTTGTTACTATCTAATTTTTAGATTGAGTAAAATGAGGCGATGACTACGTTAAGAATATTTGTTACTATCAAATATATTAAATTATTTAATAATTTTTAATTATTAACTTCGTAGGAAGACAATTTTACGAAATTTTACGTGAGTCTTTGGCCATTATGTCATACAATGACAGAACTAGTTTTGTTTAAGAAGGGGTCAAATTAGTTGATATGAAGGGGGCTAGGGTAAGTGAAGAAAACATATTAAAAGGAAGACTGATTTTATCCTATAAACATTATACTACATAACTACATATTTATAATAAATAGAAAAAATATCGGATAC
>NC_029786.2:12417893-12419020 GCF_000816755.2 Arachis ipaensis
ATTTTGTACTAAAAATTTTTAATTTATATTAAATATATCATTCACAGCTAAATTTTTAAAAAATTTTAGACTAATTTAACAATAATACATGACAAATATATATGGTGGAGCACCATTTTGAGTAGTAGTGTATGTGTTGTGTACTGTCTAGTGTGGCATAGTAGACACAAAATTCAATTGTAAGGTACTCAAAATTCGTGAAAAAATCTGCAAAGAATGGCGCTTTTGGTTTGTTATTAATAAAGTTGGCATTAGCATGAGGCATTATTATTATTGTTATTATTATTGGGAATGAATGAGTAGTGAGTATCCGTCATCAGAGTGAAGAGCTTTATTATTTAATTTTGATGCCTTCCAACAAAGGCAATGAACTTTTATCATAGCTTATATACATAGCATAGAGAATAAATAATTAATTATTAATAAACCTCTCTTTGCATTCTGAAACTTTCAAGTAAGCGTGCGTCAATATTGTCAGAATTCATCAGAATTTCCCTCTCCTTCTATCTATGCATATATATATAATATGATACTGAATTACTTTGGACCAGTAAAGAGAATTTAAGCATCACCATCATCATCATTTACCACTTACCACAATAACCAATTGATCACGTCAACCGTGATGTCAAAATTTCAGCTATGTTAAATAAAAAAAATTAAGCAAAATAAAAAAAAATTGCTTGATGAAACGTGTTATATATATTAGATGTATAAATATGTCTAAATATATTAATTCTTTGAGGAAGTATAGAGAACCAATAGAATATCTGTACAATGTATACAATGAAGGTTTAGGAATATCCGATTCAGTATTAGAGATATAATCATTAGTGTTACTTTTTCCTATCCGTTTAAACTTTTGGGATGAGTGGTTTTATGACATGATATCAAAACTCTAGATTCGAAAGATCAAGAGTTTAATTTTTGGTGAATTCCAAAATTAGCTTAAGTTCTTGAGATGAGGACATGAGATGTTTATTATCCTGCTACCCTGATGGTTATTCATTTTTTTAACTCATAGCCCATTGTACAAATATTTCATTGTCCCCGCTTTCTTTTAACAAGTTAACATTCAAAAAGCGATAAATATTTTAAAATTAAATGAAAAGAATATTATATATAGT
>NC_029786.2:12419084-12421409 GCF_000816755.2 Arachis ipaensis
TATTAATAATGAAAAAAATAAACTAGGACAAAACTGAGCATTTTAATTAGATTTTTCTATCAAGTATCAAATTGTTGTTAATTAATTACAAATAATGAAAATTTATCATAATACAAGAAGCTACACACATAATCATAACAAAGCTTGCTAAGTCAATTTCAATAGTGCCCCACCACTGTACCATAAGACATAAGTATTGTTATCGATCAAGTCCAATGCTAATGGAAATCAAATTTCTGCAGGTAGTAGTAACCCTTTTTCTTTTTCTTTTTTTTAATTTATTTAATCTTTTAATTGTGATATCATCACTTGTCAATTTGGCTATGATTATTATTATTATTATGTGGTCCACAACAAAAAGTCCAAACTAGCTTATTAAATTAGCTCTAACCGATGCATTTTGAAGTCCACAAAACCCTCGCATGCATTACGTATAATAACCAATGAGAAGAGAAAGACACAATATTATATATATACACGTTTATCATTATTGTTTTTCTTAATCATGTCGCTGTTACAGTCCAATTCAGGCCTTTTCTTTTTATTATATGCTTTTGTATATATTCTCTCTTGATGATGATCTATCTGTTTTTCTTTTAATTTATTTTTCACTTATATATTATATATTTTTTATTTTGCTAGTTGAATTTTTTAATAAGTGTGCTACTTTTAAATATTAAAATTTGTTAATTCCTCACTAATGAAAAATTGTTAATTTATTAACTGGAATTTTACATGATTATTAATGATCACATAATAATTAATTATATTCAACTAGCAAAAGACTAGACTAACTTAATCAAAAGAAATATTATACTACATTTTAAGTATACAATGACACAAACAGGTACTGTTCATATCCTGACCCAAAAGTCTAAGTCAGGTCCAACTAAGTTCAAAGGCTTAATCTAAAAGGTTGGCTTCTACCACTTGCCCGATCTTCTCAAAGATGTTGGGATCGACGAAGACAGGCAACTCACACTTATCCGAGTGAGTAAATGCCTCTCCAAATCTCTCACCCACTTTTAGAAGAGAGATCTCAACAACCCTAAGATAAAGGGATAGTTATCCACCATCAGAAGTGGAACTACTTTAGCAGTGGTTATTGGTTCGTCCCCTATAAATACACTGATGCACTCAGGTAAATTTAAGTTCCAATACACTTAAACCTGCTAAGACCCTTGCTGACTTAGGCATCAGAGTATTTTGCAGGTATCACCCCCAATTTTTCACGAACAACTCAGACGACGGCTATAAGACGTGGGACAAGTCGGAGTATACTCCATTGAGGATTTGGGCCTCACTTACAAGCCCAAAAGCAACCCAATTTCAAGTAACCCTCGGAACTGGTACCATGTAGTTTATGGATTTTCATATTTTTCTAGTGAATTTTGTCTAGAGATGATGAGACAACGAAATTTGTGATAAGAATTGTGGAAGTTGAAAATTCCAGCAAAGATTAAGATTTTTTTTCTAAAGGGGCTTCCATGAAAAGCTTTTAGTGTTACAAAAGTTTTATCATCGCATCTCATCGATTCAGCCCACCTGCCGAAAATACTTACAATTCCTAGAAATAATCAATAATTATATCTTTCATTGTGAGAAATCAAAGGAGATTTGGTCAAAAATAGATTTACCGACCGCTAGAAGGGACATCGAAGATAGATTCTGATTTTTATATTGAGTGGAACTTGAGAATGGAGTATTGCGTACCCAACCCAATATCTTCTCTCAAAGGATGATGATGGTGATTTTGAGCTGGTCCTTATGGATGGAATATAATGCTAGGAACATGTTCATCTTTGATAATGTATCAACTAGTGTGGAAGAAATAATGTCGTCGGCTTTAAAACTGCAGAAGGAGCTTCAACAAATTTCCAATTCCTAATTGATGAGCACTTTACTTTATTTCTCTTATTAAATTATTATATGATATTACGTCTATAGTAGAACGTTAATTTTTTTTTGTCCCATATATAAACACCTATATATTTTTTTCATTTCACGAATAGAATTATCTGACTTTTAAAAAAAAATATACCATTATTGTACTATATATGTGATTATCTGCTATAATGTCATCAAATTGTTTATTCTAAACTAAATAATAAAAATACATGCATGATGATTATATATCTTAATTTTTATTTCACAGAAGAACATCGTTTTGAGTAATTACATGAGTTTTTATATAAGTATTTTTTTTATGTCGTAAATAATGGATTGAAATTTTTATTTCAAGAGTAAAAAAAATGAATTTTTTTAATTTAGTCATAAAAATTCGAATATCAAAAAATAATATATCATAAAAATTTAAGTTGATAA
>NC_029786.2:12421565-12424666 GCF_000816755.2 Arachis ipaensis
TATTACATATATAAATATGATATATATGAAATCAAGAATATGAAATATTGCTCTTTCTCTATTTGCATGATCTCATGAATATAAAATTGTGTTTTAAGTTTTAACACACAAGCATGGGAATAGGGATGGGATGCTGATGAAATGATCAGGTGTCTCAGTGGAGCTAGCTAATTATATAAATTATTCATCATAACCCAATAATTTGCAAATAAAACCAATTATTAATGAAGGATATATATTTTCATTCATATTGATGTTTATATATTGTGTTTTAATTTCTGCTAGTAATGATTTTTCCGTCCATTTGATTTGTCATAAAATTATATATTTCAAAAGTTTAAGTTGATAGTTAGGTAAAAGAATATAAATAGTTATATCTAACTAATACGCTCTTTAATTTATGTGATAGTCTCTTTTAGGATTAAATTATGTTTTTTTTTAAAAAAAAAATAGTTTGTCTTAAGCTAAAGTTCTTTCAAGATCGAATTCTAGTTTAGTCATAAAATCTTTGATACCATTATTGTCTAGTTGCACATTTTGAGATGTGTACGTAAGAAAGTATTTTATGCATAGATGCTTTTAAATTAGAAATATTACTTTAATTAAAAGTAAAACATAATCACACAAAGTATTAATAACTAGTACTTTCAAAAAACTTAAAATACATATTCAAAAAACTTAAAATACCTTTAGTCGATATATAATAATGGGCTTAGACAATATACTTTTAGAACTTGCACTTTGAGTAATTTGTTTCCTCTAGCTAATTTCCCACATGTATGCATCCATGAAATTACTTTTAGAAACGAAAAATATTGTGTTTTATACTTTTATTTGTTCAACAAGGAGATAGAAGACAAATTAAAACATATGCATGTGAATAATAAGACAAAATATAGTTGGAATAGGAAACTATATACATACATACATGCATGAATAATAAGGCAACACAAGGTGTATATATAGATTGAAAACAAGGCAGAGAACCATGATCAATTTGGCAAAATAGTGAGGGTATATATGGTACTACGTACTCTAAAGTGTGGCCAAAAGCCTTAATATATATAGGGCTTTGACTTTGACTAGGGCAAAAGATGATGGAGGCAGCAAGAAATTAATTAGGTTATGATATCATTGCCTATGGAGTAGTGGGTATATATGAAGTATGATGAATAACATGATTCATCAAATTCAATTAATTACTAGCATGAGAAGTGCAACTTCCTCCTCTTTGGTTAGTATATTTTGTACATGCCAGTATCATATTGCAAAACAACCTAATTTTGGTGAAAGAATATTATTATAGGACACTATTCATATATATTATACATATGATTTTTTTTTCCCAACTATACGGAATACAATAATAAATTGGGTAGTGTTTGTACATAAATAATATGTAACACAGTTGATATAACATAGACATGCATAGACTTAATATATAAAGTCGCTTGATACATTATTCTCAACATTCACTATTTTTTTTTTCACCAACAATGTCTTGATTTGTACAACTTATTAATCTACCTTGTATATATAACATTCATATTTATGACTTTCAATAATTCATCACTATATATTCCAATCCTCTCAATTAATCTTTAAGCTGTAAAAGTTTTAGAAAAGGTCTAGTAACCAATTGTACGTGCAGCCAACTTAAACAATTTTTGTTAAAAATTTTGATTTTAAAATTCAAAAAATTAAGATTAGGTTGAGAAACATGTGCCACCGCCCAACATTAATTTTTATTTTGACCCCACTCTAATCACTCTTTTCCAAAGCTGCAACCTCCATCCACAATTCCTATTCCTCTCCTTACATCCTCTTTGTGTCCTACCTCACCTTTATGTGTCTCCCTCTATGATGTAATATTTTACCACACAAAATTTTATGCTTAAGACGTAAATTAGAGGTGGCGAGGCGCTACGACCTCTAAAAGTAAAATACATACATATCTAACAAAGATAATATAGCTAGGAGTCTTGAAAGAAAAAGATATGAATAAAACAAAACTGAAGATGTATCACTCACGGAAAATAATAAGACAAGAAGCTTATACAGAAAATCAAAATACAGATATATAACTAGAGCTCCAAAAGAGAGTTACATAGTGACAGCGTTCTCCCTCCTCCTTTGCGTCTGCGAGTAGCCCTTGTGGCCTCTCCGTCCAATGCGTGTGCCACTCGCCCATGTGTCCTACACCTTTACTGTGTCTGCCAGTCGCCCTTGTGTCCTCCCTCTCCGCGGCGTCTCTTGGCAGCGTGTTCCATCTTCGCCCAGCCCAATTGCACGCGACGATCCCTATAACACGACTCGCAGCGCCCTCTCCCTCGTAGGGCTAGCAATATGTACCCTACCCGCGGGTAGCCAACCCGACCCCACCCGATCGGGTAGGGTTGCCAACCCGATCCGCAGCGGGTAGGGTAGGGTGCGGGTAGGGTTTTCGTGCGGGTCGGGTAGGGTGCGGGTTGAGCCTCAACCCTACCCGACCAACCTGCACTCTATATATGTTTATGTTATATACTTATATAAAAATATTTTTTAAGTATATGTTGAATCAAAGACCTCTTACTAAATGCAAAAGATCCTTAACCACTAAAAGAAAATCATTAATTGATAACTTAATATTTTTTTTTTTACATAAAAATCAATTCTATTTTAAATTATCATCGAGTTATATAATAATGTTGTATATTTTTTGTAACCCACGGATAGGGTCGGGTACCTGCGGATTAAGAGCGGGTAGGGTTAGGGTTGAGATATTCTCAACCCGCGGGTAGAGTAGGGTTGAGTTTATATAAAAATCTCAACCCGCGGGTAAGATTAGGATTAGATCCAAACCCTACCCTACCCTACCCATTGCCACTCCTACTCCCTCGCGAACATAGCTTTGTCGATCACCGCCGCAACCCTTCCCTCGCAAACATAGTGCCATTGATCACCACCGCAATCCTCCCTTCCCGGATGCAGCAACCTCCGTCTTAGGCATCGTGCATGCGTCGATCACCGCCAGATGTTTAGAATTTTAGAATTGTTAAAACAACTTTAGATTGTTTTAAATATTGAATTTTTTTTATTTAGATTTTGAATGTTTTTTCTTC
>NC_029786.2:12424718-12425543 GCF_000816755.2 Arachis ipaensis
TCTTTAAGTTCTTTAAGTATAAAAATATTTACTTTTGTAGCTGTTAAAATATTATAATTCATAATAGCATTTAATTAATAACCTTTTTGGTATTTTTTTTTTTTACACAAGTACCAAAGAATACATCTAATTATTGTGAGTTATTGAAGATGTTGTAATTGTTAAATTAAGCTTTACTATGACAGTTTATTCTTTGATAGATAAAGAGAATAATAGTGTAACTAATTGTAACTTTTCATGATTTCAAGTTCCAAGTAATTCAACAAATAGGGACATATATACATTTTCTTTTTCAGGCTACTAATGTTAGTTGGAAAAAAGCAGCCATAACCAAAACAGCTAACTAATATAGTATCTTTATTTGGGGTCCTTTTCTCAAGTGGATTTCCCATAATATAATGCTAGATACTCCGATAGATGTTTGTCACATCATTCATCAAGAATTCCTTAATACTTATTACTTTTTTTTTAATCGAAAATATAATAGATATTCAGAAATTATTTTTAATATGAATATGAAAAGATATTTTGGTTGAATATTAATATTTAAAATGTATTACGGTATTATGGATATGCAAAAAAGATATTCAAAATGTTGATACATGTCTAACATACACCTTTTGTGTTGTAAGGATGATGACACGTGTTTAATACGCACCCTACGTGTTGTCAGAATAATGACACGTGTCCAATATACAACACACACCCCTACGTGTTGACTCTTTACCTGTAAAATTCACCCACTTATAATTACATCAAATAATTTATTTTCAACAAAAACACCGCTATATTTTCATAACAAAAAAATTAGCCATAGGCATCTAG
>NC_029786.2:12425622-12427098 GCF_000816755.2 Arachis ipaensis
CCTAAAAGCATTATAGTAAATAGAGTAAAAATATATAGAAGGTTTTGAATATTTTAATACATTTTATGCATAAAAATATTTAAGAATTTATATTTGATTTACAATTTTTATTACAACTTTTTACTTGTAGTAGTATCTAAGATACTTATTAGCATCCTAAAAATTAAAAAGGCTTATTAAGGTGATTAATAGAAATGTCTTTCACGAAAAAGCTAAAAATTTGAAATATTCAATACATTTCAAAAAAGTTAAAAGAAATTAAAATTTTCTATTAGTACGAAGTAACATTACAAAGTATCCTTATTATAAGCAAAATCCAAATAGATTAAAAATGTCTTAATACTACAGTGAAATTTTTTTGATAGAATAAAATAAGGGTATAATGAAAATGTTGCCCTTATATGTTAAATATTTTATAAATTCAATACATTACAAATAATTTTATTTTCTTATTTAATGTTTTTAATACATTCTTTAACTAAATTCAATGATTAAAAAAAAAGGAGAAGGCCGAGATGGTTGTTGGTCAATTAATAAGTCTAATAATGAGATTGCATAATCCATTAAATGGTCCATGTTTTAGGTTTTGACAACTTAAATGAGAACCATTATTAATTAATTAATATATGTCCGAAAATTTATGCCCTGAAAAGATAAACATAGGTCGATCAGCATTGCACTTTGGTACGTCACTTTTTTCTATTACATCGCTATAAAACAATTATGCTACTCTTTATTAGGTTATGGTGCCTTTTATCATCCCTTTTTAACATGATAAATAAATAAATAAATAATAATACTACACATTCAAAATTTTTTATGAATTAATTTTAATTAAATTAAATAATAATTATTTTTGTTATATTAGATTAATTTAATTAATAAAAAAATTTAAATGTGTAATATTATTCCATTAATATTATAACAAAAGTATGTTAAGTATCATGTAATAACCAGCACTTATGTATGGCAAATTGTTTTATTTATCACTTATATAAAAAATGAGGGTTATATACTCGTTGGCATATAATTGGTCAATTTTGCGTAAGTGAAGCTATTCAATTGTATAAGTATTTTATGTGTAGTTGTATAATTTTAAATGTGTTAAAAATATGATATGCAATCTTTAATATATGTTCAGAATTTATATTAGAAATTAGTGTATGTAATATAAAAAAGGGTAAAGTACTAAATTGGTCTCTTAGATTTTGGTGTAATTCTATTTTAGTCCTTAAGGTTTAAAGTGTTCTATTTGAATCCAAAAAAGTTTCATTTAGCATCAATTTAGTCCCACAGTGAGGTCAAAATTAAATAATTAACAAAATGTCCTACATAACAACAGTTCAAGAACAAAATCGATAATCTGGAGAACAAGTACAAGCTCCAGAGGTACAAAATCAACCATTGATGTATCAATACATTTATTTATCATTTTCTTTAGTTTTATAGAAAATATTTTATTTATATTATAAAAAA
>NC_029786.2:12427172-12427417 GCF_000816755.2 Arachis ipaensis
AAACGAGCGAGAAATTCAAAAATAAAAATAAAATAAAATAAAGGTTAAATAAAATAAAGAAAGTTAAATTTTGACTTAAAATAAAATAAAATAATAAGGGCACTGATATATCCCAAAGAATGGTACCCGAACCTAAATCGGATTCAAAGTAAAAGAGAATAATAGGGAGAAAAAAGAAAAGAAAAGAAAAAGGGGCAAATAATGACCTACTAGTAAAAGCCTAAAAGCTAAAAAGCAATGAGTTA
>NC_029786.2:12428498-12439917 GCF_000816755.2 Arachis ipaensis
CATTTGGCAGCAAGAACAAAAGAGACTTTATTTTTTTTTATAAATATTGGTCCCATGAATGTGTAATACATGTAAATGAATCAACAATACCATATATCAAATGTCTCCAATAATTTTTACTCTTTTTTATTTTTTGTTTTTCGCTCCCATATGTCAGCAAAATACACAGCCACGTCATAATTTGCATTACATTAACTTTTGCCCAATATTTAAAAAAAAATTAGCCAACAAAAGAAGCTTCATATCCGTCAGAACTTGCACATTTCTTTTCTAACACAAGCAATGAGTGTCCATCACATCTCTAATTCTTCTCATGTTTCCTGTAACAGATCAAATAATGAATTAATATAATTAATTTTGGGTGCAAGAATGTAAATAATTTTTTTAATTAAGGAAAAAAAAAAATCTAGGGCCAGCAATTTTATTGAATTTTGGCCAACATGTAACCAGCAGAGAAAATTGAGTCATTAGATGAAATCTTACACCAATCTCACACCATTAAATCATCATTAATGACTATTTAATAGCTACCAATCACAAAAGTTGCTGGTCCCCTAGCATTGTTCGAAAAAAAAAATTCAACTTTATGGTACAGTTCCTTGTGTTATTCTCCACACTAGTAAGTAGTCACACTAACCAATAACAATTCCTTTAGCTCATGAACATTGCTAAATAGTACTAATAAGTATTCCTATCAATGTTTGAAACTATAGAAATATTCCATTAATATAATAATATTTTACACTCTAAACCAACCATTTTATATAACAAAATCGTAAAATTGTATACAAAAATTTGGATTTGGATCCTCTAAATTTATTTTCACTTGAGAAGATAAAGTGTGATCTCTCACTCTTTCTTAAGTGAAAATCCAAATTTAAAGGATTCAAATTTCAAAAATTTCCATGAACAAGATATCAAAATTAGAGACAAAAATGTATTTAGATCTAGAGTTCGGTACAAGACAATAAACAAACCCTAAACCAAAGTTGGAAAAAAAATTTAGGAGACATTTAATTTGCGTTTTTATTTTTAGTATTTTCTGTCAGAATTTTACAAAGAAAAAAAAATGATGATAATAGAAAATAGAATTTAATTGTTTTCACTAGTTTCTCTTCTTATTTTTCTTTACAATATTCTAAAAACAGAAAACACTGGAATCAAATGTCACGTTCATACCAATTTTCGAGTTATGGATACAATATTCATGCAACTTTCGTCTCATCGATTTCATACCCTGAAGCATTTTCCCTTACCTCATTTAATTGAACTTCCATGGAGCCAAGGAAGAATGTGAAGCAGCAAAAAGATCCAAAGTGTCAGAAGTTGTTAGCAACAACCAAACTTGTGCAGCTGCAACAACAACAATAAGCATGGAAGGTGTTTGAGAAAATTACTCAGAGAGAATGATAAAAGGAAAAATAAAAAGGAGAGAAAAGGGTAACAGAATAATTTACAACCTTCTTTGGGGAAATTGGGAGAGTATAACTGAATGTCTCTATCACCATTGGGGCTATCATCATTCCTCATATCAGTGACCACCTACAAGAGGTGGGGGACCAAAAGCCAAGGATAAGAATAAAGACATGAATGAGATCTCAACCAAAATCTTTATTAGGAAGTAAGATACAGTTCCATATGTTTTGTTGAACAAATCTATGAACCAAAAATTCCATGAACCTATATGCAGAATGGTCCAAACTAGCCTAGAGTTCTTAAATTAATACCCAAGAAAAGACAATTAAATTCTTGTTTCAAGAAATGTAGGGGCAATAATGCAATAACTGCTAAAACTTGTCCCACATGGCAGTGTCAATTGGCTATACAGATCAGACGATGCCATCGTCCTCTATCATAGATCATTCTTAAGCAAGAATTCGTTAGATAGCGATTCTTTGACCCTTTTTTGTTGCTGTGATTAACAGGTTAGTGAGGCAACTGTATCATGCCTCGACCGGCTTTTCGAATTGTAGAAAGAAAACAATGATATAATTTCCTATGCTGTGGTGAATTACCCTGTATGTACTTGCTACTTCGGTTGCTTAGCTTCAACTTCGCCAAGTTGATCGGCAAGGTAAGTACCTTAGACAATTCATGAAAAGAATCTAAAATCATGGTAACCGTAACCATCTGGATCAGGCAGTAATTCCTCTACTTCAATCCTTGAACTGGTGCAACTGGAACATTTTTTTATTCGGCTACGACTAATAGATTCAACTTCTGCCAGGAATATGCTATAAACCGGTCTATGATCGGAGAATCTTGACTCTCCACGAACATAAGATAATTGCCGGAGGCCTCTTCCATACCACAAGATTCGATCACACCTTCATGAACAAAGATTCACAATTAGATTGAGAAATGAAAATAGTTTAAAATAATAATAATAGCAGGTGGTTGTTTCCACTTTGGAGGAAAGAAGACTACCATGCTGGAGTTCTTCTCTTTTGTTTCGAGTGTCTTTCATCGCCTGCATATCTGTCTGAATTGTTTGAATACTTGTATGTTGGAGGGAAATATATTTTCCCTTCATTCCATCCTTCGAAGACACGACCTTGGCTCTGCTCTATATGCAACTGAAAGATAAAAACAACCGAATGGTCAGGTTGATACTCGAAGAAATTTGAGAAACAAGGGGACAAAGTATCATGCCTGGTCATTTTCTAGCAAAATCTTCCAATTATGCATCTCGACAAGAGCTTTTGCTGCACGGTAAGAAAGGGCTATCCGATAATTCAAATCCCCCAGCCATATTATTCGACTACACCATTTACCAAAGTATAAATTAGGACTTAGCATCATGCATGGCAAAGATTCTAGGAAAAGAGACGAAGGACTAACTCATGTTCTAGAATTGTCTGTGGAGAACTCTCGTCGCCGTTGACTCGGGGAAACCTTGTCTTTCTGAGAATCTCCATTACATCCGAATTCCTGCGCAGCTCATCGCCCTCTTTTTGTCCAGAAGTAAGATGCGTGCAGATGAAGCAAAAGCTTGTTCGGTGCAAAAACATGCTAACTGATATGGAGCCCTGGAAAACCAAAAAGAATGAGGCTGCATCCTCCTTGAGTCTTTTGGAAGATAATTTAGCAAATTTTTACCTTGTTTCCGAGATATCCCATCAATCCTCGGCCAACACAAGAAACTTTCATGTTGTGAACATCGGCTCTGATATCACTTTTCACCCAAACTGTCAGAAATATCCCAACCATTTGCTTTTTACCAACCAAGCAGTATCTGGAGTGCCCTTTCCTTCTATCTCTATTCTCCATGGAGAAACCTCTATATGACACCGGCGAATACTGTGCTGCAACCGGGGAGTCAGCAGGCCCGATTTCATCATCCGAGGAACCCCATTTGTAACTGGGATCATAGTCACTTGCCTGGTGAGAAAATATCATTCTATCGCAGACACTGAGACGACGATCTAGGCACGGTTGAGGCATTGACATGTCAGCATCCATTCTCATACTACGACTCAAGGATTGGAAAGACCTCCGATGGAAGAAAGAGGTCGCCTTCTGCCTCGTCGATCCCTCGAAATCATCTTCCAGCTCCACCACAGGATCAGGAAGCGGTGAAGTAGTGTTGCATTCCCCACTTGTTCCTGGAAGACTGTTTAGGGTCTTCCTAATAAGAGTCAGCCATTTTCTGGCAGGGCCATTGTCTTCTGTCCCCAAAACATTACCGGCATTCAGAGGTACTATTTCTTGAAACCTGAGTCAAAGAAATGGCTAACTATTTACATAACCTTTAAGAGTAAGACACACTATATAGCAAGTAACTCACCCAAGAACATAGATATCAGCAGGTGGAGAGCTGTGAAGCCAATCTTCCAGACTCAAATAATCTGGCGGAGATTTTCCGGCTACATTCCAAGTTGCAACAAAGATTCTGTATCCATAACAATTAGGAACAAATCAATAGAACAAACAACTCTTCTGAAGATAACAAATGAAAGCAATAATAATTAAAGTACAATGCAGAACTTCATGATTAATAAACCATACCTATAGTTATGCACATCGATTATCTGAGCCGTATCATGGTCAATCCTACTACGCCGAATTCTATCTGAATGCCTTCTCTTCGCTCTCTCTTTGAATAAAAACGGATATTATGTATGAGAGGCTAGTAATTCAAAAAAGGAAAAGGGGGGAAAAAGCAAAAGGCAAAGACAAAAAATTCTGAAAATTTGTCACCATTGTTTAGAAAATTTCCTTTTATCTTTTGTGTAGGTGGGGTATTAAGGGAATGGTGTATGTGGTCCTAAGAAAAGAAAAGAGCATAGTTAAGTGTGTATGAGTGCAAAAATGAACCTGCTTTGCTTTTCTTGATAGTGCATTCCTCCTTCTGTGAATAGTTGGTGTTGTTGCTCCTCCAATCTTCATCAACACCTGAAAAAGAAAACCCATTAAACAAAAAAAAGGTTAATAATAAAGCTTTGCTCTTTCCACAGTCAAAGATTTATAACCCCACAAAAACCAAACACCCAACACAATTTTGTTTTAGATAGAAAAACAGAAAAGGAATCCAGATCTTGGATTGCAAAATTGAAAACCCCTTGAAACAAAAACAAGAATTTTGTAATACACAGACAAAATCCAACTTGCATAAGAATAGTACATATCATTTTTTTTACAAAAAAAAAAAAACACCATTTTTTCCTTTACTTGCTGGTGACATGAAAGTCCTTAGATTCCCAATCATGGAAGTACACAAATTACATCAAAAAACAATGAAGGAAATTGAGCAATCACCATTGTAGAAGACATCATCTGATTGAAAATCTTCATCTTTGCTCTTGATATTGAACCACTTCCTGACCAGTGTTTTAGGCCATGAAAACTTCAAAAAAGAAAAAAGTGTAAGCAATAACAGAAAAGAACACAAATGCAAATGAGAGAGAGAGAGAGAGAGAGAGGTGGCATTGTTGAACCTTGCTTTTCTTCGAGTTCTCATCTCTCATTGTTGGCACAAATTCATGTAGCTTTCTGCATCAAACTAAAAACAAATTGAAAATAACAATGGTGATGGTGACACCCTTTTTTTTCTCTCTCCCTTCCTTCCTTCCTTTCAGTGACGAACTTCAATGAGAAAACAAACAAGTATTCTATAATAAAGACAAAAAAAAGATTGAAACTTCAAGGCCCTTAGAATAATGGGGTGTTTCTGTTTTCAGCTTCTGGTGGCTCTCAGTTATAGGAAGAAAAAGACAGAACAACAACAACAACAAACAAGGCTTTGATGAAGAAAAAGAAAGAAAACAGAGCAAAAGCAGAGAAACAAAACAAAACAAAACAAAAACACAGGAAATCCAAGTTTTTCAACCGGTTCAGACAATGTGGTACGAATCAAAAGACACTCTAATGATATTCTTTCATATTCAAACAAAGGGTGTTTGAATTTGAGGTTGATGTAGTAGTAGAAGTAGTACTAGTAGTAGTAGAAGAAGAAGAAGACAATGTAGAAGCAGAGAGAGAGAGAGAAAGAGAGAAATGGAATTTGAAGGAATAAAGGTGGAAGCAGGCAAGGTTCGCTATCTCTCGAGGCCCTTTACCCCAAATCCAAGGCCGAAAACCTCAAAGCTTAGGGACTTGGAACAGTGTTTATCTGTGTTTGAGAGAGAGAGAGAGAGAGAGAGAGAGAGAGAGAGAGAGAGAGAATAGTGTTATTTTTGGTCACCCACTTTCACACCCAACACTGTTGTCCGGAACATAAACAAAAGACTGTGTTTTTAAAATAAAAAAAGAAAAAAGAATAATATTTTCCTTGCCTAAGATGAACTAAAAATGTGCACTTCACACAGTTACTCTTGTATGCAGATTTTTTAATGTAAGCCAATAATAAGAACTAAGGAGGACAGTAAAGTAAAGTTAGGGTTGATCGGAATACCCAACAACTACTTCTGTACTTGTATATCTATGTATCCCCCTTCTTCACCTTTTGGCCCTTTAGGAGAGACATGTTATAGAGTAGAAATATAAATTTTTAAACACTAGATTTTGTTTATCAGAATCCTTGTAATGAATTTATCATATATACGCCTCTGCATCAACAGTTATTTAAGAGAATTAGTATGATTAGATAATTATATAAAATGTTTTATATTCTCATTGTGTATAAAAGTATGTATTTAATATCTCAATTTTTTTATATTACTGTAAAAATTTAATTATTTATCTATTCTATATTTGATTATCTATGTTAGAATATAATTAGGATCAATTATGATCAATTAGAATTATTTAGTATATCTGAATATTTATTATAAAATATTGCATCTTTATTATTACGATTCTCTTAGTCCCTGTAAATACTCTTCTATATTATATCATTCTAGACAACTTGAATAGACAACTTGAATACACTCAATAATACATAAATCCTTCGTCCAGTTTAGTCTCTTGTTTCTAACATGGTATCAAAGCCATGGTATCCTCCTTGAAGAGGATGGGTTATTTTCCGGTGAAATCACAGTAGTTTTTTGTATTTTTTTCTATGCCATTCTTCTTTCCCTTTTATCACTCCTTTGATGCTTTTTACCTCACTGACTAGCCTATTTCTCTCCGTCTTGTGTTTTCTTGTGGCCGTTTCGTTCTGTGTTTCTTTCCGGCAGTTCTATCTGCATTCTCTCGTGGCAGTTCTGTCGGCGTTCTCTCTTGGTAGTTCCGTCTGCGTTTTCTCGTGGCAGTTCCATCTGCGTTCTCTTGTGGCAATTCGGTTTGTGTTCTCTCGTGGCAGTTCCGTCTACGTTTTCTCGTGGCAGTTCTGTCTACGTTTCTTTCCGGCAATTCAGTCTGCACTTCCTTCAGATAGCGGCAGTTCCGTCTGCGCTTCCTTCAGACAAGCGGCAGTTCCGTTTGCGCTTCCTTCAGACTAGCGGCAGTTCCGTCTGCGCTTCTTTCAGACAAGCGGCAATTCCGTCTGCGCTTCCTTCAGACAAGCGGCAGTTCCATCTGCGCTTCCTTCCGGCAGTTCCGTCTGTACCCGTTTTATCAGTTTATGCAGTTTTTTTCTCTTTATTTCGTTGTTTTAAATAAGTTTCAAACTCAAGTTGTCACTTGAGTTTAAGGGGATGTTAGAATATAATTAGGATCAATTAGGATCAATTAGAATTATTTAGTATATCTGAATATTTATTATAGAATATTGCGTCTTTATTATTACGATTCTCTTAGTCCCTATAAATACCCTTTCTATATTATATCATTCTAGACAACTTGAATACGTAACTTGAATACACTCAATAATACACAAATCCTTCCTCCAGTTTAGTCTCTTGTTTCTAATATGGTAAGTTTCCCCGAGTCAAATTAAGCCGCAGGCTCCACTCCTGGTGGTGCCCTTCCGTCAATTCCTTTAAGTTTCAGCCTTGCGACCATACTCCCCTCGGAACCCAAAGACTTTGATTTCTCATAAGGTGCCAGCGGAGTCCTAAAAGCAACATCCGCTGATCCCTGGTCGGCATCGTTTATGGTTGAGACTAGGACGGTATTTGATCGTCTTCGAACCCCCAACTTTCGTTCTTGATTAATGAAAACATCCTTGGCAAATGCTTTCGCAGTTGTTCGTCTTTCATAAATCCAAGAATTTCACCTCTGACTATGAAATATGAATGCCCCTGACTGTCTCTGTTAATCATTACTCCAATCCAGAAGGCCAACACAATAGGATCGGAATCCTATGATGTTATCCCATGCTAATGTATACAGAGCGTAGGCTTGCTTTGAGCACTCTAATTTCTTCAAAATAACAGCACCAGAGGCACGACCCGGCCAATTAAGGCCAGGAGCGTATCGCTGTCAGAAGGGACGAGACGACCGGTGCACACCGACGGTGGACCGATCGGCCCAACCCAAGGTCCAACTACGAGCTTTTTAACTGTAACAACTTAAATATACGCAATTGGAGCTTGAATGATATAATATAGAAGGGTATTTATAGGGACTAAGAGAATCGTAATAATAAAGACGCAATATTCTATAATAAATATTCAGATATACTAAATAATTCTAATTGATCCTAATTGATCCTAATTATATTCTAACAATCTATTATGACATATTTAATTATTTTGATAATTAATTATTTAATTAAAAATATATAAATTAATATTTATAAATATATATAAGTACATAATAGTTTATTCTATGATCAATTTTTGATGTCCATAGAACGTTAATTATTTTATAAAACTCAAATGGTAGGATCTTTTATTATTATTATTTTACTGAATTTGGTAACAAGAGTTTTACTTTACTATCATTTAATAAAATCACATTAACAAGAGAGTTACTTGGACTAATTAGTTCATTCTATTCATCTATATAAACATTTGTATTTATTTTATTTTTAGAGGTTTTACGGTCTAAAGAATCAAATTTTATTACTCTATTTAAAGTAGAACTTATATTATCGACGGTAAGATAGAATCCAACACTAATTTAGACAACATTTTGTCCGATTTAAGCCCAAAAATTAGACTGAATCACACCACTCAAATTAGGTCTAAGTCATGAGTAGGGGTGTTCGCGGTGCGGTTTGGTTCGGTTTTAAGGGAAAAAGTCATCCGATCCGAACGCTTAATTTATGTGCGGTGCGGTTTGGATTGGATGAATTTTTTTTGGAAATCCGATCCAATCCAATCCAATTACAAGCGGTTTAGATCGGTTTGGATTTGCGGTTTTTTAAATAAAAAAATTAAATATATATAACAAGTCTCAACATCAAATTTTAAATAATCAACAATGGCATAACAAGTCTTAACAATATCTTAAAAAACTAACGATAACATAACAATAGAAATAAAATTATAGGTTAGTTAAAATAAATAAATAAATAACATTTTCAACATAAAATAATTTTCAAGATAAAATATTTATTAAATAATAATAATAATACATGAATAATAGAAAAATGTATAACAAATTGAACATGTTATAAGTATAATTGTAAATATAATAATAAAATAATAATATTATAGCACATTGTGCGGTTTGGATTGGATTGGATCGGTTATGAAAAGTAGATCCAAAATCCGATCCAATCCAGCGGTTTGCAAAAAATAAAATCCAATCAAATCCGAATTAGTGCGGTTTTAATCGATTTTCGGTTTGGATTGGATTGGATAAGCGGTTCAATTTGGATCGGTTTGGATTTGAACACCCCTAGTCATGAGAGCACAACTCGAATCTAACTCGGCTTGAGGATGACTCAAATTTTATTTTTCTTGAAAGTTGGTAATTGTTTGTGGGATCCTTCGATATAGTTAATTATCTATAACTCACTTATAACTATTTGAGTAAAATTTTACTCTATTTTTAATTATTTCGTTAACTCTCATTTCGCCTCTTATTGATTGAAAATGACATTGCAATTCTAACGATTAACTCCATCAGACATTTTATCCCTTTCGATAATATCTCCGTCTAGAACTAATGAATTTTGTCTAACTGTCATGTTAGTTAATGACATATTAAGGAATCATTCTAAAGGACAAAACGTCCCCTCGTGTTAACAATATGCTGCAGTAAAATAAAAGAATTAAATCACTAAAAAATTTCTATGAGACATTTAAATTTGTTAATTTAGATATAGACACAAATTCATAATAAACCATGAAGTAGGACAAGTATTTCTAAATTTCAACAAGTCATTGTACCTTACTGTATTGGTTGTTGGCCTTAGTTGGTAGTAGCTTTAGTTCCTTGCTTCTTCTTATGTTGCAGAGATTTTATTTGATGATATGTGCAAGAAAAAATTAGTCTCGAATGATGTTACTTTCACCACTTTGATTGATGGACAATACAAATATAGAAAATTGATTTAGTTTGAAAGAATTTTCAGATAATGATTAATCAAGACATTAGGCCGGGTTTGATCACGTACAATGCGTTGATCAATGGTCTTTGCAAGATCTGCGATTTGAAGGAAGTTGGAAAATTTGTAAATGAGATGAGTGAGGGAGGTTTAAAATCTGATAAGATCATGTTCACAACATTAATAGATGGATATTGCAAAGATGGAGACATAAAATTTGTATTAGAGATCAAAAAGAAAATAATTGAAATGGATTGAACTTGATGAGATAGTTTTTACTGTGCTCATATTAAGGAACTGAGGCTACCACCAACCAATGCAGCAAATACAATGTCTTGTTAGAGTTTAGGGATATTTGTTCTATTTCATGGTTCATTATGGATTTATGTGTCTATGTTTAAATTAGTTAGAAGTTTAAGTGTCTCTTACATTTTTTTCAATGGTTTAATTGTCCTATTTTACTGCAGCGTATTGCTGATACGGTAAGGGGTATTTTGTCCCTTGAAATGATTCCTTGACACATCATCAGCTAACGTGACACGTAGACAAAATTCGTTAGCTCTAGATAGAGACATTAATAGAGTAGTACAATGTCTGATATAGTTAATCATTAAGGATCACAATGTCATTTTTCAATCGATAAAAGAAAGAATATAAAAAAGAACGGAATAGTTAGAGGCCAAGGTGAAATTTTACTCTAAATATTTATATCATATAATTTTTCGTTTTAAGATATACATAATCTATTAAAAAATTTGCTGATTTTGACCGAATTCTTTAAAGTAACTCTCAATTGCCATCTAAAAGGTATTTCAAAATTTGAATTGATCTTACGTCCGATCCGATCCGATCCGCCTCAAAAGTTTTGAGTAAATACTTTAAAATAACTCTTATATACAAAATACTCGATATGCTAAAAAAAACTACCCGATATATTCAATGTACATATAATCATAAAAAAATTAAATAATTTTATAAAATATTTTTCACGATCAATAGATAAGAATTAAACTCTAACTAAAAATGAAAAACTAAAATTATCTTTTTTCGAAAATAAATATTGAATCAATTTATTAGCATTTTAATCTCAAGTTCTCAACAGTGAATCTCGCAAACTTCATTTGGAATCAGCAAAGAAACCTTTTAAGAAATCGAAGCAAATAGGATTTATTGCAGATTATGTTATATGAATCGAAACAATATCATATTTGAAAGAACAGATCAAATAAGTGTAGTCATCATGAAAGAACCATAATGATGGTCTCATCTATAACTAACTAAGAATCTGAAGCTAGTGCTAAGAAGATTTTGATGTATGTGGTGGGGTGCCAAGAACGGAAGGATCAAATAGATTCTTTCTTTCTTTCCTTTTCTTCATCACTTTCTAAGTTATCTATATGATGAAATGAAAGTACAATAAAAATGCATATATAAGAGATCACAATAAATTCTAAAGTAACATAGAAAACTAACAAACAAAAGTATAATTTCAAGTTGAAATAAAAAGTGGATCTGGTTATGTTTCTACTTTTTGGTTTTATTTTAATTATGATTTTTTTTGTTTTTATAATATAATTTTAATGATGAAAAATAGTGATA
>NC_029786.2:12441945-12442329 GCF_000816755.2 Arachis ipaensis
TATTAGAAGGCATGCTTTGTTAAAATTTTTATGATAGACTTTTAATTTATTGATTGTTGCATTTTATCTTTATCAAAACGAGATGAATATTTAAATTTAATATTCTTATAAAATAACTTTGTATATTAATACTTGCATTTATATAATTTTTTAAATGACGAGCGAGTGATTAATATGATAATATATTATTAAATCTTTGTAAATTTCATGCTAATTTATTTTATACATGTATTAAAAATACATGAGAATTCTTGTAAAATAAAAACATAACTAAATTTAATACTATCATCTAAGATTAAGAGTGTATTGTTATAGAGTGTTTAGCATGACAAACATGTAAGACATTCAACTTTTTTATTTCAATTTCAAACATTTTTTTAGTTG
>NC_029786.2:12442492-12479682 GCF_000816755.2 Arachis ipaensis
AGAGATCATTCTATTATAAAAGTTATTATTTATATACCTAAACTCTGATCTTAAAATATTGACACTAAATAAACTTAGAAAAATATTTATAAGTGAAAAAGATCTATTTTTTCTTGGCATAAGACTAATTGTAATGGTACAAGCAGCTTTAACTGCAAATTTATTTTGTGCAACACTATAACTAGTGAATCTCAAAATTTTTTAAGAAATATAAACAAAATACCTAGATTTACCAAGATATTTTTTCTTCAGGTATTGTAAAGTATTAGGAATTTTATATTAGAATTTTGTAAATTATCACATTGACATTAGTTGACCAAAATTTATAAATTTGATTTCATAGATGATTTAGTTCGTATTGTGTGCAAGTTTTAAAATATTACTTTCATAAATATTTTCACAAATATTTTTCATTATTTTTGTGAAAACTAAAAAAATTTATGTTAAGTAAGAGTTCTCTTATCTTTTCAAACAATAGTATTAGTTCATTTTTTTTCATTATTATTTAAATAATTTTTCTAATTTTTTCTCATATAATATAAAAGTTTGATATATATATATATAATTTTACTCGATAAGTAAAATTACCTTTGTGGCAAAATGTGTCAATGTGTAAAGATCAAGACCAAAGAACCAGTCCCATGCATCTTCTTTGATGGTCAAAATGAAGTTTCGATTTTCAAAACCTTAATACAAACATGCCTAAGACAAAAGGTAATTTTTCACCAAATATAGGGCCTCTCGTATTGAGTGCTTTCTTATTTGTTGCATCAACTTCGCACTTGCACATGGAATTTTGATGTTTACGATTACTATTAAATATTAATTACTAATTAATAATTTTGCTTTAGGTGTCGTGTCGTTCAATAAACTGAGTTGTGTTTTAATTAAAAACTTATTAGTTGTTTACAACATTATATTTCACATAAATAAATGTAGGATCTTGTTAGGCCAATAAAGGGGTGCTCTTAAACCCTAGTTTCATCCCCACTTTTTAAGCCCTAGAGATATCATTGGGTTATGTGTAACTAATAACTAGTAGCTACTAATTAATAAAATAATGAGAGTTTAATTAATGGAGTATAGCATGCACTTAAGTGCTATCTTAATGGTCTAATCTTAGTAACATGGCACATTATGGGAGATTGTGTCTACAACCTCTCCCTAGCTAGCTAGCTTGAGATTCCCATTTTAAATGACGTTCGCATTTAGCAATCAATAAATTACTCATTTTGTAAGCTTTAACGCAGAAATCATATTAATTAATCTACAATTTTATACTAAAATTATTATGCACATATATTAAAAATTAATTACTAAATTAATTACTACAATTTTATATATTTTTATATAAATAAATATATTATTTTATACTATTAATTAATTTAATAAAGTTTTAGTGTATATTTAACATAATTAATTGGACAAATTACTAAAATAAACTGTTTCAAAATTAATTTTATCGAAATAGAACTTTTAAATATTACATACAGAAATGCAACTTTTACAGATCTATAAAAATCGTAAGAAGAGTACAATGGATTAAGTATTACACGTAAATTGCTAGAGGGTATAGCAGAGCACATTAAAAAAAGAAACTGCGACACCCTTCCAGCGAGTTCTTCATGAACGCCAATAATGCATAAATCGAGAGAGGGGTATAACGTGTTATGTATAAATCAATTATAGGCAAGTATAAACCGCTATATTCCTCTCGCAGTTTATGTATTATTGGCGTTCGTGAAGAAACTGCTCGAAAAGTGCCACGGTTTTTTTATTGTGTTCCAATGTAAACCGTTATATTCTCTAGCAATTTGCGTATAATGTCTAATCCGCCATACTTCTCTCGCGGTTTTCAACTTTTTATAGATCTATTAAAATTGCATTTCCTTATGCAATATTTAAAAATTGTATTTGGGTAAAATTAGTTTGCAATCAATTTATTTTAGTAACTTGGGCTAATTAATTATATATATTGCACAATTTAAATTTGGATTCAACTAATAAGTGGTTTACAATATTTTTCAGATTATTATTTGTAGAAGTTTTAATATTTTTAATAAAGATATAACAAATAATACATTGAAAATTTTAATTTATATACATATATAAGAAGATAAAGGGAAAAATTTATATGTTTTCAATTCACTTTCAGTGTGTACTAATACATTAAAAATTTCAAAAGTTACTCTTTTATAGGGCGCTTGTTAGCTATATATTCATTATCTTAACTAGCAAAATTTAATGAAAAGTATTCATGTTTAAAATCTTTTATACATTTCAAGGAGAGATTTGATTAAGGTCAATTGTTAAAGATATATAATTAAAAATGTTTTATATGAAAAGTAATTTTATGCATTTAAAATTCCAAAAGTTTGTTTTTCTATAAAACATTTATACTTTTGTACCCTTGACAAATTTAATAATTAATTTTTTAAATACTACAGAAATACAAAGTGGACGACCTTTTTAAACACAAATTTCATTCCATCTTCTCATTTTTTAAAAAGAATCAAATCTAAAAAAAATGGTTAAAGAATAATATCCTCATTCATGTATGGCAATTTGCGTTGATCAAATTTTACTATTTTATCAAAATAAAATCTACATTACCAAAATAGAAAAAAAGCCTAACATTTACCTCACAAACATTTCATTCGACTTAGGTCTAAAAGTCAAGTTGGGTCAAGTCACCTGAATCGAGTCCTCATGTTGAGATTATACAACCCAAAAAATGACCAATTTAAAAATTTTTTAAAAACTAATTTAAATATTTAATCTTAGATCTATAGCTTTGCTTCACACAGAATGACATAAAATAATAATAATGAATAAAAGTGTGAATGCTTTTAAATATAGGTATCAAATCTTCATATTAAAGCCAGCATATAGATGACAAACCTCACACCAATTCATGCAAAGCAAAGATCTGAAGAGACCCATATGTTTTCTTTAAGAAAATGTCAAATCTATCAAAATTTTCTATTTTATTAGTTTCAAAATTTCCATCACAAAATCCAAAGATAAAAAAATAAAGAAAAATAAAACCCTAAATCAGAGACAGAATTTATCTTAAATTAATAATAATATAATCTAATAATAATAAAGAAGTTGATAGCAGAAACTTTCAAGAAAACCTAGCTAATAAGTCCCTCCACTAACAACCATACAAACCTAGTTGATAGCCCCAAATGTTCATATATATAGGTTAAGAATAAAGGCTTAATTATCCACGTGTTTGTCTCAAAAAGAACCCACCATAGAATTTGTAGTATGGAGTTATGGAGAAAAATTAAATAATAGAGGACAATAGAAGGTATGGGAATATAATTAATATTGAGCAATACCTTTTTTTTTTTCAATTATTAATATATCTTGTTTGTTACAATTATAGGGTTGCTATGCATGGCTAATCAATCATTAATCATTAATATTCTTCTAATCTTGGGCTTGCTTAGTTAATTAATTATTGCTAAGTGGTTGCCCATGTTCTTGAAACAAAATGCTCTTTTTTTTTTTTTGGTTTCCTTCCTTTTCAGTTGTCTTAGGAATTAGGGGGGTCCGCGGATCGGATCGGATCGGATATGGCCGAAAATTCGATTCGATCCGCACAATTTTCATTGGATCGGATCGGATATGATATCCGCACTTTTTAGTGCCGGATCCGATCCGATTCGATCTGCAAATGTGCGGATCGGATCGGATCGGATATCGGATATATCCGCATAATTAAATCTTATCTTTTTAATCATATTTCAATGTAAAAAAATTCAATAAAAATATTTTTTTCATACTTTTCAACTTATTTATTCCTAAAATATTTTTAATCAAACTCTTTCTAAATAACAAAAATAAAATAATACAATATATGAATAATAATTACTAACTAAAACATACAAACAAGTAAATATAATACCAAACATATATATATTTATTTATTTTTTAATTATTATTGTGCAGATCTGCGGATCCGCGGATCGGATATGCGGATGTAGAGCAGATATCCGCGATCAGATCCGATCCGATCAATTTGAGGATCGAATTGTATCCGCAATTTTCGAATCGGATGCGAATATTTATCGCGGATCTGCGGATAGGATCCGATCCATGGACACCCCTATTAGGAATCAGTTGGCACAATAATAAGGTCTAAATTATTAAAAGAGTTTTTCTCTTTTGATTTTTTTCTTTTTTAAAATTCTTTTCTTCATTAATTACTAGTATCTAGTTAGACGTTATTTATATAAAATTCGATTAATTTAACTCAATAAACTATAACTACTTGTTTAATTATTTTTATTTTTCTCGAAATCGAAACTTAAAATTATTGTAAAATGAATTTCGTTATCACTTAACTAAGAATAATTCGTTAAATTTTTAAAATTTTTTTCTAAAACCATAAACTAAATTGTAAAAGGAAAAAGAAAACATAAACTATATTAAAGTATAAAAACCATAAACTATATTGCTACCTTGATATAGTTGACACTACATTGTCAAGAAAATTGGATATATCAACTCTAATTATTGGATTGAATGGTGTTTCATTCTTATCTCTTTTTATTTTTTATTTTTTTTGTTTAAAATGACTTGTGGACTATGATGGAACTTACATATGCCATGTGGTAGTCATAATGCATCATTTAGTTATATGTCATATTGTCATATTAAAGAAGTTAATTAAATGAAGTTTGGTAGAATGAATCTTAGCAGAATCATTTAATTTAATTCACTAAATAAATATGATACTCTATGCGGACATTTTTTTAATTCTCTCTCTAGGTGGAATGGCATTCTCATAATTTTCAAACGTGATAACTTTATTTATCAATCATTCATTGTATTTTATATAATGTCACATAGTATTCAACACATATAATAACTATTTTTAAAAGTAATTTAACTTTGATAATTAATATAAAAAAAGTGGTACAATTATGTAGAGTGAAATACCAATCTGGTTTCTATCTATTTTTTAGAATGACAATGTGATCCTTTACAATAAAAATGATCCACTTCGATCCATATTCTCTACTTACATGACACAATGCAATTCTCGTGGGTGTTTTTCCATCAACTCTGAACGAAAGACGCTGACATGTCAAGTTTAGAAATGGACAGGGACCTAATTGTCTCTAAATTAAAATTGGTTAGAAATTTATTTATCCTTATTCTTTAAACAATATCTTTTTTAAATTATTTTTTATTTTTGTGTTCATACCCTGGGTCGAGCTATCTGACCCGGGATGTTCAGTAACAAGGCGACCGACCTCTTCAGGTTAGACTATCCGACTTCTTCTTAAAGAGCTCGGCCAAATCGACAGGAAAGCCCAAAGAAGGGCCCGGAATCAAGGAACACGACCTAAATCCTAAGGCAGCCCAAGCCTACAGAGAGAAGGGTGGTTCCCTTGAAGATAAGCTGACCTCGCCCAAAGATAAGATAAGATAAGATAACTAACTTATCTTATCTAAAAAGGTCACTCCACACTACTATAAATACACTGGAGCACCCATGTATAACTCATACTCTGATTCTACTAAAAACCTGCTTAATACCCTTCCTAACTTAAGCATCGGAGTCCCTTGCAGGTACCCCCCACCCTCCAGTGATGAAGGATCAGCAGTGCAGCCAAGCTCAACAAGTCGGATACGATAGCTCCGGCCTCCACTCACAGCCGGACACATCATCTCCGATCAGCACAGAAGATCTCGTCCGAGATCGACCTACAGTTTCAGGTAACCCTCGGAACATTGGTGCCATTACCGGGGAATCTGGAAGTCATCCCATCACCATGGCGGACGACCATGACAACGACCATGATTCAGATCTAAAAGATAGAACGCCGCACAAAAACGCGGACACTACACCAAAAGATACCCTGAAATCTAACGGGGACAAAAACTCACCAAGCCCGGGAGCTCTAGAGACGCTTCAAGATCGTTTAAAACAACTTGAAAAAGAAGCCCAACATCAGTGAGAAGCTGGGAAGGATCTACAAAAGGACATAAGGCGGCGCCGGGAATTAGAAGATAAACTTCTAAAACTCGAAGCCGATCTCAAAGCCAAAGCTACTCGATCCACCCATGAGGACAGCTCTCGCAAAGATCAAGATCCATTCACTAGGGAGATCATGAAGACCAAAATCCCTAAGGACTTTAAACTCCCGGATATGCCTTTATACGACGGCACGGCAGATCCCAGCCATCACCTCAGTAATTTCAGAAGTCGAATGTACCTCACCGACGCCTCGGACGTAATCCGCTGCAAAGCCTTCCCGACTACCTTAACCAAAACAGCGATTAGGTGGTTCGACAACCTACCCCCTAGGTCCATCTCAAGCTTTGACGACTTGGCAAAAAAGTTTCTAGCCAGATTCTCTATCCAAAAAGACAAAACCAAGCACGCCCCAAGTTTATTAGGAATCAAATAAGGAGATCGGGAAAGTCTACGCAGCTACATGGAAAGATTCAACAAGGCATGCCTGTACATACATAGCCTACCAACGGAGGCCGCCATTATGGGCCTCATCAATAGCCTACGAGAGAGACCTTTTAGCCAATCTATATCGAAAAAATACCCCGCATCTCTGAACAAAGTACAAGAATGAGCAGAGAAGTACATCAATATGGAGGAAAACTCTCGACTAGGAGAGACCTCAAAATCCGGATTCACCTATCCCTCCCAGGATAAGGATAAAGAGTCCAAAAAGAAGGAAGATCGACATGGGAAAAAAATAAAAAAAATACCCCCAGCTCAACCACTCAAAGGCAAAAAAGGAGGAGGAAATCACACCGAATATTGTGAATACCATCGAATCCGCGGGCATTCCACCAATGAATGTTTTGACTTAAAGAATGTCATAGAAAAACTAGTAAGAGAAGGGAAATTAAATCGGTACCTGGCCACCCGAGACGATGAGCAAAGAAAAAGAAGAAGGGACAAAGATGTCGGACGAACCGAGCGATCACCTCGTACACCAGAAAGACATGTCCACATGATACACGGTGGATTTGCGGGAGGAGGAATCTCCAAATCATCTCGCAAAAGATATCTTAAAGAAGTATATCATGTCGAGGGGAAGGAGGAAGCACCCGACATCCCCGCAATTACTTTCACCAAAGAGGACGCAGCCGGTATCATCTCAGGACACGACGATCCCATGGTCATCACTATTATACTGGCAAACGCAAATCTCCACCGCACACTGATAGACCAAGGGAGCTCCGCCGATATCTTATTCAAAACTGCCTTCGACAAGCTCGGCCTGGAAGAAAAAGAACTCAGAGCATATCCGAACAACCTGTTCGGACTGGGAGACACCCCAGTTCAACCACTTGGATACGTCTCACTACACACCACCTTCGGAAAAGGAAACCAATCAAAAACACTCAAGATAGACTACATCGTGGTCGACGTGAGTTTAGCCTACAATGCCTTAATAGGTCAGACAACATTGAATCAGCTCGGCGCAATAGTCTCGACTCTACATCTGTGCATGAAATTTTCAACTACAGAAGGGATAGCTACAATAAAAGCAGACCAAAAGATGGCGCGCCGCTGTTACAACGAAAGTCTAAACCTCAGAGGCAGAGGAGAAGAATTCCACACAATCGAACTCGGTGGAGTTCAGAGGCGGGAAGAACTCCGCCCACAACCTGAAGGTGAAGTAGAGAAAGTCCAGATCGGAGACATCCCGGACAAAACAACCAATATTAGTACGAGCCTAAAAGGAGACATAAAAGAATCACTCGTACAGTTCTTACGAGATAACGTCAACCTCTTTGCATGGAAGGCTGCAGACATGCCAGGCATAGACCCCAAATTAATGTGCCACAAGTTGGCGGTCTACCCAGGATCTCGGCCAGTACAACAGAGACGAAGAAAACTCGGACCAGAACGATCCCAAGCTGTGGAAGAGCAGGTACAAGCCCTATTGGAGGCAGGATTCATAAGAGAAGTCAAGTACCCACTATGGCTATCTAACGTCATCTTGGTGAAAAAATCCAATGGGAAGTGGCGAATGTGCACCGACTACACTGATCTCAACAAAGCCTGCCCAAAAGATCCTTATCCACTCCCAAGTATCGACGCTCTGGTAGATGCCTCCTCCGGATATAAATACCTCTCGTTTATGGACGCATATTCGGGATATAATCAAATCCCAACGTATCCACCTGACCAAGAAAAAAACTTCATTCCTAACCCCAAGAGCAAACTATTGCTACATCGTCATGCCTTTTGGTCTTAAAAACGCGGGAGCTACTTATCAGAGATTAATGAATAAGGTCTTTACGGATCACATCAGAAAAATCATGGAAGTCTATGTGGACGACATGTTAATAAAGACACAAAGTGAATAGACGCTATTGTCCAACCTGACCCAAGTATTCGACACTATAAGAAGGCATGGCATGCGACTCAATCCTGCAAAATGCACCTTCGCAGTAGAAGCTGGCAAATTCTTGGGTTTTATGCTCACACAAAGAGGAATCGAGGAAAATCCGGATAAATGTCGGGCCATACTCGACATGAAGAGCCCAACTTGTGTCAAAGAGGTACAACAACTCAACGGGAGGTTGGCAGCCTTGTCCAGATTTTAGCCGGATCGGCAATAAGATCTCTCTCCTTCTACGCCACCCTAAGGAAGGGAAAGAAGTTCGAATGGACAACGGAGTGCAAGAAAGCCTTCCAAGATTTCAAAAGATTCCTGGGACAACCACCTATCCTAACTCGGCCACGGGAAGGAGAACCACTCATATTGTACCTTACAGTAGGAAGTCGAGCAGTAGCCTTAGCACTAGTTCGGGAAGAAAACAGTGGGCAACAACCCGTATACTTTATCAGTAAAGCATTACAAGGATCCGAGCTAAACTACCAAAAAATAGAAAAATTTGCATACGCTCTCATACTAACATCTCGACGACTTCGTCCATACTTCCAAGCTCACACCATTAAGGTTCGGACCAACCAGCCCATAAAAGGGATTTTACAGAAAACAGACCTAGCAGGCAGAATCTTGCAATGGGCAATCGAGTTGTCTGAATTTGATCTTCAATATGAAGCTCGGACAGCCATCAAATCACAATACCTCGCCGACTTCATTGCAGAATTTACAGACACCCCGGAACTCCCCACAAAATAGAATCTCTACGTGGACGGTTCCTCAAATAAAACTGGAAGTGGCGCGGGTGTGATAATTGAAAGTGACCAAGTGACCAAGCGGAATATGAGGCACTACTAGCTGGTTTGAAGCTGGCTAGGGAGGTTGGAGCTCAAAAGCTTATCATCTTCAGCGACTCACAAGTAGTCACTTCACAAATAATATGGAGCTACCAAGCCAAGGATCCCACCATGAAAAAGTACTTGGATAAAACCAAGGAACAGCTCGGACAACTCGGGGAATATGAGATCCGCCACATACCCCGCGAACAAAATGCCTGAGCTGACGCACTCTCAAAGCTAGCCAGCACCAAATCAGGGGGCAAAAATAGAAGCCTCATCCAGGAAATGTTGCAGAACCCATCAATCTCGAAAGAGAAAAAAGTCCTAGCCATAACAGGTCTGGATCAAGAATGGATGACTCCCATAATTAACTACCTCAAAACAGAAATACTTCCTACAGATGAAAAGGAGGCAAAAAGGTTAAAACGGGAGGCACAATACTACACTATCATAAACAATACCCTATACAAAAGAGGGATCTCAATACCATTGTTAAAATGTGTACTGACTTCCAACACAAAAGAAGTCCTAGAAGAGATACATAGTGGCATTTGTGGCAATCACCTCGGAGTGCAAGCACTTACCAAAAAGTACTCTGGGCAGGGTTCTATTGGCCAACTCTACAAAAAGAAGCCACAGAGTTCGTAAAGACATGTCCACCATGTCAGAAACATGCCAACTTTCACATCGCCCCGCCAGAGGAACTCATCAGCGTGACTGCACCTTGGCCATTCGCAAAATGGGGACTCGACCTTCTCGGACCCTTCCCTCAGGGATCGGGACAAGTTAAATTCTTCATAGTAGGGGTAGACTATTTCACAAAGTGGATCGAGACAGAACTTCTAGCTAACATCACTGCTCAAAGAAGTCAAAAATTCCTATATAGGAACATTGTCACAAGGTTCGGGGTTCCATACTCCATCACCATAGACAATGGCACCCAATTCCCAGATGCAGGCTTCAGAAAATAAGTGGCCGATGATTTGAACATAAAACACCAATTCACTTCTGTAGAACATCCCCAAGCCAATGAACAAGCCGAAGCTGCCAACAAAGTCATATTAAGGGAGCCTGGGCTGAGGAACTCCCACAAGTCCTATGGGCATATCGAACAACGCTGCATTCCACCACAAAGAAATCACCCTTCCGATTAGCGTACGGAATGGAGGTAATGATCCCAGTAGAGATTGAAGAAGGGTCGCCTAGAGTGATCCACTATAATGAAGAGGCCAACTAACAACTCCAAAGGGAAGAGCTCGACCTACTCCCAGAAGTCCAAGAAAGAGCTCGGATCAGGGAAGAGGCATTAAAATGTCGAATGGCCTCGAGATACAATCAAAGGGTAGTGCCGCAAGGATTTGCTGAGAACGACCTCGTCCTAATCCGAAATGATATTGGCACAACTCGACCTAGAGAAGGAAATCTGGCAGCAAACTGGAAAGGATCCTACCGAGTCATAGAAGTACTTGGAAAGGGCTACTACAGACTGTCCGAACTCGATGAGCGAGAGCTTCCTAGGTCATGGCACGCCTGCAACCTAAGAAGGTACTATAGTTAGGGACGATAAAGGATCTTAGGATAAGGTGCACTCTTTTTCCTGAAAATATTTTTTAATGAGGCGCCAAGCCAAGACCTATAAATTGCCCGACTTAGAGGGATAAAACTCCCACATGTATATATTTGCATTTACTTTTGAATAAAATCTATTTAGATCTTCTACAAATTCTCAAGACGCATTAATCTGAAACATTCATCGCCTGATTATAAAGCTACAGATCGGCAGAAAGTGAAAATCAAATTCACTGCACGATCACGATAAAGACCAACAGAGATGAAAACCAAATTCATCAAAAGGTTGACTAAACGAGGACTAAACCCAATCTCTACAAAATCAGCAAAGATAAAAACAGAATAATGCAAGAAGTTATCGAAAGTGATCCATAGAAAGGACCTGACGAGGTCTTAATAAAATGGATTGCTAAAAAATAACTTAAAGACTGGCCGACGTAAAGAAGTTGAATCAGTCGCAATAACCAAAGTTATAAGTAAATCCCTGGAAAGAGGTCTGGCCAACCCTATAAAAGAGGATTTCCATAACTTAGAAGGGCCCGACATGAAGAAGTCGGCCCAAAACATAAAGTTATAAAAATAATCCCTGAAAGAGACCTGAACAAAGTCCAAGAAAGAGGATTACAAAAATAACTTAGAAGGGCCCGACATGAAGAAGTCGGCCCAAAACATGAAGTTATAAAAGTAATCCCTGAAAGAGACCTGAACAAGGTCCAAGAAAGAGGATTACAAAAATAACTTAGAAGGGCCCGACATGAAGAAGTCGGCCCAAAACATAAAGTTATAAAAGTAATCCCTGAAAGAGACCTGAACAAGGTCCAAGAAAGAGGATTACAAAAATAACTTAGAAGGAAACAACACAAGGAAGTCGGTTCCAAAATCAACAAGTTATAAAAAGTAACCCCTGAAAGAGACTTGACGAGGGTCCAAGAAAGAGCGTTACTAGAAATAACTTAGGTAAGACTGACATAAAGAAGTCGGCCTCCCCCAAACAAGTTACAAGAGTAATTCCTAAAATAAGACCCAACAAGGTCCAAAAGAAAGGATTACTAGAAGTAACTGAAATGACGAAGTCGGCTTCCCAAAAAAAACCTTAACGTTATAAAGGTAATTACTAACGCAGACCTCACAAAGGTCCCAACAAATAGGGTTATTAGAAACAACTTCAAGCCAACATAAGGAAGCCGACATACAAGTTGGATCCAAGCAACTACAACCTCAGAGGAATCAAGCCACAAGTATAAAGGCAATCTAAAGAGGTCAACAAAGCTCCAACACTCCGAAAAGCCTAAAAAGATACCAAGGCAGATGCAAACAGACATGATATGAAAAACATAAAGTTATAATAATAACAAAGCTCAAGAGGCTACCAAGATCAGCCCCAAAAGCTTGAAAACCATTTTGTTTTTCAAAAGTAAGTTGCTAAACAAGCAACTAAGAAAGTGTCAAGGGCCAGCAACCATCATTTACAAAAAAGAAAGTTTAAAAGCCCACAGGCCGGGCTATCTACACAAAACATCTACATAATTAGGGAAGATCCGAAGGCTTCTCGGCAGCATCAACACGGGGTGAAGGAGGGCGAGTCTGGAGGGGCACAGCATCCACTGTCCCATCATCCCAGTTTAAGATTTGACAATCAGGTTCCGACACAGAATGACCAACTTCAGCTGAAGGAATTGAAGAAGTCGGTACCACAGAGGCTTTGGCAGCAGGCACAAAGGGAGGTTCAACGTCATCATCTTCAGGGTCGTCAGGGACAATCTTGCCATCCTTTACAACATTGTCCAGGCTGAAAAGAGTAAGGTCGACTTCGGGTGCAAGAACTTGAACCTGCTCCTTCAGGTTCTCATAAGCAGCATTTACGCTGCCTACAAGGTGACCCTGGAGCTCGGCATAATCAACCCGGGCTGACTCCAACTCCTCCCTGAGACGCATCACTTCCCTGTAGGTCATGACATAGCTATCCTTGTGCCTCAATGCCGTGTCTTCAGCCAACCTCACAGAAGCCGCCAAGGCAACAGAACTAGCCTTTTCGCCCTTCAACTCCTTCTCCAGCTTGGTCACCTTCACTTGGAGCTCCTCCTTCACACCCTTTATTATGTCGAACTCCCGCTTAGCTTCCTCCAAAAAGGCCTTGGTAGCATGAAGGGGAAGATCTTGGGCAGTCCGGTACATGGCAGCTCCCATATGTGCCATCTTGATGCTGCTCCGAGTAATAAAGTCCAAATGGCGAAGGAGAGAGACATCGTCGGTAGGGATGGTACCATAAGGACCAATATGGTGATCGACAAACTCAACCGCATCAAAGTCAGGGGCATCAAGGTTAAAAGGCTCCGTTGTTTTTTGTTTCTTGTTTGGAGGAGCGCCAGAGGCAGCAACAGAAGCTTGTGGAGGATCAACCAAACGAACCCAGCGAGTAGGGATTACCTTCCTCGACCCCGGTGAGCTCGGTACGGCTGGCTTCGACTGAACCTGAGATGATCCCTCTCCGGCCGCCTTGGCCGAGACGTTTTGAGCTGCAGTAGCCATCCTTGCCCTCTTAAAGGCCTTCATGGATTCATTATTCTTAATCATATCTGCAAACAAAACACAACAGTGGGAAACCATGTTATGAATCAGAAAAGAGCTTACAAAAGATAAAATCGACAAAACAATCAAAACCAAAAATTGACCACTACCCAGCTCAACTCGGAGGAGAGAGGGGTTAGCTAAAAATTTCTTTGTGTCGAGATGGGGAGGCTGCCCCCAGTTTTCTTCCAGCACAGTCACAAAAGCTTGTTCAGCCTCATCTAACATCTCCCACGTATATTTAGATACCATTACATTCTTTTGCCATTCCAAGGGAAAGGCGGGCTCATCATTTTCGTCCAGGAAAAAGGGCCGAGCTCCTTCAACAGCTCGGACCCTAAAAAAGTAATTCTTAAAGTCACGGAAAGATTCATCAAACATGGAGAAAATCTTTTTTTCTTGGGAAGCTCGGAAAGAAACCCAAGCGGATTTCTTCTTAACCACCCCAAGCTTTGTCAAAACAAAGAGATAAAAGAAGAAGGATTGTGAAGCAGGGATACCGAACTCATGACACAATAACTGAAAGATTTTTATAAAACCCCAGGAATTGGGGTGAATTTGGGATGGAGCTACATTACAGGACCATAATAGGTTGGTCTCAAAAGCGGTAAAAGGAATAGTGATATTCATTTGACTAAAAAAGAAGTCGTAGGCGTAGAAAAAGGGGCACTCTCCAACAATTTGGGTAGAAAAATAGACCCTCTCCTCAGAGTTTGGAGATACAAGCTCATAGTTCTTTTCATCACCACCATTACCACAAATCATATGAAATTGCCTAAGTTGCTGACAAAACTCAGAGTCAAACAACGAAACACACAGAAGAACCATGGAATCCACCCAATCTGCCATGCCCTCAGGGACTTGGGAAGACGTCTCAACAATATTTTTGCGAGAAGACATGAGGTCAACTAGTCCTACAACAAGAAAAGAAGATTGGATTACTAAAAAACATCTCGGACGAAAGACAAAACAACTCGGCCAACATAATTCAGCACAGTACAAACAACAAAAGAAAACCCCAGGACCCACACCAAAGATCCAGGGGACATCCTTTGGAGGCAGGCACAGAACAAGGACTCAGAAAAACCCACAAGCTCACACCTTGATAACGACCCCTTTCAACTAAAACGACACTCTGAATAAAAGGCCATGAGCCACGGGTAAAACCATCAGAATAAACTACCCTCCAGACCCACAGTCCCAGTTTAGTCAACAAACGAAGCAACCAAATAAATAGCTCAAGAAGAAGTCATCAAAGACACAAACTTTTTCAAGAATAATAAAAAATAGAAGTTATCTTTTGCAAAAATTTGTCAACAAAACATCAAAGGAGCAACCTTTCGAGAAAGCAAGTGGGTTCATGCAGATCATAGAAGAAGAAAAATAAACGACAATAAGCAAGCAGATGCACGGCAATACAAAAAGATTCAAACTTTCTAAAGTAAAAAAAGGCACAATGCAAGCGACAAAGAAAGTTAAAAAGAACCAACCTGGAAAAGTGGGAGAAAACTCTGAAGAAAAGCTGAGAGCAGAAGCGACAGGGAGTAGAGCCACCTCTCGAACAAAAAGCCTCACAGAAGTAGAAAATGGAAGATGGAATCCAGAGTCTCCCTTTCACAGCAAGGAAAGCACTAATGATCGCCAAGAATACGGTACAGGGGAGAAATACGAAAACCGCAAACTTCAGAAAAATAGAAAGAGAGAAAGAAAGGGGAAGTTACGGAGAAGAGAAACCATTTTTTGGGGGTGTAAAATTCAAAATAAAGAGGCTAAGAGAAACGGGGTAATTAAAAACCAATTAATGAGGATATTAAACCCCTTGCATATTCCCAAGGCTAAGAGCGCTAATGCAAAAGCGCGCGCTTTTAAGAAGCAAAAGAAAACATTCCATATTCAAAAAGGAGAATGCTACAAAGATAAAGTCGACAAGATGCTCGAGTTCGGCTTCACCAGAGAAGGATCGAAGTCCTAAGAACTAGGACTCGACCTCAAAAAGAAAGACCGTGCTCGAGCAGGGGCACTGTTCATACCCTGGGTCGAGCTATCCGACCTGGGATGTTCAGTAACAAGGCGACCGACCTCTTCAGATCAGACTATCCGACCTCTTCTCAAAGAGCTCAGCCAAATCGATAGGAAAGCCCAAAGAAGGGCCCGAAATCAAGGAACACGACCCAAATCCTAAGGCAGCCCAAGCCTACAGAGAGAAGGGCAGTTCCCTTGAAGATAAGCTGACCTCGCCCAAAGATAAGATAAGATAAGATAACTAATTTATCTTATCTAAAAAGGTCACTCCACACTACTATAAATACACTGGAACACCCAGGTATAACTCATACTCTGATTCTACTAAAAACCTGCTTAATACCCTTGCTAACTTAAGCATCGGAGTCCCTTGCAGGTACCCCCCCCTCCGGTGACGAAGGATCAGCAGTGCAGCCAAGCTCAACAAGTCGGATACGATAGCTCCGGCCTCCACTCACAGCCGGACACATCATCTCCGATCAGCATAGAAGATCTCGTCCGAGATCGACCTACAGTTTCAGGTAACCCTCGGAACAGTTTGTACTTATTATACTATATATTCAATAATTTATTGAAAAAAGAATATTAATATAATGAATAAAAAAATAAAAAATATATTGTTTAAAGAATAGGGACAAATAAACTCCTAACCAATTTGAATTTATAGACAATTAGACTCCTATTCATTTCTAAACCTGACATGTCAGTATTTTTCGTTCAGAGTTGACGGAGAAGCATCCACAAAGACTGCATTATGTCACGCACTACAAGAAAAAGGCCTATGGCCACGCTTTTTTCTTGCTACACTTTAAAAGTGTCGCCAAAAGTGGTCAATGGCCACGCTTTTATGAGGGTGGCAACTGATTCGAGATTTGGCCACGCTTTTTTTACCACGCTTGAAAAGCGTAGCCATAGAGAGAAACAGGCACGCTTTCAAAGCGTGGCAATAAGGTTTTATTATAGGGACATTTTAAAAGTGTGGCCGTTTCCTGTAAATCTTTTGGCACGCTTCAAAAGCGTAGCAAAAAAGTTCAAAAAAAAAAGCTTTCCTTCGTATATGAAAAAAAGGCTTCCGTTCTCTTAATATTTTATCACATCCCTAATCCCTAATACTCGTAATAACAAAACCCCTAAGTGAGACTCACTCACGCAGCGCCTCCCTCCGTCCCTAACCCTGTTCTCAAATCTCCATCCTCCTCCATAGCGCCCCCTCCATCTGTAGAGTCGTAGACCGTAGCGTGTCCCTACCTCCTCCTCCATCCATGGCGCCTTTCTCCAGCCCCGCCATCCTTCTTACGCAATCCGCGGCAGTGGTGCATTCCTCGTGCCAAGTCGTGAGTCCCTACCGCGGTGCACTTCTCTGTCGCAGAGAGTGCCATCGTCCAAGAAGCCCTTGCCGTCACCAAGCACCTCTCCGTGGCCAAGAAGACCGCCGTCACCAAGCACCTCCTTTGTCGCTGTCACCAAACAGCCCTGATTGTCACCAAGAAAGACTGTAAGCACTTTATATTTAGTTGCCATTTTGCAATTGTTGTGGTTGAGTTTGTTATCTAAATTTTTGAGGAATGGTTTTGAGTTTTCGGATCATGAAGTGCTAGTTTAACATTTAGGGTTTACGTTTGTAAGAGTCAAGCAGCATAATTATTTGTTTATTAACTGATTTTTCAAAATTTTAACTCATTTGCCTTTGATTTGGTTACTTTGCAACAGTTTGGATAATCATTGATGCAAAATTCATTTCCAAGTTCACTAATTGCTTTAAGTTGCTTGCGTTTTTATAGAAACCTAAAGTGTTGAATTTATCTATTCTAAACTTCAACTTTTCTGTAGGCATCTTATTTCCAACCATTTTTTTGGGAATCTACCTGCTACATTTGCAAATCTCACTAAATTAAATCAAGTGTAAGTAATTTGTTTCACTTATTCCTTTTACTTCTCTAAATTGTTGTTGGATAACAATAATGTAATGCTTCTGTGTTCCTTTCTCTCTTATACTGCAGTCGACTAGGCAATAATCAATTTTCTAGAACTATACCAAATTTTATTCAGAGCTGGACAACTCTCAGAGATTGTGTGAAACTGTGAATCTTTACCTTATTCCCCTGAAATTTAAACTTTTAGCTGTTTCTTTTTGAAATACATTTTAGTTATAATTGGCTGACCAAAGAATTGTTCTTAATTGTTCTAGGTAGTGCAAGGGAGTGGTATGAATTTTTTTTATTCAGAAATTGAAGCTACTCATAATTCTTGCTTCTTTTTTATTTGATGAAGTGCATGCATTAACATGCTTCTCAGTTCAGTCTTTTGATTATAATATAAGAGTTTAAAATATTTTAAGTTGACTTTTTAAAATCATTTCTTTTCTCTCTTAAATAATACTTGCTTTGGACATAACTTCTTTTTAAGAGACATCAGTGTTAACAAATTAAGTGGAATCATTCCAAGCTCCTTCAGTCGCCTATTGAACATGAACATACTATAAGAAATCTTTTCTACCTTTTTAATTTTTCAGTTACATGAAATGAGGATTGAGAGAAACCATTTCTTTCCTTCATTATTAGAAAATTGGAAATTGAATGACATTGACACTGATAGAGAATCAATGGCGGATTAAAATGCAGATACATTTGGTTTCCTTCTCAATTAAACATGCTGTTTATGATAATTTGAGTTGCAGCTTGAAGCTTTAGTATGTACTTATTTATGATTTATGTTCTTATACCTTGTTTTTTTTTCTTTTCTCTGTTGGGCTTGCTTCAGGGAAAAAAGTGACGAGCTTGCCCTGCCTTTTGCTGCTTGATGCTAGTCTTGCTTGCCATGATGCATCAAAATCAGCTGTAAGTTCTATGATAATTTCACTGGCTGGTTAACCTTTTGATTTTTGGAAGTTTTGTTACTTAATGCATTAATTTTGACTCAATGATGGGTTTTGAATTTTCATTTACGCATTATGTATCCCTCATCCCCCTTTTAAAGTAGTGTGGGGTCATTTATTTTTATAATGAATATGTAAATATAGTTTCTTTTTACATAATTTGCAATTAGTTTTTAATCTGACTTTTTCTTTGATTAGTTGAACGATGAGCTCTTTCTCACTGTGATAAGTCATTGTTCTTTCCAAGCTAATGTTGGTCATGGCAGCTAAGTTTCTTTGGATGATGATTTTCCAACTTAGTCTATTTAATTACTTTTTTTGTAGGTATTCTTTGTTGGGAATAGGTGAATCTTATCTTCTTTGAGTGTAATTTTTAACTGTTACATAGAGAAATGCACTTACTGACTGCAGGTTTTCAATACTATAATGATTTTATGATAGTAGTCTCTTGGTTGCTATTATTGATTCTTGATTTTTGTTATGATTTTTTAATGCTTCTATTTTTTCCGTACAAGAATTTGACAAATTAGCGACGAATTTTTGCGAGAAATATTTTTTGTCACTAATCCGTCACTAACTTGCGAGGAATTAGTGATGCACTAACGACAAAATTGATGAGCGGTCACAAAATATCTGAACTTGATAAAAGCAAGTGATTAGCGAGAGATTCACGAGTAAGTTTGTTTCTCGCATATTGACTTTTGTAGCTAAAAAAAGAGCGGAGAAAATTTCTTCGCTAATTTGTCACAAATTAATTAGCGACTGACAATATTCTAGCAAATCAGTCACTCAGGGGATCAATCGGATAAAAGTAAAGTAGCGAGGGATATTATTGTCACTATTCCATCGCAAGTGTTTGATATATAATTAGCGAGAAATAATTCACACACTAGTTTGTCGCTAAATAACTTTGTGCGAAAAGGCTAATTAGTGAGGAACAATGTTACTAGCTAATCCGTCACAAAGACTTGAAATGCATTTTGCGATGGAAAAATTCCTAGCTAATTTGTCACTAAAGTTTTTATTTTTAGCGAGCAACTAGTTTCTCACTAATTTGTTGCATAATATTGTAAAAATTCAAAATTAGGGTAGCGACAGAAAACAGTTGTCGCTAACTCGTCGCAACGGATAAATCATTCAGCTAGGGAGGTGTTCCTTGCTAATTAGTCGCTAAAGTGGAAATACGGATATTGAGTGCCTAGTAATTAAGTAGCGAGAAATTTGCGACCGTTTAACAACTGACACCCTTCGTTCGCTGATTTCAAGTCGCTGATTAGCGGGCGAAATACATTTGTCGCTAAGTTGTCGCAATTTTAATTTAGCGAGCGATTTGGCAACTACAATTTTGTCACAAAGTAAAAGCTATATCCTACCTATTTTGTAGCAAATTACTCGCTAATCTCGTTGGAAATTCGTCGCATAGTTTTAACAACTCCAAAACTAACCGAGAAAATTTTAGAAGTAACTGGTCGCAATTAAGTCACTAATCAAAAGCTTATTTAGTGAGGAATTAGCGACCGATTAACAACTGTTAGACTTTCTTCGCTTATTTTATGTTGCTACTAATTTGTGAAAAAAAATGTTAGTCCTTATTCTATCCTTATTTCATGTTAATATTAATCGCTAACCTTTATATAAATCCATGGAAAATTCATGGAATTGCCAAGCACGCTAATGTAATTTGTCATAATTTTGTCACTAATCTAAAGTTATTTTAAATGAGAGAATAATTAAAGTCCCAAAGTTGTGACTAATAATTAGCTAGCTAATTTTTAATAACTAATAATTTACAATATTCTTGCAAGATGTCCATTCTAAAAAATGTTACAAACAACTGAAATCAAAAGGTTTTTCTTAAAAAAGATTTTTTTCCCTATTAGACCACAAATTAGTCATTATTTTTAATAGAAAGTTTACTGTTAATTTGAATCGAAGTTTTAAATTAATATATTTTAAAGACAAGTTTAAAAATTCAATATTTTTAAAAAAATAGGAGCATAATGTTGATATTTTTAATCACAAAATATACTAGAAAATATATAATAGATAAGATAATTAAATTGTTATATATAAGGATTTATTTGTATATGATTATTATTAATTAGAATCATTTTAGAATTCATTCAATAAAGATTAATTTGAGCTAGCTCTTGAATTAATTAGGATCGTCAAAATGAGCCAAATCTGTCGGACTAGCTCGTTTACTTGACTTAAATAGATGGATATTTGACTCTAAAATCAAACTCGTAAAAATACAAGTCTAAACGACTTAGCCATAGTTATCAGAACCGAACCGGTCGATCGGTTCAACCAAAATACCAGTGAACCGATGTCCTATCCGATATGGTTCATTATTAAGATCGGACTTGCAATTAACTCGGTCAACGACGGTCAAACCCTTGAAAACCGGGTGATTTTGTCGTGAATCGGAGTCGGTTTAGTCGGTTGACGCACTTCCTCCTTGACCCGCGCGCTCCACACGTAAACCAGCAGAGTGTGGATCACTGTATGAGCATCTCTTTGAATTTCCTTCAAAAAGTGGCGTCTCTAACGTTCGATTCTTAAACCTGAGAGTGAGTAAAAGATGGATATTTGACTTAAATAGATGAATATTTGACTCTAAAATCAAACTCGTAAAAATGCAAGTCTAAACGACTTAGCCATAGTTATCAGAATCGGACCGGACTGGCCGGTTCGACTGAAAAACCAGTGAACCGATGTCCTATCTAATTCGGTTCATTATTAAAACCGGACTTTCAATTAACTCAGTCAACAGCGGTCAAATAGTTAAAAACCAAACGGTTTTATCACAAACCGAACTCGGTTTAGGCAGTTGTCCCACACTTTCTCCTTGACCCACACGCTCCACATGTAGACTAGCAGGGTGCAATCACTATAGAAGCATCTATTTGAATCTCTTTCAAAAAGTGGCTCTCTAAGGTTAGCCTCCATCTCACTGTGACAAGTGAATCTTCAATAGATGTAATGCTTATAATTGTATATATACCATATTATTTTATATGTGCCACTAGTAGATTTTTTATTATAAAAAATTTATCTATCTTATAAATTTTTTTAAATTTATTTTTTTTTGTAAAAAATCAAAAATAAAAACTTAAAAACAAAAGAAAAAAAAGTTAATAACTCAAAAAACAAAATAAATTATATTAATTTAAAAATATTTAATTTCAAAATTAAAAACGTACAAATAAGTGCCATTTCCATTACTGCAAATAAAAAATTGTGTATAAGCGCTCTTTACAGTACTTTAAATTAAAAGTTGAAAATCCCATAATCTCATAATAACTTCCCATTTTCTCTCTCTTTCACTCACGCAGAACCCAGCCCCCCCTCTCTCTGCACTCCACGGAACCCTAGCCCCTTTTTCTTTCTCTATCACAGCCAACAGCAGCAGGAAGCCAGGAGCCACTGCCCAGTTCCCAGCGCCGTCGTCACCGACAAACTCGTCTCCTCAGCCAGCGTCCAGCCTCGTCGTTGCCGATCCTCTTCTCCCGGATCCCATCTCCTTGCGTCGCTAGGTCTCATCGCCGCCGCCGGGTGGAACTAACCGTGGTGGCATCAGGAATCATCGCCTGTAGAAGGTAAAGATACTCGTCGTCTGTCGTCGTTTCTCTTCCCCTCGCCGTCGTCTCTCTCTATCGCAGTCGAGCCCTCTCTGTCGCCGTTGAGCCCTCTCTCTGTGTTGTCGTTGAGCCCTCGATCTCTGTGTGTCGCTGTTGAACTCTCGATCTCTCTGTGTTGCCGTCGAGCTAACGACCCTTCTCCGGTAAATAATGATGCTAGAATTATTTTTACTTGTTTTTGTACTTTTGTTAATATGTGTTGATTGGGTTGCTGGTTTTACTATTTTAGTGATCTTAATTTGCTGAGTTAATAGTACTACATTACTGATTTTTATCATTTTTTATTATCTTGAGTTGTTGAGTTGTTAATTTTTTGAAATGATGTTGCTAATTTTCTGGAATAATACTGTTGCTGGTTTTCTGGTTTTCTGATTTGGGTATGGCTGATATTATGAGTGAGTGGCAAGTTCATGTGAAGGTTCAGGTTCTGTGAGAACGCCAAGATGGATCAAGTGAAGACATCCATAGAGAATGGTGTTCTTACTGTCACTGTTCCTAAGGCTGAAGTTAAGAAACCTGGTGTTAAGCCCATTCAAATCACTGGTTAAACAAGATATTTTTTCTTAATCCCCCCTTCTGGTTTTCAAGCTTGTGTTTGCGTTTTGTTGTGAATTGTGATTACCTAATATCTATGATGTTCATGTCCTAGAAATATAAATCATGTAGTAGTGGTAAGTAAGAAAGCAAGATTATTATGATATGAGATGTCATCAAGTATGTAGTGCACGAATGTAATTTTTTCTGTGGTTCCAGTAGAATACATCTTTATTATATATGACCATTATTTGTTGTTATGTGAATTAATTTATCTCTCTTACCATAAAAAAAGATTAGCTAAATTATCATGTTTTGGGAGGGAGGGGGGCATAAATGTCCTTTTGTGATGAAGCTTTCATTTTTCTGTTGTTCGTCTGGTATTTCGGATTAGGTGAATCAGTGGATAGAACGCTTCTAAACCATCTTTTGAAGATGTTCACAACACTGGAAATATATGCAGAAAGCTTCGAGAAGCCATTTCTTGAATGCACATCTAAATTTTATGCTGCTCAAGGTATGAAATACATGCAGCAATCAGATGTTCCAGATTATTTGAAGCATGTGGAGGTGCTTCCTTTTCTTTATCCCCTTCTATTATCTTGTTAGCTTGAATTGTTGGTATTTGTATGTGCTCCTTTAAGTAGTTTTTTAACTATTGGATCTTGCCATGCCATGTATATATTTTATCTGATCATGCATAATAGTTATCTTTGCATAGATGAACCCTGCCTGTATATCACATTGTTTATGTATTGAATAGATATTTTTGTACTCATTTTTGTAGATAAGATTGCAAGAGGAACATGATAGATGCCTGATTTACTTGGATGCGAGTACTAGGAAGCCGCTGATAGCCACACCAGAAAAGCAACTTCTTGAACGCCATATACCTGCCATTCTTGATAAGGTTGTGACTGCTACCAGCTTCATGATTTTTCTGGGTGTTCAACCCCCTCCCCCTTCTATTTCACCTTACTTAGCTTGATTATTATTAGGGGTATAGTGATTTCATTTGATTTTGACTTTAGCTTGATTATTGGGTCTTTATTGATCAATCGATCAATTAATTAATTAATTCAACACAATTGATTTTGTTCTGTTCTTGATTTTCTCTGTTCTTGCTATGGTTTGTTGTTCTTCACTACTATTTATTTATTGTTCTTGGCTTCTGGTTATTGTTTGTTCTTGATTTTCTGTTCTTAATTTGTTGTTCTTCATTGTTGCTATTTTTTGTTGTTGATTTTTAATTTGTTGTTCTTCACTGTTGGCTGCTTCTACTATTATTTTTATTTTGAATTTGTTAATTGTTGATTTTAATTTATTGGTTCTGTTATTTTTTGTTCTTGATTTTAATTTTTTTTATCTTTGCTGATGTTCTAATGACTGATATTTTTTGCATTTAATTTATTATTGATTAAATAATTTATTGTTCTGTTTTTTATTTTGATTCATTGATGTGCTGTTATTTACTGATGTTATTTTTCTGTGATATTTTTGCAGTTTGATCATAGTATAAGTGACAATATTGGTGAAACTAAAGGTGGAATTGGCGGACATGTTCTTTGTGCAATTGATATGCCAAGTTTTAGGTGTTGTTTACATTTTTCATTTTTTTAAATTTTCAATGTGAAACGAGGAACTGAGATGTGTATTTTTCACTTTTGCTTGCATAGTTTACTAATTAAGTCATCTTATTTTGAGCTATTGAAAAGATAGAGTAGGCATTTGATCAAGCCCAAATGCTTGGTTATTATCAGGTTAAGCTTCAATACTTACTTTCTTGAAACATGGTTCGAACTTTTTTAAACGTGTATAATTTTGATGAACTAATTTATTCAGTATGTGATATTTTTTAGTTTAATGACTAAAATAAAAAAAAATAATGAGGTTTATTTTAGTATAGCGACATACTTGCTGTTGATGATGGTAACAAATTAAAGACTCTATTGTGACTAAAATATTTATGAGATATCTATCGATTTGTTACTAGTTTAAAAGGAAATTGCGATGATATTTTGTGATAGTATTATAATTAATTGATTACATATTATTTCCTAGCAAGTTAGCGACTACATCATAACTCTACTTTCTTGTTTAAAATAGCTATTGTTTAGCGACAAAATTCTTACAAATTTGATTAAGGATTTTCAAAGATTAGCTATAAATTTGCTATAAAATGCGACAGATTTGCGATCAAATTAGCGGATAACTTGCGACGAGTTAGGTTCGAAAAAATTCCTTGCTAATTAGCGTCAACTAAGCATTCCATTTTGTCTACGAAGTTAGCTTGCATTTAGCAATGAGTCTGCTACAGTAGAGTTTGTCGCTAATTAGCGACTATCGTTTAGTCTATTTCTTCTATGGAATTAGCTTTTACTTTAGTGATGGATTTGCGACTATCTATTCGGTAGCTAAAAAACTTTCCGATGAATTAGTGACTGTTCTGTTTGCCTCACTGATCTGCGACTTGTAATTAGCGAGGAAAGCATTAGTTGCTACGCGGTAGCTAATCCGTCCCAAATTATATTTTGCGTCAGATTAGTGTTGATTTTATGACTCTTTTTATGGTAGCTAATCAGCCATATTCTTGTCGTGTTTCCTGTTCTGTACATGAGATGATTCTGTTCTTAATTTTTGGTTCTTGATTTTTCACTGCATCTATTTTTCATTGCTCGATTTTGTTCTTGATTTTTGTTCTTGTATTTTGTCTGCATCTATTTTTCACTGCCAGTTTCTGTTATGTTCTTGATTCTTGATCTTTGTTGATTTTGAATTTGTTCTTTAACTTTTGTGGTTGCAGTTTTTTAATTATTTGATTTTAATTTGTTGTTTGGTGTTCTCATTTTAATTTTGGTTTAGTGTTATCTGTTCTTATTTTATTTTATTTTGATCACTTGGGTTTCAAGAGTGAGTGACAATGCCGGATGGGAGGCTTTTGGTAAGGAAAGTGAACGAGACGGAGTCACATGTGGTGGTGGCGCAGGATGGAAGCGAGGACTATACCCCACCATGACGGAGGTGAAGGCCTTGGAGAAGAAGAGCTTGAAGAGGACATAATTGGAAAGATTGGAACAAATTGTGGAATTGTAGCTTCAACAGCAAAACCTGCATATCCACACTATTAATCATATTCCTATTTATAACATAATCTTCTAGTTGGGTTAGGTCTAATACTAATCCTATTATTACTCTCCCCTTTAAAACAATCTCACTCTCAAGGTTGTAGAAAAAAAATTCTAATAAAAAATGTTACTGCAATTTATAATTAATAAAAAATAATTAATTCTAAAATAATATTTTTTATGCTACTGTTCAAAAAAATTTTAACCACCAGGATCCCTTTGAAAAAAATTTACTCCAATCCGAAACAAAAATAATATATCTGAAGCAGTAATTTGAAATTGGTTCAAATGGACTGCAATCTTTGCCATGGGTTCCGCTGTTGCCGGGAGACCCACCTATGCCGCCACTGCGTTCATCCCACGGACACCCCTCAACAGCGCACGTCGGTCGCCACGGTACTGCAAGTAAAACCCCAAATCAATAAACGCCCACCTCAAAATCAGGGGTTATCTCATTCTTTCCACCTAATCCAAAAATAAAGAGCCAAATGTCATTTCTCTTCTGTCCTTCTCAACTATGTGCGATGTTGCTGCCGAAAGAATAGCCGTTAGCGAGTCAGACACCACCATCCGGCTCCAGTGGCTCCTTCTCCATCTTCTTTCGGTTCTGTTCTCTGTTACTTTCTCTGTCTTCGGTCGAAGTCACCACTCGCCACAGCAAGCCACCGTTGTTCCATCCTCCCTGCGATCCTAAGGAAGATAACCGTTGTGAGTAGTTGTGGATTAACCACGATATGGGACAGAATCCATAAGCTTGGAGATCCCCACTGCCGACGGTGGTTGCGATAGTGTGAGAACTCACCACGGTTATTGGAGCACCACATGCTTCTCCTTTTTTCTCTGCGAAAGTGCCGACCTTAGCGCTACTCCTGGCTTTGTCATCATCGCGAAATAGCCTCAAATATCAGCCTTTCTCATGCATCATTCCACCAATCACTGTCGGAGGTTGGAGAACACGGAAAAGGTGGCTGGTGGCTGGGATTTCTCTCTCACAATCCTAAAAGAGCACTGCCGCCAGGAGCTTCGGTGGCTTTGCCACTATAGGAGAAATACGATGGAGAGGGCTGTGACGATGCACCTCACCGCATTGCTTTCCTGTAGTCACCGCGTAAGATCTTGACACAATTCTCCCTACCTATGATTCTCCTGTCCTTGTCGCAAGTACTTCGATCTCGGTATCACTACTTCTGCTCGGACTCTCGCCGTTTTGCATATTGTCACCGCCTTCAATGACAGTCCCTTCACTGGGTGACAACAGATTTACAGGAGTGAGGTTGTGTTTTGCTCAATGGAATTCCTTAAATCAAAACTCTCAATATGCAATCTTATTACTTCTTCTTTTTCTACATATATGATTTTTGAATTTTAGCAAAAATATTTTAGTTGCTGAAATTGTGTTGCTACTTCATTGTAACTACGAATCGACAATGATGATTACTGAATTGTTGCTTGATATGGAATTTGTGTTGATTTTTCTTGTTGCTGCTATTGTTGAACTTTGAAATAAAAATATGATGATTCTTCTCCTGTGATGTGTTGCGGTTGTTGTGCTTGATACTTCTCCAATTTTGCTCTGATTTCTTCCAAAATTACATCTAAATCTAAAACTTCATGTTGATCAATTATTGGCAGAACAGGGATGAAATCAGATTGGTAACGACAATGAAAGACAACCTCAAAAGTATCCCAAGTTGCTGATGGATTGCGGAACCTCCATAACCAGTATCATTGTAGAGCTTTGCCAGCTAATTGATGAGCGGATATTTTATACGCTTTTTGCCATCATTTTCATATAGTTTTTAGTATGTTTTATTTAGTTTTTATTAAGTTTTTATAGGTTTTAATGTTAAATTCACATTTTTGGATTCTACTTTGAGTTTGTATATTTTTGTGCAATTTCAGGTATTTTCTGGCTGAAATTGAGGAGCTGGAGCAAAAGTTTGATTCAGAGACAGAGAAAGCACTACAGATATTGTCCGGATCTGACCTCCTTGCACTCGGAAGAGTTTTTCTGGAGCTACAGAAGTCCAAATAGAGTTCTCTCAATGACTATGGAAAGATGACTTCTAGAGCTTTCTAGCAATGTATAATAGTCCATAGTTTTCTTCAGATTAAAAAGCCCAAAACTGGCGTCCAACGCCAGCCTCCTGCCCCCTTCCAGGCGTCCAGCGCCCAAGGAGCAGAGCCCAACGTCCAAACTCCCAGAGAGGACCCCTAGCCAGCGTTTCACACCCTAGAGGCCTCATAACACATGGATCTCATCAAAGCTCAGCCCAAACACTCACCAAGTGGGCCCCAGAAGTGAGTTTTAGCACTAAAAAGACTGTTTTAACCTTACTAGTCATTAGTTTAGTATTTAAGGGACTTGATTTATGTTATTCGAACACTTTTTACCATACTCTACACGTTTACCATTGTATTTCCTTTCAGTATGAGTTTCTAAACCTCCTAGGTTGAGGGGAGGAGCCCTGCTGAGTCCTATGAATTAATAAAAGTATTACTGTTTCTCTTCGATCTGTGCGTGATTAATTCCAAGATGTATATTCGTACTTCAACATGGTGAATAGGATGATCAATGACAATTAGCTCTGTTCATCATACTAAGATGAACGTGCCTGACAAACACCCGCGTCTACTTAGGTTCGTGTGAATACTTCGGTGGAAAGCACGGACTACCAGCTTGATTATACATATCCATGACTTCGTTGGGGACTTCTCGAGATACCAGTTCAGCCGATTTACGGGAAGATTAGGGTCTCTGTGGTAGAGGCTAAAACCCATAGATACAGCATTCTCTGATCCGGAAGATCCGACCTTGTCTGTGGCATTTTGAGTAGGATCATTAAGGAGAATGGATTGTACGAGCTTCACCCTCAAGCAGAGATGGATCTACACTAACCCTGGGGTTCAGATCCAGAGGAGTATTGACGACCTCTCAATAAAGGCGTTAATCATTTACAGCTTGCCATTGAAGAAATCACTCACAAGCAAAGAAGACAGTAATACCAGAGTTAATTCAGAAAGGCTAAGCAACTCCAACCCTTAACCATATTCCTATTACTGAATCTCACAAGTACAAATTATGAATAGTTTGCCCTTACATCAATCCAACTGAATTCTGATTTCGCCTAACTAAAACCTGCAGGATAACCATAGCTTGCTTCAAACCACAATCCTCGTAGGATCGACCCTGACTCGCTCAGATATTACTTGGACGACCCAGTGCACTTGCTGGTACAGCTGTACGAAGGTGTAGGGATTCATGCACCACTAATCCATGGCGTGCTTCCTGCAATCTTTGGATCTCTGGTACCTTTAAAGAATTCCAAAATTTTTAGACAAAAAGAATTTATCATTAGCCACTACCACCATAAAAAATAGGAATAGTCTTAACACTGGAATGTGATTTAAATTCTCTAAATCACCATTGGTTTTAGATTCAGAATGAAAAACTCGTAATGAATTATTCAATAAAAATATAATTTAATATGATATCGTATCAAGGAAAAGAAAGAATTAAATAGAAATAAGAGGTCAATGAGTTATAACTCAAATGACATAATCTTTCCATACTCATTTAAGAGGTCGCGGGTTTGAGTCTTCCTATCTTTGGTAAAAAAAAATAAATAGAAATAAAAGAGAATAGAATAGAATAGAAATTCCTAAAACTAGAGCTAAAAAAAATTAGAGCTTTCAATTACATCATGTTTATCCACACTATTACATCATATTCCTATTTATAACATAATTCTGTAATTGGGCTAAGTCCAATACCAATCCTAACATAATAGTAGATGTAAAACTTAAGAGAAAAAATAATAAAAAAGAAAAGACACAACCAAATAAAATTAGAAAAAAAATAATGTTATTATAAATAATATTAAAATACTTTTTATATTATAATAATTGTAAAGTTAAATTTAAAAAAAAAAACTCTGAATCAAATAAAAAATTCAAATAAGATAAATAATATACGAAAAAAGTTTGAACCTAATACATAAGGTATACTAAATTACTAACTCTTTTGGATTGAGTCTTTATTATTAGACTAGATGCAACACTATGTCTTAAGAATTAGATCTATCTATGTCGAAATACTTTTCATTTACATGTCGTTTTTTGAGATAGTAAAATAAAAAAAAATTATACATTATACTATAAAAGTCTACAATTTTTTATTAAGAGTATGTTAATTAAAGTTAAAATCATAATAGAATTTAATAAATTTTTATAATAATAATATACACGTAGGATGTTTGATAATAAATAGCGTAACTCGGGAGATACAGACAAAGGGTGCATGCATCTTTAAAGTATCTTCTTCTTCTTATTATTATATTCTGAATGTGGGATGTAACATTGATTTCTTTATGTTTCTTTTGCTTTTTCAGATTTGAAACATCCCTTATTAAGCCATCATTCCCTTTTTTGTCTTAGACCGTCTTTGCAACTGTTTCATTTGAACCTGTCAACTTGCCCTTTTATTTTTATTACCTTTTTAAATAATAATAATAATAATAATAATAATATATAATAGTAAAAGTAAATTAAAGTATTTGAATCCGTTTTTTTTTATTTATATTTGGTTAAAAGAATAACCAATATGTGGAATAATTATAATCAATATAAAAGTACTCCAAATTGAAAGTAGTTTAATCTCATAATTATTAGTCTTAATTTCAAATCGATCATGTAAATGAAGAAAAATATCAATTAGAAAGAGACTAAAAATGATTATATATCCACTTTTACTATAATTTGTTTCATATAGAAGTATATAGAGTGAATTATCAATGTAAGAACCGGATTTTTAGTAAATAGATTTTTTTTTGTTAGAAAAAAAATGAAAAATAAAAAAAAGAGAGTTACGAGGTCAAACTTAGTTTTATGAGGGTAATTAATTTTTATAAATTAAATTTGACTAATAAATATTAAATACTATTTTATCATTGGCTTAGTTATCACATCAGAAACTTTTGAGCCGCAATGCAAAAGCTCTTTTAGTGATGATTGTACGTGTACTGAGAAAAAATTCTAGTAACCGAAAACCTCAGAACCAGTGGTAAAAATAATTTCTATTCAAGTAAATGTGTCTCTAGATTTATATTGGCTATCTCTTCATGATTTACTTCTTTAAGAATAGTTATTAGTTATTAATTGTTTTACTGTCCGGTAAAAGTTATCTGAACCGAATTTCTATCTAGTATTTCGCAAATGACTCCTAGAGGCCCCGAATCCTCTTTCTTGCTACCAATTAACTCGGCTTCCCTCTCTTAGCCTCTGGGCTGAGATTATCTCAGCCTCTCACCCTACGCTGCTGTATTTTTAACCACAAGAAATTAACTGCAGTTAACTACAGATAAACATGTCATTATGACGCTGACTGTGTTTCCTCGAAATCACGCCCCTTCTCTCTTGCTATCAGCCCATTTCTATCTAATTTTTCCAGCCCTCTTTTACTACATTTAATTAGGTTAGACTTCAAATTTTTATTTAAGACAATTACCAAGAAAAAATTCAATACCATTTTACCATAAAGAGAAGATAAGGACCATGAGTGAGAGAGGAGAAACAGAGAAAATTCTGCACACACTACCTGCGTTTTCAGCTTCTTATTTTACCATTCATACACTATTCTTCAAGTGTTCTTTAAGGACTCAAACCATACAAGTACAAACTCTTGTCCATACTAGTACAAAGATTAGTGAAAACGGACAAGAGTTTGTACTTGTATGGTTTGAGTCCTTGAAGAACACTTGAAGAATAGTGTATGAATGGTAAAATAAGAGGCTGAAAATGTAGGTAGTGTGTGCAGAATTTTCTCTGTTTCTCCTCTATCACTCACGGTTCTTATCTTCTCTTTATGGTAAAATGGTATTGAATTTTTGCTTGGTAATTGTCTTAAATAAAAATTTGAAGTCTAACCTAATTAAATGTAGTAAAAGAGGGCTGGAAAAATTAGATAGAAATGGGCTGATAGCAAGAGAGAAGAGGCGTGATTTCGAGAAAACACAGTCAGTGTCATAATGATGTTTATCTGTAGTTAACTGCAGTTAATTTCTCGTGGTTAAAAATACAGCACAGTGGGGTGAGAGACTGAGATAATCTCAGCCCAGAGGCTAAGAGAGGGAAGCCGAGTTAATTGGTAGCAAGAAAGAGGATTCGGGGCCTCTAGGAGTCATTTGCGGAATACTAGGCAGAAATTCGGTTCGGATAACTTTTACCAGACAGTAAAATAATTAATGGCTAATAACTATTCTTAAAGAAGTAAATTATGAAGAGATAGCCAATATAAATCTAGAGACACATTTACTTGAATAGAAATTACTTTTACGATTGGTTCTGAGGTTTTCGGTTACTAGAATTTTTTTTCGGTGCATGCACAATCTTCACTAAAAGAGTTTTTGCAGCTCAACAGTTTCTGGTGTGGTAACTAAACCAATGGTAAGATAGTATTTAATATTCATTAGTCAAAATTGACTTAGAGGGATTAATTACCCTCATAAAACCAAGTTTGACCTCGTAACTCTCTTTTTCTTTTTATTTTTTGTTTTTTTTTCTAGCCAGAAAAGTCTATTTACTAAAAATCTGGTTCTTAAATTCTACCCTCCTTAAAGAAAATTTTGCCCTCAAAATTTAGTCACCTGATAACTGTGGGTAATCTGTCTTCATTGTGCTCTCTAGCTCCCAGGTGTGTTCTTCCATGCCATCTCGTCCCCAAGCAACTTTTACTAACGAAACCTCCTTGCCTCTCAGCTGTTTGATACTCCGGTCGACTATTTGCACGGGTAGTACTCGAAATGTCAAGTCATCCCGTAACTGTACTGTTTTAGGTTCTAGGACATGACTTTCATCAGGATTATATTTTCTAAGCTGGAAAATGTGGAATACATCATGAAGATTGGATAAATAAGGGAGAAGAGCTATTTGGTAGGCTACTGATCCTACTCTTTTTAGAATCTGAAAAGGACCTATGAACCTAGGGCTTAGTTTCTTGGTCTTGAGACTACGACCCACTCCGGTGGTTGGTGTTACTTTAAGAAAAACATGATCACCCTCAGTAAACTCTAAAGGTTTCCTTCTCCTATCAGCATAGCTCTTCTGTCGGCTCTGAGCCGTCAGAATTCTCTCACAAATTCTCTTGATTTGCTTGGTTGTCTCCTGAACTAACTCTGGTCTCATCATACTGGATTCTTTCCCTTCATACCAGCATAGTGGTGATTGGCATTTGCGATCGTAGAGTGCTTCGTATGGTGCCATCCCAATACTTGCATGGAAACTGTTGTTGTAGGCAAATTCTACAAGCGACAGGTATCTTTCCCAACTTCCTTTTTGGTCTAGGACACATGCTCGTAACATATCTTCCAGTGTTTGAATAGTCCTTTCCGACTGGCCATCCATCTGAGGATGATAAGTTGTACTCATGTGCAGACGCGTTTCGAATGCTTTCTGAAAAGCTCTCCAAAATCGTGAAGTGAATCTCGGGTCCCTATCTAACACAATACTGGTTGGTACCCCGTGCAACCTGACTATTTCCCGAACATAAAGTTGTGCGAGCCTTTCCATTGAATAGTCCATTCGAATTGGTAAAAAGTGAGCAGACTTGGTCAGTTTATCCACAATTACCCAGATGGAATCATTTTCGGATGTGGTCCTTAGCAGTCCTGAAACAAAGTCCATGGTAATCACCTCTCATTTTCACTGTGGCACTTCTAGAGGCTGAAGAGTTCCTAACAGCTTCTGGTGCTCAATCTTAACCTTTTGACATGTGAGACACTTCGAAACAAAGGTAGCTATGTCTCTCTTCATTCTGGGATACTAGAACATCTGGCTCAAATCCTAGTACATCTTAATAATACCTGGGTGGATTGAAAATCTTCCATGATGTGCCTCCCTTAATATTTCCTGTCGCAGATTATCGGATTCCGGCACACATATTTTACCCTTGAATCGCCATATCCCTTCTGCATCCCGTCTTACTTCTTTCTGTTGGTCCTTGTCGACACATGACAAAAGCCTGGTCATCTCTGACTCTTGAGCTTGCACTCGTCGGATCGCCGTCTTAAAGTCATGAGTTAACTGCATCTGTGCCAAACACGTTCCCCGTGAAGTCTCTTTTAGCCCAGCTTAAGTCCTTCAAAGGTTGTCCTTAATTCTTCTTCTTTAATTTTCATCCAGGAGAGACTTGCATTCTTCCTGCTAAGGGCGTCTGCGTCCACATTTGCCTTCCCGGGATGATAGTTTAGTTTAAAGTCGTAGTCCTTTAAGAATTTCATCCATCTGCTTTGCCTCATGTTGAGTTCCTTTTGGTAAAAAATGTACTTCAAGCTCTTGTGGATGGTCGGAGAAAACCTCGAACTTGACTCCATACAAGAGGTGCCTCCAGATCTTGAGAGCGAATACTACAGCTGCCAATTCTAGGTCGTGAGTTGGATAGTTTCACTCATGAGGTTTGAGTTGTCTTGACGCATAGGCTACCACATTCCTCTTTTGCATCAACACACACCCTAAGCCTTTAAGGAAGCATCGCAGAAAACCTCAAATGGTCCTTCGGGATCTGGCAGAATTAACACCGGTGCTGTCGTCAACCTTTCCTTGAGGGTCTTGAAGCTTTCTTCACACTCATCCGTCCAAACAAAAGGTACCTCCTTCCTAGTGAGTTGAGTTAGTGGTAAAGCCAATTGTGAAAATCTTTTGATGAACTTTTGATAATATCCAGCTAGCCTGAGGAAACTTCGAATCTCGATGACTGTCTTAGGTTGCTCCCACTCTAAAGCTGCTTCTGTCTTAGCAGGATCCACTCCTATACCTCCATTTGATACTACATGTCCCTGAAACTTAACTTCTTTCACCCAAAACTCACACTTAGAGAGTTTGGCATACAATCTCTTTTCCTTCAGAATTTGTAACACCATTCTTAGGCGTTCCTCGTGCTCTTCCTCTGTCCTTGAGTAAATCAAAATATCACTACAAACTTGTCCAAGCACGGGTGAAAGATTCTGTTCATGTAGTCCATGAATATGGTAGGGGCATTTGTCAGTCCAAAAGATATAACGGTATACTCATAGTGACCATATCTGATTCTGAAAGCAGTCTTTTGTGTATCTGATTCTCTGACTTGGATCTGATGGTATCCCGACCTTAAAATCAATCTTGGAAAAACCGAAACTCCTCGCAACTGGTCCATCAAATCATCGATTCTTGGAAGAGGGTACTTATTCTTGATAGTGATCTTATTCAGTTGTCGATAGTCAACGCATAACCTCATACTACCATCCTTCTTTACTAGTAGTACTGGTGCTCCCATGGCGATGCACTGGGTCGGATAAATTTATTCTCCATTAATTCTTCTAGTTGTGACTTCAATTCTTTGAGTTATAGAGGTGACATTCTATAAGGTGCAATCGAGATCGGTCCCACTCCCGGTGCCAGTTCAATGGTAAACTCTATCTCGCATTGTGGAGCAAACTCGGGAATATCGTCTGGAAAAACCTCAGGAAACTCCTTTACTATCGAAATTTGCTCTATTGTTCATTTTCAGTCGAGCTAGCCGCTAAGAGAACAAAACCTCTACTCTCTCTCCCACTAAGGTTCACTATTACTGAGTTTAGATAGTAACTATGGGAAGTAACAGACATACTAACAGACGAAATTAAAGCGGTTTTCTTAAAGCAATCAAAAAGGACATGATACACAGACAACCAATATAGTCCTAGGATGATATCCATACCACGCAAAAGCAAACAAATCAGGTTATGTGTAAATGATTTCTCTTTAATGATGAAGGTCACACATCTACAAACCAAGTTGGTCACAGCATTTTGTGTGGTGGGTGTGTGGACAATTAGATCATATTCAAGTTGAGAGGTTCCTAGTCCTAGCATGCGTGCACATTCTATGGATATAAAAGAATGAGATGCGCCTGAATCATACAGTACAATTAGGGTCTTGCCGTTTACAGAGCACTCACCTTGGATGAGGGAACTTGACACAGAAGCATCATCAGCGGCCATTGCAAACACTGTTGTTGAGGTCGAGGGGGAACTGGTCCATTTCGCTTAACGCGACAATCTTTCGCTATGTGCCCTGGCCTGCCACAATTATAACAAACACCCGCTCCAAGCTGGCATGGCCTGCTTCCATGGTCCTTCCCACACTTAGCACAAGTCAGACTTGCCTGAGCTCACTGTGGCTGCCTCCCCAAGTCTTGTCTCTGATTATGGTTTCCCAGGTGGAATCAAGAGTTAGAGTTTTCGCTGGGTGGATCTTAGTGCTGTGGCTGACCATTTCTTTTAAAGTTCCTTCCTTGTGGTGCCAGGTTTCTATTGAAATTCCTAGAGGAAAAATCCCGACGATTAGCTTGGGCCACTGCCAACTTCTTGGCGCATTCCTCAGCCAACTGACTCTTTTTACCAGCTCTGCAAAGTTCCTAATCTCCATCAGTCCCACAGAAGCCATCAGTTCCTCCCTAAGACCTCCTTCATACTTGATGCACTTCCACTCTTCATATTTCACAAGATTTCCCTGACATACCTTAGAAAATCGACACAAGTCCTCAAACTTCCATGTGTACTCAGCCACCGTCATGCTTCCCTGCCTTAATTGTAGCAATTCCAACTCCTTGGCGGTATGGGCGGACGGAGGGAAATACTTCTTATAGAACTCAGTACGAAATTCAGCCCAAGTGATCTCAGTGCCTCCGTGTCCTAACAATTAGCTCACTCCCTGCCACCAATATTGTGCATCCTCTTTTAGCATGTAAGTGGCAAACTCCACTTGTTGTCCTTCAGGGACAAGTTGCACCTGCAGAACCCGCTCCATAGCACGTAACCAATCGTCTGCCCCAGTCGGGTTGGTGGTTCCAGAGAAAGTGGGTGGATTAACTTTAAGAAAAGATGCTAAAGTCATTGGCCTTTCCCCTTCAGGTACACTGTTTTCTAATCTGTTTCCACTGCCGTGGCCATTCCCATTACCATTCTCCTGCTGTCGTTCCATTCTCTCCACTGCTCTATTAGTTGCAGCGACAGAATCGCGCACAGCTGCAACCATTGCAGTCATAGATTCTAGCAAGGCGGCCGGGTCAAATGCCGGCTCAGAACTTGGACTCGCTTGACGGGGGCTACGCCTGTTTGCAGACATTGAGGTCCTGTTAACACCAAACGATCAACATTAAGGTGATCAATCTTAAGATATCCAATTTAAGTGCTAACATTTCTAAAATATATGCTCACAGACAATCATGCGATTATATCATCAGAGATATCCTAGTGGCATGATAAAAAAAACAGAGTATGCAGTGAAGCTAGGGGTGAAGAAAGGCCAGGCAGCCTGCCAGGGGCCTGTAGCTTGGCTTGAGTTTGGCCTGGCCTGGCCTGTTATAAAATAGGCACAGGCTCAAGCTCTTATAAAAGCCTTATTATGTTAATAGGTCAGGCCTAGGCTCACTAATTAGCCTTATTGGCCTGTCAGGCCTGCCTGGACCTGTTAATACATAATTATATATATAAATAATTTTTTAATTATTAACAAAATTATAAGATATTTTAAATTTATTATATTTAATTATAAATAGTTTTGTATATTTTAAATATTTTAAAGTTTAAAAATTCTTATAAAAAATAAATATGACA
>NC_029786.2:12483731-12491200 GCF_000816755.2 Arachis ipaensis
CCAGGCTTCAAGCCAGGCCGGTCTAAATAACTTAGTACTTTTAGTACTTTTAAAAAGGCCTATAGCCTCCAATTGACTACATGACAGGTCAGGCCTGTTAAGAGCAAAGCCTAGCCTGGCCTCCACCCCTAACGCTTTTACCAGGCTTCAAGCCAGGCCGGTCTAAATAACAGGCCAGACTTAGTACTTTTAAAAAGGCCTATAGCCTCCAATTGACTACATGACAGGTCAGGCCTGTTAAGAGCAAAGCCTAGCCTGGCCTAGTCTGTTTCCACCCCTAAGTGAAGCATAGTCAGTCCATTCTCCATGCTCTACTAAGGATGAACTGCTTTGATACCAAATTGTAACGACCCAACTTCTAGCCTGTCATGACCAAGGCTAGCAGCCAAGCGCTACTATTTAGCTGACTTTAGATACTTTATACCATATATTAAGTGTATACATATGAACCTGTAGCGCTAGTCAGGAATTGTGTATCTAGTCTCGCATATTGGAATAAGTGTAAATTAAGCAGTTAATACAAGAAACGGAAAAGCATAGCATAGCATACTCATATCATACATGAAACTTCCGGAGGCTTAATTTCATCACAAAACACAAGTTCATACTTATTTACTTACTATATTATGTACATACTCTATCAATTATGCTTACAGGCCCCGCCTCACAAGAGGCATCCTAGACTGGGACTCGTTCTACATTATTAAATAAATAAAAGAGCTAACCCTCTAAAAAGACTATTCAAGAGCGAGGGTAAGGACCACTATTATTAAGACTACTACCATTATTACTACTGCTGCTGCTGATACTAGATCTCCAGAAACTGCTATTCCAATATGCGCAACTAGATACACGATTCTCGACTAGCGCTACAGACTCATATGTATACACTTAATATATGGTCTAAAGTATCTAAAGTCAGCTAAATAGTAGCGCCTGGCTGCTAGCCTTGGTCATGATAGGCTAGAAGTTGGGTCGTTACAATCAACTCGATCTCTGTTTATTTTTTAGAATGACAACGTGACTCTTCAAGATAAAAATGATCCACTTTGATTTCTATCCTCTACATTCGTGACACAATGCGGTCTTTGTGGGTGTTTTTCCGTCAACTCTGAACAGAAAGCGCTGACATATCAGGTTCAAAAATGGATAGGGGTCTAATTGTCTCTAAATTTAAATTGGTTAGGAGTTTATTTGTCCTTATTCTTTAAACAATATATTTTTAAATTAATTCTTATTCATTATATTAATATTTTTTTAATAAATTATTGCATATATGATATAATAAGTATAAATTAATTAATAAATTATTTATTGTCATAAAATTACAGATAGATAAAAATTTATCAATATAAGAATAATGTAGATTAATTAAAATTTTGCGTATATTAAAATTCAATTAAATTTACATATATTTTACTCAAAATATACGTAAAATTTTAATTGATTTTGAGTAAAATATATGTAAATTTAAGGGCAAGTTACCAAAATAAATTATTTTCTTTTCAATTTTATCGGATTACAACTTTTAAAGATTGTATACGCAAATGCAACTTTCACATTATTATAGAAACCATTAGAGGGGACCACTGGTTACGTTCAAACACAATAAAGAAGAAACCACGACATCCCTCCAGCAGTTTCTTCACGAAGTCTAACAATGCATAAACTACGAGAGGAGTATAGCAGTTTATACTTTTAGAGCATGCCTGTCTTTCATCTCCGATGCAACCTTCCTTATGGATCCAAGATTCATCAATAAAATGCTGAGCTATTGTTGAGGAGATTTGAGTGATATTTTCATGTCTTCTATTTATATAACAAAGCAAGACAATGTTGGCCAAGGTGATTCACTACAAGAAAACAACTCTATTGCCACGCTTTTTAAGCTACTACCACGCTTTTGAAAGGGTAACATCTGAAAGGGTGGTGGTTGCTCTATCGCCACGCTTTTGGTGACCTATCGCCACGCTTTATTTTTTGCCACGCTTTTGTGGATTATCACGTTTAAAAGCGTGGCCATATGTGTGAGATACGGCCACGCTTTAAAAGCGTGGCCATAGCTAGAGATACGGCCACGCTTTAAAAGCGTGGCGATAGCCTTATCAAATTTAATAAAAACATTTTTTTTCTGATTTTTCCTTCATCACTGCACAATATAAATTTGTAGTCCTTTTTTTATTACCAAACCTATAAATATAATGCAATTTTTATTACAAGACAAATCAAATAGTAATTAGTGACATATATAACTTTTACTATAATTATTTTATACATTAATACTCAAATACATAATATATCTCGAGTTCAAAATTCTTATTTCTCAACCAGAGTATAATAGCAATAATCAAATGGCAAAAGCATCATCTCCATATATATGTCCCACGGAGAAAGAAAACACTAGGACACTCTTTTTATATGGATAAAAGAATGGAAGGAATTTAAGAGTTTAAAATTACAAGTCACATTATATATAATAAATTCTATGCTTGTCCTCTACCAATTAACAAAAATGAAATTCTTTAAATAGTCCAAAATATCGTCACCCGATTCACGATTAATTTCCACAATTAAATAACCAAAGACTCCAGAAATAACCAAGAAGCGGCATCTATATATAATCTGCAAATTAAAAGTTTCATCACTAATAAATTAGAAAGCAATTATGCTAAGTCAAATAAAGATCATGAAAACTAACTTTGTTGATTATATTACCTTCTCAACGCGGAACTCTAGATCATCTTGCTCTTCTTGTTCTAACTGGTTGTTATTGACATCAACACATGGCGAGGGTCCCGTGTTGGTGTAAGTGGGAATGAATTTGAGGCGTTGATGAGGAAGACTTTGGTGGCATCGAAAGACAGAGAGGGTTAGGGTTGTGGTGGTGCCATTAGAGGTGAAATTGAAAGGAAAAGTAGTGCAGTTGGGTTAAGCAAAATATTGAAAGCAATCTTATATTTTGAAAAGGTTAAGCAAAACAAAATAAAAGTCAAAGTGAGCAGGTGGGTTAAGCAAAACAAAAAAAGAAAAGAAAAGAAAGGTTGTGCAGACCAAAAGAAAGGAACATTCACAAGTAGACATTTAAAATGCAGCACTATAATTAAATTTGTTAAGGCATATCAAATGAAAAGATCTTCTATGATTGTTAGGGGTTCGGCATTTCCGAGAGACTTATCGGGTACATTAACCACCAATTGTCCACATGCACCACTTATGTCCTGACCCATCTGCTTCCGAATTTTTGTTTGGATATTATACATACCTCTAAGAATTTTATGAAATGCCCAAACTTTCTGCTCAGTAGTTGGTTTGAATTGACTCAACATACCAATAGAGTTGAAAGGTATTAAGTTCACCACCTGCGAGATAGTTGAGACAATATGCACACTTTTATTACATAACTGGGAATGTCGATCAAGTTTAAAAACAAACAGATGCAAGGTGCAAAACAATTAGCATACATTAAGATATGAAACTAGGTACCGATTGGTAGGCATGCTGCTCTTCATTATTGACCCCATCAAGAATTATGTAATCGATCAATATCTTCTGCTGATTGTTAAGGATGAAACACGGAAGTTTCAAAACCACTGGAATTGTTCACACCTGAAGGGCCAAAAATACAGACTACATAAGAAATCACATGAATAGTGTGATTACCCGTTTCTTTGACATTCTTGCAGTGAAGCCATCAGTTTTTGCAAAGAAAAAGCACGAGCAACAGGCATTATCTGGCATCTGAATCAAGTGTCGCCATTAATCTCTTCCTTTCTCTGGCGGAGGGAGCACCGGCAGAGGGGTTGTGAGAGAGGTTGACTAACGAGTGTTATTGGAAGCGAGAGTGAGAGCGCCAGCGAAGAACGGCCACTACTATCCTGCGTGAGAAGGATGGAGGAGGAGGAGAAGAGCGCGGTAGCTGGGACTCGTGAAGGCGCCATGAAAGCGACAACGAACCCACCACCACTGCTGTCGTCCTGCGTGTCAGCGTGAGAAGGATGGAAGAGGAGTACATTAGGGTTAGGGACAGACGGGGGTGCCACTGCTGCGTGAATAAGGGTTAGGGGAATGGGAATCAGGGTTTTGTTAGAAACAAAAAGTTAAAGTTTTTTTTTGGAACTTTTTGGCCACGCTTTTGAAGCGTGCCAAAAAAGTTATAAGAAACGGCCACGCTTTTAAAACATCACTATAACAAAATCCTATCACCACACTTTTAAAGCGTGCCTGTTTCTCTCTATGGCCACGTTTTTTAAGCGTGGCAAAAAAAGCGTGGCCAAATCTCGAACCAATTGTCACCCTCATAAAAGCGTGGCCATAGATCCTTTTTGCCACGCTTTTTAAGCGTAGCAAAAAAATTGTGGCCAAATCTCTATTCAATCGCCACCCTCAACAAAGTGTCACCATTGACCACTTTAAGCTACACTTTTAAAGCGTGGCAAGAAAAAAACGTGACCATAGATCTTTTTCTTGTAGTGTGAAGCTTGATATGAAAGTAAAGAAGTCATAAAAGTTCATCCCTATTTCAAATAATAATAACACCACCACCACTATTAATAATAAACTATGTGTCCCTTATCCATAATTGAATTATCAGAAATTTCTTTTTCAATGAAATAAATCAATCTTTGAATGATAAATGATTATGCCATTAATACCTATGTTAGCAGCAAGATTGCATTTTTTTTTCACAAATTTTGAAAATTAAAAAAATTGGGAAAAAAAAAACCTAAAAAGAAATCATATTGATCGTTGAATATGCTTCAAATCTGTCAGAAGCTAGCTATATCACTGTCTCTACCATCTAATGCAATAATTAACATCTTTTTACACAGGGGAATAAATAATATGAGATAAGTGATGCCAACAGAAGCATTACTTTATTTGGTCCATAAAAAATTCCAACTTTAAAGGGATTGTAGGAAACGATTTCAGAAGCAAGAGGGTATAAGTGTATAACATCGATAAACATAAGAAGTTAGGGCATACCAAATTATGGTACCATCTACTGGGAACAAATACAATTTCACCTGCTTCTTGCATGCATTCTTACCAGATAGCCTGCATACATGGACAAATTGCTGAAAGCTAATGCAGAAGTTTCTCGGAACGAATAGAATTTACGACAAGATGGAGAGTTAAAATTATAATCAAGCATAAACCGCTATACCTTTTTTGCGGTTTATGTATTGTTGGACTTCGTGAAGAAATCGTTGGAGAAGTGTCGCGATTTTTTTATTGTGTTTAAACGTAAACCGCTATATCCCTCTAACGGTTAGCGATTCACATGTATTCCTAATCCATTGGTCCTCAGTCGCGGTTTTTATAATAATGTGAAAGTTGCATTTATTTGTCTATACAATTTTTAAATGTTGTATTCTGGTAAAATTGAAATGCAAATGATTTATTTTTGTAACTTGTCCTAAATTTAATTGAACTTAGAGAATAAGGATAAATAAATCTCTAATTAATTTGAATTTAGAGATAATTAGACTCCTATCCATTTCTGAACCTGACATGTCAGCATTTTTCGTTTAGAGTTAATGAAAAAATACCTGTAAGACTATATTGAGTCACAGAAATAAAAGACAGAAAATAAAGTAAATCGTTTAATTTTTATCTTGAGGAGTCACTCATTTTAAAAAATAGACAAAAATTGAATTAGTAGTTCACTCAAATATATATTATCGTGTCGAGATAGTATCTGAAATTACGATATTGGGCCTACAATAGAAGAAAGTACATGTAAAACATTCCAATTCTTAACTCAGCAGGATTTTTAACAGAATGTAGTGTAAATTGAATTAAATATACATGAAGTGTGGAGATATTTATAGAGTTCATGAATGACTTAGTCATTGTAGCATAAATCTCTTGACTGATAATAGATTGGTATTGTTGAGTTCATTTTACAAATTCAGATATGAACAATTATAATTATTATTACTAACGATTTTATTTGTAATGAAATATCTTTTCAACTGTTTTTCTATTGTTTATAAAGAAATCATTTTTAAATATTTATTCAAATAATTTAAATCTAATGTCAATTTTGTTTTTAATGTTCAAAGAGAAGAATGCCTTGATATTAATAATAAACAATATAATGCGCTGAATAAATAAACCGGTTATTTTAAATTAGATTAAATTATTGGTAAAAAAATATAGAATGGGTTATTTTAAATTATCTTTAGTTTTAATTCCCTTTTTGTCTTATTTTTTTTTTTTCAGAATTTGGTAAAATATGAAAGGTATGTACATCTCTAGATTTATTGTACACATGTAATATCCTTAGTGATCCACACATTTGAATTCAAGCTTTTAATTTTTTTTAAAATACCATATATATATGTGTGTGTGTGTGTGTGTGTGATTTTATAAAAAGTGTTGGAATCATTAATTAATAGACTTTGATTTATTTTTTATGTTATTTTAAATTCCGTAAATTTTATCAAAAGATACTTTTTTTTAAATGTTGTTGGATAATAGAAACAATATAGTTTCTCCAGCTTTATCCACTCATACTTTTAAGATATTTTTAACTTATGAATTATGATCATATCAATCATAGCCAGGTCATATGACACTATGAGTTCTTTTTTTTTTTGAATTTTTATTTCTTATTAAATTTTATTAAAAAAATAAAAATAGAAAATAAAAACAAAAAATACTTTATTTTTTTACATATTATTGGCGAAAGGAATTTATATTATTTTTTTTTAGCTTAAAACAGATCTTATGTGGGGCCTTTTCATTATTCAATACTTTTAGAATTATTATATCATTATATTATTAATCACTTTTCTTAATTATAAAACTAGAATTTTATTTATATGATTTACAATACATTCTATGTGGTTGCCTTATGATTGGATGTATCTCTTTGTTTATGAAACATATACAAATAAATTGGAAAGTAAATTAATAAGGTATGAAATTAAAAGCTTATAATATTAATTTTTCACCTGTTTAATATGTAAAAAACAAAATGAACCACATTCCCGAATTTGAAAGAACTTGTTTCTCTTTGTAAAATATTTTTTTTAGATGTTTGGAATCAAAAAAAAAGAAAAGAAAAGAAAAAAGGAGTTGGTAGAGCAAAAGAAAGGGAAAAAAAAATGAAGCAAATGGCATTGAAGTGAAGCAAAGCAGAAAGAAAATTAAACCTTAACATAAAATTCAGCATAAGATATATTAATTAGAAGCCTTTAATGTGATATCATATGATCATATCATATGGTTTGAGAAATAAATGAAATAAATGTTGCTTTTAGATGAAAACAATGCAATGCCCCCACAATGAAGAAATCACTTTAGTTGACTTTGTTGCTCAATTTATTTATTGATGATGGCAAGAACTTGAAGGGAAAGCTTGATATTATTGATGTGAAACTTTTCACTTTGGGGTAGAAATTTTTTTCAAGTTTTTCACTTTTTTTTTTTTTTGGTTATTTTCCCTTTATTTCATTAAAATA
>NC_029786.2:12491886-12503690 GCF_000816755.2 Arachis ipaensis
TTATTTTTTAAAATAAGATTAAAAATTTTTTTTTGACTTAATCATGAGGCCTATATGGGTATTTTATTTGTGAATCAATTGCTGCCACTATCCATATCACACTCCACGCAAGCAATCTTTTCTTAAAGTTAAAGTTTGGAAAATGTTTACATCACATGATTCTTTTACAGTTTTACCATATCAAAATGGTATATAATTCTCAACAATTTGGATTGTTTGATGAGAAAATTTATTGCATCTATCTGAGGTAAGTTACTTGGTACATTGTATAAAAATGGTACATAAAAAATGCTTTCCTTAGAAAAAAGATTGATATATGGGTAGCATTTCACTTTTCCTGATTTGGCAAGTCACCTTCTAGGTAAAAATTATTTCACCAATATTATGGATTATTATTGTAAAGGGAAGCATTGTTTTTATTCTTGGCTTCATTGTTTCCATGCACCCAATACATAAAAAGAAACCATAAATCTTTCCTTAGGAACATACTATGCTTCTTGACTAAGCATTGCTTCCTTCTTCTTATAGAATGTTTTGAATTTCATTTAAGATCTCCAAAAGCATGACATAAAGCTTTCCAAAAGAAAAACCAAACATGCTATTAGTTATTTCCATTATTTTGGTAAACATGCAAATAGATTCTAATAAATTTTAGATCAGAGACTTTTGTTTTTAATAAATTTTTATGATAGGTTAGTTTTTTCGTCGATTTTAGTCAAATTTTTAGTATCATTATAAGAATAAATTAGTGTCCCTTTAAAACGGAAAAGAAACTGTCTAAAAAGGGTAATTTCCAAAAATTTCTAGAAAATGAAAATTTATTAAAAAATAAAGTATTTGATTTAAAATTCTGTAGAAATTAATTTGAATGTTTAATCTTTTTATTTTTCTGTCACCATAATATAAACCCTATTATCAATAAACTATGATTGTTTTTTTAGTAAGAACTTGAGATCACTATGTACATATATATGATCATACATACTAACATAGAACACATGGCAATTTTGTAAGTAGCAATATAATTCAATTCTTAGCATAATTTCCATGGAAAGGTCAATAGATTAAATGGTGAAACCATATCTTCTATTAGATTTTGAGCTATTAATATTTTAATTAATTCCTTGTCAATTGAAATAAAAAATAAAAAATAAAACTAAAATCAGCTTCAAAAATGCCCTTTAATTTTCTTTCAATCCTCATGTGTCACTGATTTTGGACCCAGCAGCAGTCAATAGCATGCTACCCCACAATTTAGAGACATTCTTGATTCTTATGCACACATTTAATTTGAACACATGATCAATTTTCTTTTTTAGTGGGACACCCTTACCCCAAAAACTCAAAGACTCTAAAATCAAATGGAATTTTTTGAATTTTCCACAATGTAACAGTTCTTGTCTCAATCAAAATAATGAGGCAGATTTGGTCATTAATATAGATTACATAATGGATAATCTGAATGTTCATATCTCTTTCATGCACGGACCACACTTAATTGCAGTAGGACAATCTTAGTTGTGACATATAACCACCAAAGTTTAAGTTATAGGAAATAGTAATGACTAAACAAAATTTAGGAGCATTAATGTATTGATGCATCAGCTCAATTCCCTGCAATATGCATCAATAGGTTTAGTGGTACCAACATAGATATGAGATATGAATATGGAAACTTATGAACTTGAAAAAATTGAGATGTAAAAAAGACGTGTGTCAATCGAGTATCGTTTAGTTTTAGGTAGCGTTTGGAACTCAGAAATTGAAATAAGTCTTAGTATTTGGTATAAAGTGGAAGATAGAGACTGAAATAAGAATGAAACTCTAATTTAATTTTCACAAAGGATAAAATTAGAATTAATTAATTGAAATGAGAGTATTTTAGGTATAAAATGTTATTAAAGTTTCCGTCTCTATCCCTAAAAATTTCAGTCTGCTGTGTCCCCACTTTTTGGAGGTACTAAAATACTGAAATTTTGGGAATAGAAACTGAAATTTTAGTACCAGTCTCTGGCCAACAAACATAATACTAAATCTCAGCCTTCCAGTCTCCGTCTCAGTACCTCAAAATAAATACTACCTGTGTCTTTAACATAAACAAAGCAAGTTAATAATGTGTCTGTACTTCTTACACGATATATTTATCTATAATTTGAATGGAATGATACATTAATGAACATCAATAATGTGTTTGGTTTGTGTTTTTCATTTTGTTTTTAGGATATTGTAAAGAAAAAAAATAGTGAAAAATAAAATTCGTCTTTCATTTTCATTGTCTGATTTTACTATTTTCCTTCATAAAATACTAAAAAATATGAAAATGAAAACCAAACACATCGCTAGCTGTCACACCAAACAATCGAAATAATGAATTTCGCTATAACTGAATAGGTCAAATCAAACTAAATTAAGCCTGATTGGACTTGGGGAAATTCATAATCTTATAAATGGATAATATGTGATCATATTTTGCCAAAGCAAGAGGGGTATAACTATTATCATGCAAAAGCATTGGTGATCAAACAAAAACTAATGCCTTTCAGGGACAGTAATATGTGCTTTTCTTGAAGGACCACTATCCTTCTCTAAAATTAGAATTCACATGGAGGCATGTGGATATAAGAATGAAACCTTGAGGGACAAAAAATTAGGGGTAGATTTAATTATCTGAGTATGGTAAACTCACCTATTTGCATGTGATATCCAAAAGCCTCAAAGAAATACATTGAATAACAGTGGACCAAACAAATGTATGATAACAACAGCTATAATATAAAGTCTTGCATATGAAAAGTACCATCATATTGTCATAATCATCTGAAATTGAAGTGTCTAACCATATTTATGTATAAAGTCTAAGAGTAAAATGTTCCAAGTTGATTTATGAAGGAAACCCATCTTCCTAAAACAAGGACGGAAGGCTCATTGAGGAATGGAAGTGAAGAAAGACACATAAGACAACAAAAATGTAGATGGTTTATTAATTAATCTCGCTATTTCTTCCACCACCTTTGATTTATACACAATAACTTCTCATTTAAGTGGCAAAGCTTTCAAGCGTCAAAGGTTTTACTGGTGGTTTTCAATAATCAAGAATTGATTAAAAGACTTGGAATTAAGCTAAGGATTAAGAAGAATCGTTTTACCTAGTTTATCTAATTGTTGATTTATGGATGTATTGATAAATTGGAAGTGAAATGGTGTGACTGATGATGCTTGAATGATCATTTAAAGTTATGTGTAAATTCTTGATGAATTTGATGAAACATGGATGATTTAAGGATTATTTTAGAATTAGGGGTCAAATTGTAAATAACATAAAACTAGTATATGAGTGTTATACTATTAGGACAAAATTATAATTTTAGAAGCGTTTGAGGTCTTTGATGTAAAATACAAAAGTTGGCTTATTAGAAGTTATCTAAAACTCAAATAAGTCCGTAGAGGGTAATTTTAGTCAAATGGAGGTTGAGATTAATAATCTAAATTTTAATAAGTATAAAGATAAAATGATAATTTTAGAGAACAAGGGCTAAGTTGCAAAAGATGATAAATTGTAAGATCTTCAACAAAGAGGTGAGCCAAATCATTTTTCACATCTAGATGTGTAACACCAAAACAGTGTGGAAAGGAGAATATGCATAAAGTGCACACAAAATACTTCATATGGTGTAGAACTATAGCTAGTTCGCCACATAATCAAAACGATGCTCCCAAGTTTCTTTAAATCAGTCAGTACCATTCTTAAAATGGTTTTGACTTGTTAGTTGGGTATGTTTAGCCATTCAAACGGATGGCAACTAAAAGTGCAATGTGACTTTGAATTTCTATTCCAAATACCGTGGATATGTTCATAGTGAAGATGGAAAATATTACAGAGATAATATAATAATGATACCATTCCTGAGCCTTCACCTAATAACTTACACTTCTAGTCTAATACATTATGTTCAGAAGAAAATTACATTAGTAACATTCATTACATTGCTAAAACATATTTCTTTTACTGCAGCAAGGAAACTATTATTGGAAAAGAATCATCCAACCATGGTCTTCTTTCGCCCTCTTTGTCGCACTACAATAAAATTGTTAAGTGTGAATATAAGTAACATTTCTTGAAAAGAAAGAGGAAAGGGGGGAAAAATCTAAATTTCAAACAAGAGGGAAGTTGATACCTTGAGCAAGTTTATTCAATGTGGATGACCACTGCTTTGATGACTTGCGGTATGCAGCAAGTATCCGATCCATCTGTCGAGGAAGATTATGGGATTGTACTAAGTGAGAAATCAATATTGTTTGTTTCCTCTGTTTGATGAAGCAGAAAGCTTTTTTTTTTTTCAATAAAAGAAACCAAGCACAAAGAATATTAGATCAGCATAAAATAAGCTATATATTAGAACAGAATAACAATCTATAGTCCCTCATTGGAAATCTTGACTCAGCTAGCATGAGCATCTTGGGAATGTCTCACCATCTCCGCATGTTTGAACTCGGTTAATTATCATGCTAATCATAAATTAGGCTTTAGTTTTAATTGCCAAGTCAGGGTTACACACTCTTGTGCAAGTAATCGATGAGAGGCAGTCATTCTAGAAGGAGATTAAGCAGTACTTGGACTAATGCATTGACCTAGCTGCTGAGGCATTATTATTTTTTCTTGGTTTCAGTTCATATCTCACATTCGGAGCTACAACCCAACTAGTAATATATATTATCAATATATGTCACAGACTCTTTAGAAGCCAAATACAATTTAAGAATTTAAAAATAAATAAATAAATAAAAACCCCAAGATTGAAACTAGTGATGACTCATTAGAAATTCTAATAGACATTGTTGTGTGCGCACTTTTATAGTTCTCATAAAGCTATATAATAAGCCTGCAATCACAATTCACAACTGGAAATATTTCTAACAGCACCATTTTGTTTGAAGCACATCAAACACAAACAATAGCACTTCTAATCTGCAGCATATGCGCATACAAGTTAAGATTATTGAAAAAGGGCATAATGAATTACCACATTCCCACATGACGAATGCATTGAAAGAAGAGCTCTTTCCAGAACATACAAATCAACAGCTTTATCTTCTGGTAGAGTTGAAGTGAAGCTCAATCCAAAGTCAATTAGGACCTGCATAAAAACACAGTTGAGTTATGTTTTATCAGTTTTATGATATTTTCCATAATTACATAACTTGAGTCTATAAATAACAATAGTCCTAATGAGATGACAGTTAAAACAACTCACCAATTGATTGGTACCACTCTTCAGCAACATATTTGATGTTGTTAAGTCACCATGAATAAGGCCACCATCATGCAATTTACCAATTGCATCACCAACTTGGGAAGCAATATCATCAAGCCGCTCTTCAACAACACCTTTCAACCCAAATTCAAGAAGTACTTCTTTGAGGGAAGGGCCCTCAACATACTCAAAAGTTAAAGTGTTCAACACAGTATCCACGGCATAGAGTGCAGGAGTACAAACCCCAAGCTTTCTCGCTTTGGTCATGCACCTAGCCTCCTGTTCAAACAAATTGATTTGATTGGTAAAAGGATAGCATGTCAAAATAATCCAAAAAGCACAGAAAATAGTAATACAACTAAACCTTTTCTCACCATATGGCATCAGTTACATGAATTAAACCAAGTCACTGAATTCCGGGGCATCATAATAAACATAAACAGAAAATAATGAAATTATCGTGATACTCACAGCATTTAAGCGCCTAAGGGTAAGCTTAGTATCCAAAGTTGGATGCCTATACTTCTTTGAGAAGCGTTCCTTGATGACAGACCTCCTCCCCACAAAATTGGACTCAAAAACCCTCTACAAAGAATGATTAAAATCAACAGAACAAAAAGCAAGTCAACTATATCAGACATGGATGGATTTTTGAAAATTCATATAAAGGAAGTTGACAATATGACATTGACGAATATTAGCACTTACAGCTTCAGCACCTTGCTTTAACAGCACGAGCGGGCTGTGGTTTGCACAAGCTTCAGTCTCCTCCATTATGGTAGAAAATTCCTTCAATTTGACAAAATGGAAAATCGGGTATAGAAATGGTAAAGTTACGATATTGATTTGAATACGATGATATTCAAGTGAAAATAGTTAAGAGACAATGACAAAAACAAGCAATTTGAAGAACTAACTGACAGTGTTTGGAAAGTTAAATATGTGAGAAAATTAAATTCTGATGTTAGAAACAACTCAGTATACTAACGGAATTGATTCAATTAAATGATTTGGAATGACTATTTAAATGAAATAAAATATTATATTTTAATAGTTACACACACAATTATTTTTTAAACAGCATGAGATAATCAAAATGAAATAAATAACCTTTGTATAAATCAGTTTTTTTTTTCCATCATTGTGCGGACTGTATAATTGATACAAAATCATATTACGTAAAAAATTTATACAATATTAATAGCATGACAATCCATGATTACAAATTGAATACCACAGCTTCCAAATTGATCCTATCAAATTATTTGACAAACTGCATCAACATCTCTAGTCTCTACTGGACCACAAACAATTCCATACAAAATTTCATATTCTATTTGATAGCATTTCACATTTAGGGATTAAGGTTGACAAAAGTCCGAAGGGGGCAAAATTTGATGGTAGCGTTTCACGTTGAAATCGGTAAAGTTTTTTAGTTTTCACAAAAACGAGGGTTTTGATGACGGAAAGAAGCAAGGCAACATCATTGTGTGTATGCTTTGGGAACAAGAGAGTGAAGCGCTGAAAGAGTTAAAAGGAAAATAGCAGATGAAACTCACAGAGAAGGATGTAACGGTTGCGGTGGAAGGAGAGCGATGACCAACGGTGACGGCGGCGTCAAGGAGTGGCGGGAGAAGAGCAGCAGGGACGCTCACTTGGCTAAAACATACCCAAAAAAATAAAAAATAAAAAATAAAAAATAAAAAAGTCCTACTAATAAATGATTTTTGTAAAAATATATAAGAAAAATCATAGATGAGCAACAAAGAAAAAAAAAGGTTTGGAAATCCCTAGAAAGCATAGAAACCTTTGATGACTGGAGCTGAAATCTTCAAAATATCAAAATGATAAGAGTAGCTGATCCACTTGCCAGAGAAATTTAGAGAACCATAGAAGCTTTTTTTTTTCTTTCCCCTTTCACGGTACTCTCTTGTTCTGTTCTTCTCGCACTTTGTCTCTTCCTTTTTTTCGTCTCTTATTTTTGTCCCTAAAACCCATGCTATGTATGCTGATTTTGATTCAAAAAATATTTTTTTTTTATTATTTTAAAAAATATCACACCAAAGTTTCTTCTTTTGTTATTGCTGCAAAATTTTCAGGGCTTTTGGGTTTGTGGGTTCTGTTAAATTTCATGGGATTCTTTGCTTATGTGGCATGCCATGCTCAGTTGCTGTTAATTTTGTGACATTATTTATTTCTTAGTTATACTTTTTAATTTTCTTTCATCCTGATGTATATAATTTGTTGTGAGCATATAATTAGTTAGCTGTATTACTTGCTAATTGCTTGCTTTTAGTTGTGATTGAACATTTTGTCAATGTGTTCTTGTTGGTTGATTTACCTGTTTGTATCAAACTTTTGGAGATTTTATTCATATTTCTTCATTTTGATAGCACCCTTTATTTGTTTTCAGTGATTTTCTACCTACCATGAAGAGGACAATGCCATGGAGTGATGATGATGATGACTCCTCGGGTGACGAGTCGCCGGCTTCGCATTCCGACTCTGACAACGATAATGAAGCCAGTGGGAAGAAATCAAAAGGTATTTGATTGAATGAATTGGTGACATGTATGATGAAGTTCTGATCTTATGAAAAGTTCTTGATTGAATGATAGGTGCAGATTGTATCTAGGCTGAATCTATGTGTCACACTGTGACTCCCTTCATTTCAAACTAAAAGGTCGATTTGAATGAATGATAGGTGCAGATTGTACATATTGCATACTAGAAAAATTAAAACCGACTTATCAATATGAAATGGAGGGAGTAGATTCTGAAGAGTATCCTAGTTTTGTTGAAAGATGAATGTGGCAATGCACATAGATGGTTGTTATGATTATGTACAAAAGCTATGTTTCGAGCTGTGTGACGGTTATAGATATCCCAACATATATATTATTCACAATGTATCTCATGGTTTTATTCTCTATATTTGCTTCAACTAACATGTGTATCAACTTCCATTCTAGTTGTGAAACCTTGATATGGTTCTTTCAGGTTTTGTTTTGAATGTTTCCGAGCACAAAAACAAAAAATGGAACATTCCTTGATGATCATATCGTTGTTGGCAACTGATAGAGTAGAATTTCTTAAGGTATGTTCTAACCAAACATACCCTAAAGTTGAGAGATGGTTGAGAGACAATTTATGGAAGAGAGGTTGCACAATTTGATGATGCTGCATTGTCAGATAGGTTGTTTCTTGTTAATGTGGATAGTGATTAATAATCTAGTGATAATGTTGAGGATAATTGCATACCAAGCAATTACTGATGACTATATAATTATGGTCTTCCAGAGGATGTTACGTTACCTAATGTCGTGATCCATGTCATGAAATGTTACATTACCTAATGATAGCATAACTTAGAAGAATTGATTGAGATCTATACCGGCATAAAAAGGATTGACAAATGTGAGTATACAATCAACTATGACAAATGTGATTCCAGTTATGGTTTCTTTAGCTTCTAGAATAATCGATATTTGGGCAAATTATGACGACCTTCACTCAGGCTCGGCGAAATTCATCGTGATTCTCATCTATTTGTCTAGGTGACATTGACCTTTCTGAGGTTACTGTCTTGTTTATAGGGTCTTAGTACCATATTATAAAAAATACGAAAGTATCAAGTGTATTACTACTCAAATCTATGGATAGGATAATCAATAATGTGTGATTTTAGAAAGAAGTTGGATTTCACGAAACCTGGGGAGAGGCTCGTATAATTTGCCCTAGATATTTTCAATTGAACTTAAATGAGAAACATTGGGATCTTTAGCACGATTGGTGAGTGTTGTTGGTTCATGAAGTTCCTAGTTTCCGTAACCAATATTATTATTATTGCTTCATACTTGGTGCTTTTAAAAAGTTGACATATTGAAATTTGCTCACTATGTCGATTGCAATATGATTTTTCTGTACATGTCTGCAGGAAAATCTGGGAAGCAGAAAAGTGCTGCAATTGATTTTGAAGCTCTGAGGCGGCATGGATATAAAGGTGGACCGTCGGTATTGAGGGTACCCCCGCCGAAAGAAGGCGACACAAAGCAGGATTGGTCTTGGTCCACTGGAAGAGATAAGCGTGACAACAAGGAAACTGAAGAATCGTACGAACAGCGACAGAAAACAAGAGAGGCTATATCGATTGGAGAGCAGCTGGCGACTGTTCAGACTCGGAACGATAAGAAGAATCTTTCATTCTCTCAGAAGGAAAAGAGGAAAAGGGAACTTGGTCAGGCAAGTAGAGGGAAAAGTTATGTTGAAGAAGAGAAGAGGTTGTTGAGGGAAAGTGGTATATATTCGGGTTTTGATTCTTAGTTTGCTAGGGTAGAATCCACTTCATCATGTAGAAAAAGTTCACTATCATCTGTGGTTTTTGTTGTAATGAAAAAGATTTGTTTTTAGTATCTTGAAAGTGTGAAACATCAAACATATGAATTAGAGGGAAGTTTTTATGGTTTTAACTTCTAAGAAATATCCGTGGTGTCAAGATTGTATTTTGGGAAGGCAATTCTATCCGCCCCATGTTAAATGGAGCGGATTTGGGTCGACCTGATTGTTTTTTGTTTGGGGATGGGGCCAATATGCCCTATTATCTGCCCCACCCAAAATTTATAACTCAAATGGCATAGTTTTTCATCGTTACTTAGTGATTTTGGATTTGTATTTCACTCCTAAATTAAAAAAAAAAAAGGAAAAAAGAAAAAACCACTTTTAGTCCTTTTCACCTAGATTTAGAAATCCTAATGCGCCTCTCTCCTCTTCCTCTTATCAAAGATGTTTTTAAGGTAGCATTTTGAGGTACTGAGACTGAAAGACTGAAATTCAGTATCATGTTTGTTGGTTCAGAGACAAATTTCAGTATTTTAGTACCTCCAAAAAGAGAGAACACATGGGACTAAAATTTTTAGAGATAGAGATTGAAACTTTAATAACATTTTATATCTAAAATACATTCATTTCAATTTATTAATTTCAATTTTATCCTTTGTACAAATTAAATTAGAATTTTATTCTTGTTTTAATTTCTGTCTCCCATTTTGCACCAAACAGAATACTGAGATTTATTTCAATATCTGTTTCTTAGTCTCTGTCTCTCAGTCTCAGTCTTTTCGTCTCTGTTTCTCCACCAAACGCTACCTTATTGAGTTTTGAGTCTAAGACTTGGGTAATATTGAATGAATTTTATTCTAGGGTAAATCTAAATTTGGAAACAAACATTCCACAGTTATTTCATATTCAACGTGAAGAGTGGTTGGATTTTGGAATCTTCAAACTATCTATATATTATGCATCCTAATTTGCATTTTCCGTCTGACTATTTGCATCCTAATTTCCTTGTTTCCCAACTCCTCCGTCCTTGGAGGGGTTGTGACTCGAGACCTATATGATGGAAGGATATTTTAACTGAAGCGATTTCTAGCTTTGTTATTAATGATTTGAAGAATTACTTGCATTATTGTAAAGTATACATCATCCCTTGTAACTCTAGGATACAAGTTACAAAGATTGTGTAACAAGTAATCAACTTCAAGCTTCAAGATGTTGGTTGTTCATCAATGTAGTGAGATCCAACAACTAATTTACACTTTCAGCCATCCATCAAGGCCCCCTTATTGAAATCTTAGCGAAAAGGCATTACCAACTGTGTGGTTTTATTGATCCTGCATAAACATAAAATTATCAAGATGTTTATGTATTCAATCGAAAATCCAAAATTACTGGTGACTTGGGAGGCAGGGAAAAATAGAAGTAACACAGCAAATTAAGTGACATGAACATGACTCCTCTTTTTAAGTAAACAATTGATGTTTCAAGGTGAGTTGCTTAATGTCAACTTAAAGATTCTTACATTATTAGTAACAGATTAAGAGAATGATAGTTCAGAAAATAGATTTCATTGAAGCAACATGATCATATCAACTTGTTCGAGGAGGTCGAAAATGAGAGTGAGAGAAGGAACATGTAATGTATTAGTCTATGACCAAATAATCAAACTAATCTGGGGAAGGAACTGTCTGAGCCTCCTAGCACAGGGTTTTTCATCTCTAGAACTCAAACTTGAGAACACTGCGAAAATAAGGCGAAGTTGGTATATGTAATGTATTTTTATCTGCATTTCTTACTGATATCAAAATACCAACTTCCCCTTTTCTCATTTTTCACTTATTCAGAAAGCAGAACTTGAAGTGTTATAACCATGGTTCTGAAAACTGAACCGGACCGGCCGGTTCAACCGGAAAAACCGAAAACCGGTCACCTAGCCGGTCCGGATAAGGTTAGAAACCGCCTGGCAAAAAACCGGTCGAACCGGCGGTTAACCGGTGAATCGGGAGAACTGTCCGGTTTTTTAGCGGTTTTTGGTTTGGATATTAAACTCAAGGTTGCGAGAACCAGACCGATCAATAAACCGGTGAGGTCACTGGTTCGACCGGAGTTCAACCGGTTTAATTAAATATTAAATAACCTAAAAATAATTTTAAATATATAAATTCAATAATTTCTAACTTAATAAAATTTAAAATTTCACATAATAAATTATCCATA
>NC_029786.2:12504606-12510118 GCF_000816755.2 Arachis ipaensis
CAAAGTTTAAAAAAAAAAAAAAAAAAAAAAAAAACGCACATAATGACAAACCCATAATGTTCTACATTCAAAAGAAACAATTAGTACCCCACTCTCCTCACTAACACCCCTCATTCCTCATCACCTCTCTTCTTCGGTTCTTCCACTAACACTAACTTTAGATGCAAGCTCACAATCGTTACCATAATCACATACATTCATAGAAGAAGATCTTTTATTCAAATTGTCATAAATAGAAATTTTACATAGACAAAGATCACAGTTTGAACTATTTTAGAGGTAGCATGCCCTAAACGATTGTGCGCAGATTAGTTTGAAAATTTGTTAAAGAAAAGACACAAGAATTTTGACTAGAAGGGATTTTAGGAGGAACAACCACATTGTAGAATATGTAGATCCCACCATTACAAATTTCTTGCAAGAGAACCTTCTTAGTATGCTAGCATTTCACAAAACAAACATAAGCATAGAATTCAAAAATTGACTTTGTTACCTTCGGTAAATATAGAAACAATAATTAGTTTTTTTTACTATATCAGGAGTATGAATTAATTTCTGTAAGTTTTGAATCTTTGCCATAAAAAAAAGAGTTACCAATTTGTTTAATAGTCAAACCTATTCCATTTTCTACAAGAATTGATCTGGACCTGAATATTTAGAACAAGAGATCAAACTTGTAGGATTTAGAGTAACATCATGCGATATTTCTGTGTCTGGGTATCAATTTGGGTCTGCCAGAGATTAAAGAAGAATAAATGACCATTTGTACCCATGAGAGACGAAAACGCTGACATTTGTACCCATGAAAGCTCGAAACTAATCTTGTACCCATGATAGATGCTGTCGTGTGACAAAAGTGCCCTAACTTGGATCTGAGCTTGGTTCGTGGGTTTTCGAACCTACATGGCACTCCCACCCCCCCTCCCCCAAAGAGAATTAATTATCTTACAAAAATATTTTTTAAGAATCTAATTATCTTATAATAAAATTTGTTAAAAATTTATTTATCCAACAAAGATATTAAAAATGGAAAGATCAATTTGTCCAACAAAAATAATTTGTTAAAACTTTTAATGAATTAAAATTATGACAACAAAATATTTGATGACCAATTTAAATATTTACTCAAACAATTATTAGTATATGAAATAGCAATTCCAAAAAACTGCATCCTTGGAAAAGTTCTAAGGATAGTTTCAATAATCCTTCATAACATTGTATCTAATCTAATTCCAAACTGTTCGGACCAAGTTATAAAAATTCTATTAAATGTACAACATTTGACAATTCTTTATTTCTTTGTCTTGCTTTTATCTAATTGCAAATATAATTTTATATTAAATAATAGAATAAAATCTAAATTATTGTCGCATAATTTGTAGATTTTTTTTGTGTTTCTGGGTATTTGTGGATTAATAACTTTATAAATTTTATTTTTAGTTTGCCTAAAATTAAAAATAGTAGAGATAGTATTTTTATTATGATAGACATATTTAATAAAATAACTCATTTCACTGCATATTATAAAACTGATAATGTAACAAACATTGCTCATCTATTTTTTAGCAAGATTGTGTGCTTACATGTATTTTTAAACTATTGTTTCTAATTATAATATAAAATTTTTGAGTTATTTTTAGAAAGTATTATGTAGTAATAGAACAAAATTATTATACTCTTCTACTTGTCATTCATAGACTGATGGTCAAACTGAAATGGTAAATAGAATATTTAGAATCTTATTGCATGGTGTTTTTGGTAAAAATTTGAAAATTTAAAAAAAAAAAATAGTTTACCTTTTATTGAGTTTTCTTATAATAGAACAATTTATTTTTAGACAAATTTTTCTTCTTTTGAACTTATGTATAGTTTTAATCCTTTAACTATTTAGGAGTTATTATCTTTGTCTTTAAGTGATTTTGTTAGTTTAGATGCAGATAAAGTTAACAAGGTTAAGACAATACACTTGAAAATATATCATTTGATTGAAAAAAAAATTAGGTTGATAGCTCAAACGTTGAATAATGGTCAACAATAACTTATCTTTGAATTTGGCAATTGGGTTTGGGTTATATGAGGAAGAAAAAATTTCTTTCTCAAAGAAAATCCAAATTAGAGTCAAAGAGTGATAATCTATTTTAGGTGCTCGAAAAGAATCAATAATAATGCTTATAAGATTGACCTTCTAAGTGAGTATAATGTGTCAACTACTTTTAATGTCTCTGACTTATATTCTCTTTTGATTTGAATGGAGATTCCAGGACGAATCTTTCTCAGGAGGGAGAGAATGTTACCAGTTACGTGGGACAAACTGATAACTATTATATATCAATTGGTCCAATTACAAGAATAACATCTAAGAGAATAAAAAAAAATTTTACAAACATGGCTAATTCATTTGTTCAAGATATGCATCAAGAATTAGTCAAGATAGTCCTTAACAATTATGGAAAACCAAAGGTTTTACTAGTTTCAAGTTGCATTAAAGACTCTCATTGATTAAGTTGAATCAAATATGCATTACCTTATTAGAATTTATTTTGCTTTTATTGTTTTAGGTCCAAATTATGATTTGATCCACTTTGTCTTAGTGAACTTATGAGTTAGGATTTTTGAAACTAAGAGGTATAAAAATTTTTAAACTTTGTAGCCACTTTTTGCAATTTTTTATGAATAAAAATTTCTTTAAATTTCTTGAAAAATTTGGATGTGAAAAGAAAAGGTAAAATAATTTCTTATTTATTGCATCAGAAAATCAAATTGAGGTCATTCCATTTCTTTGATTTTCATCTTATTATGGTTCCGCTTCGTATCATTATCATTATCATCACCTCTTTCTCTTCCTCCTCCTCCTCCTTATTCTTTGCCTTTCTTGTTTTACGAATAAATGACCATTTGTACCCATGAGAGATGAAAACACTGATATTTGTACCCATGAAAGCTCGAACCTAATCTTGTACCCATGATAGATGCTGTCGTGTGACAAAAGTGCCCTGGCTTGGATCTGAGCTTGGTTCGTGGGTTTCCGAACCTACATGGCACTCCCCCCCCAAAAGCCATATCTGAGCCAACCATTCACCATCATCATCTTCTTCACCATCATCCCCATCCATCACTGTCTCTTCCCAGCGACCATAACCTCCATCACCATCACCATCACCACAGCACCGCCACAGCCACCTCCCTTCACCACAACCTCCGGCGACAACCCACACCGCCGCGCCCCTTTCTCTTCTTCTTCCCCTCTTCTCACCTCCGCTGAGCCCAGAAACCACAGCGCCAGCTCCTCCTCTCCACCAAACAGCCACGACACCCAATCTTCTCCGCAGCGTCCTTACGGTGTTCCAACCCGTCACCACTCCCCTGTCTGAACCCTACCTCCCCCAAAGCTCCCAGCAGCATGAATCAAAACAGCAAAATTTTCAAACAGCAGCATGAATCAAAATAAACCTAAATCCACTATCCAGCTCAGATTATCTAACAACCTAAGCAACTAACATGCATTTCTAACTAACCAAATTAAGCAAAATGAACTAAAAGCAATACAATGAAAGAAACAGAGGGAAAACGGAGGGGATGAGGCTGCACCCTGTTCTGGTCGTTCCATGGGAGAACGGGAAACGGGGCTGGAATCGCGACGGTGCTAGGCTGGTTCGTGATGGTGAGACGGGATGACAGAAAAGGAAGAAGAAAAGGGGAAAGGGGCTCATCGTCGGTGTCACTGTGGCTTGTCGACGGCGCGGCAGTTCGGCCAGTGAGAGAGAGGGAGGAGAAGGTGGCCAGTTCGTTGGTGTGGCTGAGGAAGACAGAGAACACGCAAAGAGGAGAAAAGGGAAGAGGGTTGCGGTGGCTCGTAGAGGCTGACGGTGATGGTTGGCGGAGCTAGGGTTCGGACAGGGGAGTGGTGACGGGTTGGAACGCCGTAAGGACGCTGCGGAGAAGGTTGGGTGTCGCGGCTGTTTGGTGGCAGACGAGAGGAGACCCAGGAATGGAGAAGGTGGCCGCTGCCGCTCTGGGCTTTGGTGGAGAGGTGGAGCTGACGCTGTGGTTTCTGGGCTCAGCGGAGGTGAGAAGAGGGGAAGAAGAAGAGAAAGGGGCGCGGCGGTGTGGGTTGTCGCCGGATGTTGTGGTGAAGGGAGGTGGCTGTGGCGGTGATGAGGTGATGGTGATGGAGGTTATGGTGGCTGGGAAGAGACAATGAGGAATGGGGATGATGGTGAAGAAGATGAAGATGATGATGGTGAATGGTTGGCTCAGATATGGCTTTGGGAGGGGGGGTGGGAGTGCCACGTAGGTTCGGAAACCCACGAACCAAGCTCAGATCCAAGCCAGGGCACTTTTGTCATGGGTACAAGATTAGTTTCGAACTTTCATGGGTACAAATGTCAGCGTTTTCATCTCTCATGGGTACAAATGGTCATTTATTCGATTAAAGAACTACTATGTAAGCTGAGGGATTATGAAAGATGGAGTTGGTAGAGGTGGAGTTGATGAACTAGATATTTGAGATGCAGTTGTTGAAAAAAGACCAGAAAATAACTTCAGAAAACCATGTAATCCAGATAAACATGAAGCAGTAACCAAAATCATGAAATCCAGCATGAACAAATAAATAATTCAGCAACCAAAATCATGAAGCAGCAACTCATTTCATCATGAACAAATCATGAACAGATACCAAATCATGAACAGCAACTCAAACAGAATTTTTCTGATGACCTCATTATGAATCCAGATAACAAATCATGAACAGGTACCAAATCATGAATCCAAATAACAAAACATGAACACAGATAACAAAACATGAATAAATCGCAAGCTAATAAATCATAAAATCAAGCACAGAAAATCAGAAGGCAGCGAGGTGGAAGGAGGAGGCGACGATTAAACAGGAGGCGAGATGGAAAGCGCAAACGAATAAGAACAGAGTATTACCGGCGGCGAGTAACGGCGACGACGATGACGAGGAGGAGAGCTCGGCGATGACGAGGAGGAGAGCTCGGCGACGACGAAGAAGGGCTGTGGGACGGCGAAGAGGGGCTGTGGGATGTGGGATGCGGTGGCGATGGTGGTGGCTATGCGACGGCGAAGAGGGGCTGCTCGATCGTGGCCCGTGGGTGCTTTCTCTTCTGCCCGTGGTGCTGTGCTTTCTCTTGTGATTGTAAGAGTGTGAGACTGAGATTAGGATTAGGGTTCGTCACTTCGTTGCGTTTAGTTTTTTTTTTTTAGGGTTAAGTACTGAAATCGTCCCTAAGGTAAGTGGCGAAAATCAAATTCGTCCCCGACGTTTTTTTGCTATTAAAATCATCCCGAACGTTCAGAAACACTTTAAAATCATCCTTTCCCAAATTTTTGGACCAAAATACCCTCATCATCATCATTCTCCTCTTCACCTTCATCACCCCACCACCACCACCACCACCACCACCACAGACACAAACACAAACACAAACACCAACACCTTAACCCCACTCCGGTAACCCCCCACCCCTCACCCACTCCCTCACCGTAA
>NC_029786.2:12510664-12524977 GCF_000816755.2 Arachis ipaensis
ATGCTGATGGGTGAGGGTGGGGGTAGGGTCTTTTTTTTTTTTATTAATAGTCAAGGGTATTTTTGTCCAAAAATTCGGGAAAGGATGATTTTAAAGTGTTTCTGAACGTTCGGGATGATTTTAATAGCAAAAAAACGTCGGGGACGAATTTGATTTTCGCCACTTACCTTAGGGACGATTTCAGTACTTAACCCTTTTTTTTATTATTACCTTCAAAACGACGCCATTTAGTAGTTTAATATCTAAACCAAAAACCGCCAAAAAACCGGACGGTTCTCCCGGTTCACCGGTTAACCGCCAGTTCGACCGATTTTCTCACCGGTTTTTTGCCAGGCGATTTCTGACCTTACCCAAACCGGCTAGGTGACCGATTTTCGGTTTTTCCGATTGAACCGGCCGATCCGGTTCAGTTTTCAGAACCATGATTAAACTACTAAACGGCGTCGTTTTGAAGGTAATAATAATAATAAAAAAAAACTAAACGCAACGAAGTGACGAACCCTAATCCTAATCTCAGTCTCACACTCTCACAATCACAAGAGAAAGCACAACACCACGGGCAGAAGAGAAAGCACCCACGGGCCACGATCGAGCAGCCCCTCTTCGCCGTCGCATAGCCACCACCATCGCCACCGCATCCCACAGCCCCTCTTCGTACTTCGTTGCCGTTACTCGCCGCCGGTAATACTCTGTTATTATTCGTTTGCGCCTTCCACCTCGCGGCCTTCTGATTTTCTATGCTTGATTTTATGATTTATTAGCTTGCGATTTGTTCATGATTTGTTATCTGTGCTTGATTTTATAATTTTTCTGTTCATGATTTGTTATCTGTGTTCATGTTTTGTTATCTGGATTCATGATTTGGTATCTGTTCATGATTTGTTATCTGGATTCATAATGAGGTCATCAGAAAAATTCTGTTTGAGTTGCTGTTCATGATTTGGTATCTGTTCATGATGAAATGAGTTGCTGCTTCATGTTTATCTGTATTACATGGTTTTCTGAAGTTATTTTCTGGTCTTTTTTCAACAACTGCATCTCAAATATCTAGTTCATCATCAACTCCACCTCTACCAACTCCATCTTTCATAATCCCTCAACTTACATAGTAGTTATTTAATCGAATAAATGACCATTTGTACCCATGAGAGATGAAAACGCTGACATTTGTACCCATGAAAGCTCGAAACTAATCTTGTACCCATGATAGATGCTGTCCGTGTGACAAAAGTGTCCTGACTTGGATCTGAGCTTGGTTCGTGGGTTTCCGAACCTACGTGGCACTCTCACCCCCCCAAAGCCATATCTGAGCCAACCATTCACCATCATCATCTTCATCTTCTTCACCATCATCCCCATCCCTTACTGTCTCTTCCCAGCCACCATAACCTCCATCACCATCACCTCAGCACCGCCACAGCCACCTCCCTTCACCACAACCTTCGACGACAACCCACACCGCCGCGCCCCTTTCTCTTCTTCTTCCCCTCTTCTCACCTCCACTGAGCCCAGAAACCACAGCGTCAGCTCCTCCTCTCCACCAAAGCCCAGAGCAGCAGTGGCCACCTTCTCCATTCCTGGGTCTCCTCTCGTCTGCCACCAAACAGCCGCGACACGCAACCTTCTCCGCAGCGTCCTTACGGCGTTCCAACCCGTCACCACTCCCCTGTCCGAACCCTAGCTCCGCCAACCATCACCGTCGGCCTCTACGAGCCACCGCAACCCTCTTCCCTTTTCTCCTCTTTGCGTGTTCTCTGTCTTCCTCAGCCACACCAACGAACCGGCCACCTTCTCCTCCCTCTCTCTCACTGGCCGAACTGCCGCGCCGTCGACGAGCCACAGCGACACCGACGATGAGCCCCTTTCCCCCTTTCTTCTTCCTTCTCTGTCATCCCGTCTCACCATCGCGAACCAGCCTAGCACCGTCGCGATTCCAGCCCCGTTTCCCGTTCTCCCATGGAACGACCAGAATAGGGTGCAGCCCCTGTGTCTTCCATCCCCTCCGTTTTCCCTCTGTTTCTTTCATTGTATTGCTTTTAGTTCATTTTGCTTAATTTGGTTAGTTAGAAATGCATGTTAGTTGCTTAGGTTGTTAGATAATCTGAGCTGGATAGTGGATTTAGGTTTATTTTGATTCATGCTGCTGTTTGAAAATTTTGTTGTTTTGATTCATGCTGCTGGGAGCTTTGGGGGAGGTAGGGTTCGGACAGGGGAGTGGTGACGGGTTGGAACGCCGTAAGGACGCTGCGGAGAAGGTTGGGTGTCGTGGCTGTTTGGTGGAGAGGAGGAGCTAGCGCTGTGGTTTCTGGGCTCAGCGGAGGTGAGAAGAGGGGAAGAAGAGAAAGGGGCGCGGCGGTGTGGGTTGTCGCCGGAGGTTGTGGTGAAGGGAGGTGGCTGTGGCGGTGCTGTGGTGATGGTGATGGAGGTTATGGTGGCTGGGAAGAGACAGTGATGGATGGGGATGATGGTGAAGAAGATGAAGATGATGATGGTGAATGGTTGGCTCAGATATGGTTTTGGGGGAGGGGGGGTGGGAGTGCCATGTAGGTTCGAAAACCCACGAACCAAGCTCAGATCCAAGTTAGGGCACTTTTGTCACACGACAGCATCTATCATGGGTACAAGATTAGTTTCGAGCTTTCATGGGTACAAATGTCAGCGTTTTCGTCTCTCATGGGTACAAATGGTCATTTATTCTTCTTTAATCTCTGGCAGACCCAAATTGATACCCAGACACAGAAATATCGCATGATGTTACTCTAAATCCTACAAGTTTGATCTCTTGTTCTAAATATTCAGGTCTAGATCAATTCTTGTAGAAAATGGAATAAGTTTGACTATTAAACAAATTGGTAACTCTTTTTTTTATGGCAAAGATTCAAAACTTACAGAAATTAATTCATACTCCTGATATAGTAAAAAAATCTAATTATTGTTTCTATATTTACCGAAGGTAACAAAGTCATTTTTGAATTCTATGCTTATGAATTTATATATTTAAAATTATTTTTAGGTTTTTTAATAATTTTATTTAATATTTAATTAAACCGGTTGAACCCCGGTCGAACTAGTGAACCATTGAACCAGTGACCTCACCGGTTTATTGACCGGTCCGGTTCTCGCAACCTTGGTTATAACTCATGCCGGCATAAAAGTGTCAACATCAAAAAAGAAATAAGAGAGAATATCTAAGTGGTTAAGTGCTATCCTATTGCAATATTGCTAGTAATATGATATACGCGAAAACTTAGGTACAGTTGTTTTCATGTGAAATTGATAATCGAGAATCGTTAGATGATTTGACAGATTTGACTAAATTATCATCTAACGGTTATTAACTATCAACTTCAAATGAAAACAACTGCATGTGAATTTGTACCTATGATATAATACAGCAAAGATAGTTAACTAACCTTTACACTGAAAAGAACACTGCCATCAGAAACCTGTTCACCAACTTTAGCTTTAAGCCCATGCACAAAACCAGATGATGGTGCCTTTACAACATGCTACAGAAAGTACAAAAACGAGTTACTAAATGAAGATTGAAGAAAGGAGTCTTTAAGGGTGTGTTTGGTTGGAGGGTAAAATTGAGTTGAAATTTTTTATAGACGAATTCCATGTGTAAAAATACACATGGATGATGGAACTTATTGATTGAAAATTTTTACCCCATTTTTTATCTGCCAACTAAACATGTCCTTAAGGAGCAACAGCACATACCTCCATCTTCATTGCTTCTAACACTATGACAGGTTGTCCCTCCTCGACTCTTGTCTTGTCGTTCACTAAAACCTTAACCACCAAGCCTGCCATGGGTGCCACTACAGTCCCTTGAGGGTGGGCTGATGTCTCAAATTTGGGTTTATGTTGGGACTCTTCGTCCTCGGACAAATCAAGACCTAGCTTCTCTCTAAAATAATGATGATGGGACCCTTGCCAAATATGGATATGCCTTATTTGGTCCTTAACCGCAAGAGAAGGAATATATCAGCTTTATTATTGTCATCAATCTTATCTACGTTCACTAAAAAATTGCACACAGAGGAAGACATTTACCTTTGTGTAAACAGCTATATTGACATCATTGGTTACACCATCAGCTTCAACTCTAAAAGAGTGTTGTTTCACATATGTTGCTTTAACTTCATGAACAGGAGATCCATCTTCTGTCTGGAAGTATGCACTCTCATCTTTAGTCAAAACTTCAAAATCAGGCTACTTGCAATATTATAGAACAAAAAATAAAGGCTGGCTGGTGCATGAGGCTCCAGCATAGTTGAGCTTGAACAAACAAAGGTAGCTGCAACGATTTTGAGGTCACATGGTAGCAATTTTACCGTTGCGCCAAGGCTCGCCAAAAGAACTTGTGAAATACGCAAAAAAGAAGAAAGAAAACTATTTGATGCTATACTTAGATGTTACCTCAATCAGATATTTTCCGTCAGCCTGATGAGTGATGGTAAGCTTCAAGATCTTTGAGATACCACTACCATATTCGTTATCCCACTCAAGTTCCATTGTACGCTTAGCTTGATGGTGGACTCTAAAAGGTGGAGAAGCATACCATATAGGGTGCAAGCTGCCGCCGCCTGAACAGTGACAGTTGTAAATATCAAGGGAACTTACAAAACCAACTTTGAATATTACACAGCAGGAGTGAAATAATTTACCAGGAGGGTTTCTTGCTAATGTGAAATGTTCTTTCTCAATGAGACATGCAGCCACAAGTGATGCACTGAGTCTGGCAGCTTCATATGCTTCTTTTGAATTGGTAGAATCAACAAAGAGGTCATCTTTGTAGTTTTCAATGAAATGAGTCTCCACATTGCCACTTTCAAATGCCTGGTGATTCGCTAGCTTTTGAAGAAAGTTGATATTGGTTGGTAAACCTGCAACCTGTAGAATAAGATGTTATATTAGCAAATTAAAGATGGAGTCAATTTATAACTATTTGAAGTTTCTTCTCAAAGGTGACAAATGAAAATTTTCTAAGTTTTACACAGGTTTACACATTCTATATCACCCCACCCTTGTTACCAAAGATAACATATAGAAGATCTTAAATGTGTAAGTCACATAGCATCTAAATAGAAAAATGTTTAATTTACTGAGAAAGTCACAATAACAATCATAATAACTTAACAGCTCACTATAGCAAAGGAACTATGGAAACTAGTCTACCTGAAACTTAGACAAACAATCCTTCAGTTTGACCAAGGCTGCAGCACGATTTTGTTCCCACACCACAAGCTTAGCAATCATTGGATCATAGTGCATGCTAACAGTGTCTCCTTCTTTAACTCCAGTCTCCACCCGGACTGCCGAAATGGCAGATTTCAGAAATATTTTGAAAATAAAAAGGTCCACAAATCTATCTTGAAGTTATGTGTTCTTCCAAAAGAAGAAAGTCAGCAATAACCAAATCCACCATAAATAAATTACTTGCTAATTTTATGTAACTGACCAGCAGATGAGTCTGGAACGTGATAATGATGCAGAACACCAGTGGCTGGAAGAAAACCCTTTGGAACATTTTCAGCATAGATTCGAGCTTCAAAGGCATGACCTGACATCAAAATAGAATTGTACTAAGAGAAACTTAAAGTCTCTGTATGAGAGACGGAAGTTCTCACATGCTCATTCTTGCACGGGTGTAATTAATAATTGACAAGCTCAAAATGATTAGATGTGTTGGCTTATAACAATTGCCAAAATGTTACAGATTTTCACACTAGAAATATGTTCATTTTGCTTTGGTATTGGTAAAACTTAAGAGGATGTCATGAACTTCTCCAGATATTGTTCATTAATAGTTGCAACCTGATATGAAAAGAAGAATCACCTAAAATAGGTATTTGTGATTGACTCAACGGAAGGACTTCTCCATTGGCAACATGGATTTGCCATTCGACAAGATCTTGACCAACAATCATCTCGGTGACAGGATGCTCAACCTGGACACATGTCCCGGGTTATACTTTTGTAAGACATAATCTTGGGAGCAAAGGACAATAGAAATTAATCCAATCACCTGAAGACGGGTATTCATCTCCATAAAGTAAAACTGACCAGAGACTGTATCAACTATAAACTCCACAGTCCCAGCATTGTAATAATTAACTGCCTTCAGGCATCAGAGAGAAACCACTTAATCAATATATGATATTGAACGAAATGCAGATCTAAATATGGCATAAAAATGAAATGGCTAGCCATCTCAAAAAATGTTTCAATAACATACTTGTTATATTTCTCTAAAGGTTTTCATCTTCAGCAGAAGTCATTGACCCAGTGCCTTCCGATTATTAAAATCTCGATAAAGCTAAACCATAGTGGATAAGAAAAACAGTTTTACCTTTGCTGCAGAAACAGCAGCTTCTCCCAAGTGTGCACGAAAATCAGTAGAAACATTTGGCTGCACATACATTGTTACAAGTTGACAATGAGAACATTGAGATGTGTATGTTGTTATTTTTTAGGGAATTTTAAACAAGCCTTACGGCTGGAGCTTCTTCAATTATCTTTTGATGTCTTCTCTGCACACTGCAATCTCTCTCATATAAATGCACAACATTCCCATGCTTGTCTCCAAATATCTACAATGTCAAACAGAAAAGTATTGATAATAAACTTGAATTCCATTATGCCAATAAAGTTCTTTGTTATTAGTGACCACTAGTGTAATTCCATTATGCCAATAAAGTTCTTAATTAGTGAAAACATACTCTCATCAGTGAAAAAACATTTACTATGAAGCAGCTTTGAGTTTTCATAAGAAAGAATAAGCATTCAATGAGGACTCCAAGAGAAATGTTCCAAGAGAAATGTGAACCTGGGGCTAAAATGGCAGTATAAATACCTGGACTTCTATGTGCCTTGGCCGTGTGATATACTTCTCTAGTAATATCGTGTTGACGCCAAAGGAAGCAGCAGCTTCACGTTGTGCTGCTAAGAATGATTCAACAAATTCATCTGGAGTATGCACAATCCTCATACCCTACAATATTCACATATTCCAAATTTCATAAGTGAGATTATAATGCTCATAAGTGATAAGTGACAAAGATTCTCTTAATAATCAATTTCTCATCTGCTTTCACCATAAAATAATCCTGTAATTCTTACATTAAATTTTTAAATTTCAAACATGCAGAAAAATTAAATAACTTCTATGATATGTATTCAGTTATCACCTATCAAAAGAAATAAGATGACTAAGGTCCATGGTATCATAATTACAGCATGAAATCTCAACCTCTATCCTATGGAAGCTTTATTTTTTTTTTTAAATTTCATAGCTAGCGCAATCTATTTGAGAATCATATAACATGGCAAAAATCCCAATGGAATAGACTACATTCTTTTGGCAGCATATTTTACAAATAAGGCAAACATGTCCATTACACAAAGCAAATAGACTCGGAAAGAAAGATGATAGGCAATGCACCCCTGCATCAAGAATTACAAAATGTAATAACTTGTATGAGAATAAATATCAAGTTACCATCCACCTTTCCTCCACCTCCATGGGTTGGCTTTATCAAGATTGGATACCCTATTTTGTCAGCTTCCAACTTCATTTTATCAATGTCTTGTTCGTTTCCGTGATATCCAGGCACAAGGGGTACCCCAGCAGCCCCCATTATTCTCTTTGATGCACTGATGGATGTATAAAAACATTGATAAGATGAAGAAGCTCTATAATATATCTCAGACAGTTTTATATCTCAAATAGATAGAAAGGTTAAAGGTTAAGCATGCTGAATTGACTCTCTACTCTAGTCTTGGTCAAGCCAAGGCAGACTTGAAACATTCTCTACTTGATGAGAGGGGAAGAAGGCAATTCTTGAAAATCTAAAGAAATCATTTTGTCATTCTATCTCTAAGCGCATCTATACCTCGATTACAACATATAAAAACACTAGCCTGGCAAGGGTTTCAATATCATATTCTTTGGCCAATTGAAAGTCACTTGGATGAAAAGTATACAAGCATTAACTAATATTTATCCTTTACCAATATGAGTGCAATAGTTATTAGGTAGCATAAGAATGCACAAGGCCGTGAGTTTCAACATAAACCATATTCCCATCTTCATAAATGTAGCATTGATTCAAACAATGAAAGAATGATTGGAAGGTAATCAGCACTGTATTATACCTCTTGTCACCCATATCCCGTATGGCAGACGCAGGAGGGCCTATAAATGTAAGACCCTTATCTTCACAAAGCTGCGCAAAATCGGCACTTTCGGACAAGAATCCATATCCAGGGTGAACAGCCTAATCACCAAAATGAACAAACCATTATGGATTGCAGAAAATGTGAAGTTTCATATTTATGGATTGGTAGTACTAGTAGCTTCAGCACAACCAAAAAACAGAAGACATGAGTCATCCTCTTCCACTACTTACATATCCTGTCAGAAATTCATGCCCAGTTACAAAAGAGCCATATAACAGTGGTTAGTACTTTGTAGTGCACGCTAGCACCACCTTTCTGAGTCAAAACCACACTTATGCAGTGAAAGTGCATACAATTAAAATTCAAATTTCAAAGATTATCTCTTATTAATTTCACTGTATCATAGATGCCTGGATAAACTAAATTAAGACAATATCAATAATGACTCTTAAGCTTTATAATTTTGATTAAAAAAATTATCTAAGAATTCTTATTTCATTTGAATAAATAATCATATCAATATACTATCAAACATAAGTCAAACACAGTTTACTGACACTGACTTAGCACTACAAGATCATAATTCATATTGACTCTATAAAATTCCTTCTCGCGTCAACATTTATTTTCTTAAAAAAATAAAAAATAATAAGGGCTGAATTTATTTTTATTTTATTTTATTTTATTTTTTCTCTAAAAGTGAAAGGGGGAAGGACTAAGGAGGAGGCAGTTAACCTGGGCACCGGACCGAAGGGCAGCATCAACAATAGTGGGCCCATTGAGGTAGCTGAAACGGGCCTGGGCCGGGCCCACCCGAAAAGCCTCGTCGGCTTTGGTAACATGTAGGGCATCCTTATCGGCGTCGCTGTAAATGGCAACGGTTCGAATCCCGAGCCTCTTAGCTGTCCTAATGATCCTGCAGGCTATTTCGCCTCTGTTGGCTATCAGAACCTTCTCGATGCGCTTCGAACGAGAAGAAGGTTCTAGAACATAGCGGGATGAAGTTGAAGAGGAAGAGAACGTTCGCGTGGTGATGAGGTGGAAGGAGGAGGGGATTGTGGTTGTTGTGGCGAGCTTTCTGCGGAGGAAGATGAAGGAAGCCATGGATGCCATGGTTTGAGCTTCAAAATTGAAATTGGAGAAATCAAATGTGGAAGAAGATGAAGAACATGAATATGATCCAATCTTGTAAGAACTCAAGAAGAAGAAGGAGCAGAAGAAGAAGAACTGCAATGATAGGTATTCTATGTTTTAACTAAAATTTTCTTGTCGTCTCTATTTTCAATTAAATCTCCAATCACTAAATCACACCCTCTTTGTTATTATTCATGTAATTTTAAATTAAGATGAAAGTTTATCAGTTTTCATACAATAACCATTTTACATTAATTTTTGTATATAAATCCTTAACACACTTAAATACTTGATTTGTATTGTACCAAAAGAAATAAAGAAAAATAAATAAATAAAAGAAAATAGTATGAGAAAATATTGGTGAGGATATGTGTGTAGTGGTGTCCCAGTAGTATGGGCAAACGTGTTGAGATGATAAGGGTGCTGTGCTGTAAATGATAATTGATTATGGATAATGTTATTAAAAAATTAAAAAATAATTATTATAATCCTTTTGGAGCTTGGTATACTTGTCTACGGATTTGGATCCTCTAAAGTTTGAATTTCACTTTAGAGAGTAAAGTGTGATCTCTCACCATTGATTTTATAGGTGAGACCAATAATAAATATAAAAGATTCACATAATATTTTACAAATACTTAAAATTTTGATAGGTATTGTAACGTTCTCACAAAATAACTTATCAATGTTATAGATGTTGCATTGTTTATGGTTAAAGCTAAGAGTGTCTATGGATCGGATCGTATCCGCAGATCCCCAGTAAATATCCGCATCCGATCCGAAAATTGTGGATACAATCCGATCCGCAAATTGATCGGATCAAATCCGATCCGATCCGCACCCTTTGCGGATCAGATCGCGGATATCTGCTCTACATCCGCGTATTCGATCCGCGGATCCGCAGATCCGTACAATAATAATTAAAAAATAAATAAATATATATATATTTGGTATTATATTTACTTGTTTGTATATTTTTGATGAAAATTCTTGACATAAAGCAAATCTTCCATTTTTGACTTCCACAAATCATAATTAGGACCATTAAGAGTGATCATCCTACTAGTATTAGTATTAGCTTCCATTGTTCACAAAATCACAAGCCCAGAAAAATACCAACAAGCTCTGATGCCAGTATGAAAAGAGCCTAGCAGCGGAAATGACACAAATGTCCAACACAAGAACAATATGGAAACACTCACAACACAATATGGCAGCAACTATAACAAGCAAATATAGCAAGTAAAGCAATAATAAGAACACACCGAGATTTTAACGTGGAAAACCCCCTCAGTGTGAGAGGTAAAAACCACGAGTCGTCCAGACTAATGAAATAGCTCCACTATAATCGAATGAGGTACAAGAGAGTCTCAAACAAAGCACAAAAATGTGCATATAACCAGCCAAAACATCAAAGTACTAAAGCTCACAAATTGAAAGCAAGAAGATGAAATATACCCAAAAAACAGAACTGCTGTCGAAGCCAATTTCTCCCTCTTCAGACCTCCAATTAAAATCTTCACCGTCCAGGATGAAGAACAAGATGTGAAGAATCTACAGTTCAAATTTTACGTCGATCCAACGGTGAAAAAATGAGAAACTGCCGTTCCAAAATTGCTGCTCTTAGTAAAAACGGGAAACCTAATTTTTCTCTTGCGAAGCCAATTTCTCTCACTGCAAGTCTCCAATCAACATCTCCACCGATCAGAATGAAGAACAAGATGATAGGAATATGCAGTTTAAATTTCAAGCCGATCCAACGGTGAACAACTGAGAAACTGCCATTTGAAATTTACTGCTTTGGGCAAAAACGGAAATTCTGTTTTTCCCCTTCTCTCTCACTTGGTGGCTACTCTCTATCACTCTCAATGACCCCCAAAATCTGAATTAGGGTTGTGACACTAGGGTGCAAGAATACACCCCTAAAATGTTGGGCTTGGGCCTCACAAAGGAGAGAAAAAACCCAACACATCTCCCCCTTCTCGACTAGGTGGAGGCTCTCGCCATTCCAGCGATCAAACAACATGTTTCAAACTTTTCTCTTGACAATGCTTTTGTCATCATATCAGCACCATTGTCATCAGTGTGAACTTTCTCAAGTTCCAACAACTTGGAATCTAACACATTCCGGACACTGCTTGGTACTTAACTTAAAATGAGGAGCAAAAGAACTAGCAACACATTTGGCATCATTCATGCCAAACCTTTGAAGCACCTTCTTTATGTACTTCTCCTGTGACAAATAAAGCTTCTTGGAATCTCTATAACGAGTAATAGTCATGCCCAAAATTTGTTTGGCAGGACCCAAGTCCTTCATAGCAAAGAAATTACTCAACTGTTTCTTCAACTCATTAATCCTCAAAGCATTCTTGCCTACAATCAAAATATCATCCACATAAAGCAAAAGAATGATAAAATCATCATCAGAAAATTTTTGTACAAATACACAATGATCTGAAGTTGTCTTATGGTAACCATGCTTCCCCATAACAGATTCAAACTTCTTGTACCGCTGTCTTGGAGCTTGCTTCAACCCATAAAGACTCTTCTTAAGCTTGCACACAAAATCTTCCTTTCCTTTAACAACAAAGCCCTCCGGTTGATCCATTTATATCTCCTTGTCTAAATCACCATGAAGAAAAACTGTCTTCACATCCATTTGCTCAATCTCCAAATCAAGAGACGCTGCTAATCCAAGCACAAATAATTTCCTAGAATGATCATCAATAAAGGTTACAAAATAGATAGACCCTCCAAGTGTTCTTGTCTTCATCGGCCCACATACATCAAAATGCACCAAGTCAAGTATCTCTGACTTCCTTGAAGATGGGTGGCTCTTGAAAGAAACCCTGTTTTGTTTCCCAGCAAAGCAATGGTTGCACTTTTGCAAAGCAACCTTACAACCAGATAAAAGATTCCTCTTGGATAACATATTCATGCCCTTCTCACTCATATGACATAATCTCTTATGCCATAAATCAGTTTCATCAACAAACTCAGCAGCATTAACAAAATCTTTCACAATCTTTGCTTGAGCTAAATAAAGAGTAGAGTGTCGAGTACCTCTAGCAACAACCATGGAACCCTTGGTGAGCTTCCAACTATCACGAGAGAATGAGCTATCCAAGTCTTCATCACACAACTTACCAACAGAAAGTAAGTTCAACCGAATATCTGGAACATGTTTCACACGCTTCAAAGTCAACTTGGTACCGTTGGAGGTTTTCAAACAAACATGTCCAACACCGGCACATTTTGCAACACCTTGATGAGCCATTTTCACATCACCAAAATCACCAGGAGTATAAGACGTAAACAAATCCCTCCTAGATGTAACATGAATATAAGCACCGCTATCAATCACCTAACTAGTGCTATTATCAACAAGGTTAACAGATTCAAACTCCTCAACAACAAGAAAATCATCATGAGTTACATTAACCTTGTCTTCCTTGCTACCATCATCTTTATTTGTGCTCTTGTCTTTACTTGCCTTGGCTTTCTCCTTCTTTAGCTGCCAACAAAATTTCTTCACATGTCTCTTTTGACCACGATGATGACACTCAATATTCTTATACTTTCCTCGAGACTTGCTTCTGCTTTGATCTCTACCTTTAGGACCTCGACTTTTGCTTCTCCCCCTAGACTCAGTAACAAGAACATCTGAATGTGTAGTCGATGTACCTTGTGACTTTCTTCTCATCTCTTCATTCAAAACACTGCTCTTGGCAAGATCCATAGAGATTACACCATCAGGAGCAGAATTAGACAATGACATTCTGAAAATTTCTCACGAGTCTGGTAAGGAGCCAAGAAGTAACAATTCTTGAACCTCTTCATCAAACTTGATACCCATGGAAGATAACTGATTCATAATTTCTTGGAAATTATTCAAGTGATCTGTCATTGATGTCCCATCTGTATACTTCAAAGCCAACAACTGCTTGATCAAAAACATCTTGTTATTCCCAGTTTTTCGAGCATACAACTGTTCAAGCTTAATCCAAAGGATCCGAGCATGTGTCTCTCCAATAATATGGTTCAACACATTATCGTCAACCCACTGCCTAATATATCCACAGACTTGTCTATGCAACAAAGTCCAATCATCATCAGATTTATCATTAGGCTTCTCTGTACCAAAAACTGGTTGATGAAAATTCTTGACATAAAGCAAATCTTCCATTTTTGACTTCCACAAATCATAATTAGGACCATTAAGAATGATCATCCTACTAGTATTAGTATTAGCTTCCATTGTTCACAAAATCACAAGCCCAGAAAAATACCAACAAGCTCTGATGCCAGTATGAAAAGAGCCTAGCAGCGGAAACGACACAAATGTCTAACACAAGAACAATATGAAAACACTCACAACACAATATGGCAGCAACTATAACAAGCAAATATAGCAAGTAAAGCAATAATAAGAACACACCGAGATTTTAACGTGGAAAACTCCCTCAGTGTGAGAGGTAAAAACCACGAGTCGTCCAGACCAATGAAATAGCTCCACTATAATCGAATGAGGTACAAGAGAGTCTCAAATAAAGTACAAAAATGTGCATATAACCAGCCAAAACATCAAAGCACCAAAGCTCACAAATGAAAAGCAAGAAGATGAAATATACCCAAAAAACAGAGCTGCTGTCGAAGCCAATTTCTCCCTCTGCAGACCTCCAATTAAAATCTTCACCGTCCAGAATGAAGAACAAGATGTGAAGAATCTACAGTTCAAATTTTACGTCGATCCAACGGTGAAAAAATGATAAACTGCCGTTCCAAAATTGCTGCTCTTAGTAAAAATGGGAAACCTAATTTCTCTCTTGTGAAGCCAATTTCTCTCACTGCAAGTCTCCAATCAACATCTCCACCGACCAGAATGAAGAACAAGATGATAGGAACATGCAGTTTAAATTTCAAGCCGATCCAACGGTGAACAACTGAGAAACTGCCATTTGAAATTTACTGCTTTGGGCAAAAACGGGAATT
>NC_029786.2:12524982-12527439 GCF_000816755.2 Arachis ipaensis
TGGTAGGAAGAAAATAAGGTAAAAATTTTTTAATTTGTTACATCAAATAAGAATTAAAAAATTTAGTATAATAGCCAATGAGTAATAGCTCAAATGGCATAATCTCCACATACTCAATTAAGAGGTTGCGGGTTCGAGTCTCTTATCTTTGGTAAAAAAAAAATAGTATGACGGTCATTTTTTATTGTCTATCATATTTCTTAGTTCGACAGATTAATAATTAATTTGTTGTAAATTTAAACTTTATTCAAGAGTTTATTATTGACCAATAAATCATTATATATATATATATGATGAAATTTTTAAACTTTCCACATTTATTTAAACTTGCCAATGATTTACCACTCTACCAAGTAAAAGTTAGTTCAGGTCGTTAACGTTTCTCTACAAAAACAAGGTCAAGGGTCAATTAACTCGTCTTGCACGGTCTTATTTGGGTTTAAAATTTTCAAATAAATGATCCAATCCAAATCTCTATGTACATTCCCTAGCCTTTTAACCTCTTTTTGGTTTGGCTTTCTGTTAGTGGGCTTTCCATTTTTCAATTTTTCTGAGTTTTATCTTTCTAGCAATTTCCCTTCAAATGGCCCTCAAAATTTGGGCTTTATAGGATAAAGTCCATTTATGTGAACCAACTTACTTTAATGTGTTCTAATTATAACTCTAGCTCCAGTTTACCCAAAAACAAATAATGAACATAGTTCCCAGCTCATGACCCAGTATCCAAAACTTCTAGGAAATCTACAACCCAGAACAAAATTCTTTTTTTTTTTTTAAATGACAAACAGCTAAAACTCTTTTTGTAGCCAATTGATCTTGGCACTACTAAATAGGATTCATACTTTAGTAGTTGGTCATAGACCAAAAAAAAAAAAACTTTAGTAGTTGGTCGCTTTAGACTTTAATTTCAGATTTAAAATTTAGAATTGATAGACTTTCTATTAGTTGAAAACACTTGCACTGCTCTACTCGCCAGCAAGAAGAGTGCCTCAAAATAAATAAATAAATAAGGTCTGTTTGCAAGACATATATACCTGAATTCGAGTAGGACTAGATCTATATAATTTAGATGGAGTGACGCGAGAGCAAATAGAGTTAGTAGGTCAATTATATTAGTTATTTGTAATAAGGGAATACAAGTCTGATATTGATTAGGATAATGAACTTCGTATTATCTATTAGTCCCACATTACTTAAGTTATGAAGATTTTTTTTTTCTCATTAGTATAAATAAATCATATACCATTTATTTATAAAATGAAGTTGAAGTTAATTTGAATATGAGATAAGTTATGTGTTTATTTTCTTTTAGACTCTTTAAGAGTAAAAAGTATATTTTTAGCTTGGCCAATCAAAATAGGTTCATGACTATTTTTACTATAATAAAATTAATCTCGAAAATTAATCTCGTCAAGATTGATGAGACAAATCTCCAGTGTCTTAATCCAATTGTATATATGAGACCACAGATAATCTTATGTTCTTAACTTATGTGATACCAAAGTTTTTAAATTTTGGTATAGTATATAGCTATAGAGTTATGATTTTGTCACTTAATTTTTGACACATGTATCACCCAAAAGTTACGTTATTAGTAGCTTCATTTTTAGTTAGTGGATACAAGTAACATTCATGATTCATGTAGTTCTATTCCCATAAATGGAAGTTCCTATTTTGTCAGTTATATGAAACAAATTTTAATTTAAAAAATGGAGAATTAATTAGTGTTAATTTAAATGTATTACAAATATAAAGAAAAATATTAATCACTTAATATTTGTGTAAAATAATTTAAGTCCATTAGTAAGAGAGCGTGCTAAAAAAAATTATACGTTAAACAATGTTTTTAATCCAGACAAAAGCAGAGAGTTAAAAATATTTTTGTTTTATTTTATTAGAGTTTATGAGAATAAAATAAAGTAAATATATTAAACTAATACACTTAATCTTATGCGAAACTAATACATATGCACTGACAAACCCATTTGACAGAGTTTAAATAAAAAAAAAGATCAGTTATTAAATTGTATTAATTTAAGACATCAGGTATCATGACTATTTTTTATTATCTTCTAGTTTGAAAGTACCAATACACACAGATCATTATATTTAATTTTTATTAATTCAGTGGATAAAGTTAGTAGCACCGTCCTAATTCAATATATAATAAGTTGCTAACTACTTTATACGTGGTATATTCTATAACCAAAAGATTTCTTAAAAAACTCATATAGCCCTATACTATAATTGAATAAAATGAGTATGATCATATGCTATACTATACATATATGTGTATATGTTGTAACAAATTAATTTGGATGAAGGGAAGTTCAATTTGAAAAGAAGAAGTGCACATGGAAATTCAAGAAGCATCAAAATGGTAGTTGGGACTTAGGAGAAAGGGTGTGACCCACTATAATATAATAGATTAATAGGTTTATTTATTTAATATTTAGG
>NC_029786.2:12529023-12531748 GCF_000816755.2 Arachis ipaensis
TATATCATAAAACTATTTCTTCTGAAACCTTAAGTTAAAAAAAACAACATAAATTATTATATTTTTAATATTTTTTAAACTAAAAGTTTTTTATTTATTTAATTTTTTAGTGTAGATATTTTTTTATTTATCTTATATTATTTTTTTTTTGAATTCACTAAAAATTGAATTTTAGATTTTTTAAATATAAAATTTTAATATCATATTATAAAATTATTTTTGTTAAAGTTTAAGCTGATAAAAAAAAACAACATGATTAAAGCTCAAATAATATATTATTATTTTTTTGAACAAATATGTAATTTAACCTTTAACCTAGCTAACAAACATTATGACAATTTTACATGATTTGATATGCTCTATGTTTTGAGATGGGGACATCACATCCTCATAATATTCCTACTCCCATATACAACTCATGCATAGTGTGTGTGATGTTTGCATGGCCACCCTTTAATATCATATTATAAAATTATTTTTGTTAAAGTTTAAGCTGATAAAAAAAAACAACATGATTAAAGCTCAAATAATATATTATTATTTTTTTGAACAAATATGTAATCATGCTTTTAACCTAGCTAACAAACATTATGACAATTTTACATGATTTGATATGCTCTATGTTTTGAGATGGGGACATCACATCCTCATAATATTCCTACTCCCATATACAACTCATGCATAGTGTGTGTGATGTTTTGGAATGGCATGGCCACCCTACTATATATACTCCATAGTCAAGTCCTAACCCTAATAATGGTGAATTAAGCAATTAGCTATTCATTTTTGTATTTATATTCCTATGAATAGACTAGGAGGACCCATATAGAAGCAAAACCAATTCATATGGGATATAGTAGTGTCCTTGTTGGAAAACTTTGCACACTACATATATATGAGAATGAGTAAATTGACTAAATTCTCAATCTCGCATCATCTTGATGGAAAATAATTAAGTTTAAATATTTTGAAATTCTCATAACTATTTTATTCAATAATTTATAATAAATATACACTTAAAAATTTTCATTACTATATATGTAAATAATTAAAGAAGATTGAGTGACCTATAGGTAATGGTTTTCTAATATATTTTCTTCCCCTATCAATGAATATTATTGGTATGATGACTAGCTATGATGTTATATATTTTGTTGTTATTTACATCTTCATCCTAATCTTGTTAACTATATTATTACCTTCCTGACATGGATAGAATCTGTTGGATGGTTGATTAGTATATAAGCTAAGTCAACATCAAATCAAAAGCAAAATTCCACAATAATTAACTAAATTATTCACTATTTGACCATAATACACCTTTCGAAGAATACTTAATTACATAATAACCACAACAATAATGCTACTAATATTTTTTTTTTAACATTTTTTCTTTGTCTAAAGTGTAAACATTGCTTGGTGAATGAAATCCAAAAATGAACGTTTATTTATTTATTTATTTATTTATTACCAATATATATATATATGCTGTTTACATTCAGGACATACAATACATATGGGGCCACTATATATGTACCTCAATATTGAGAGCCATATAGTCTTTATTTATTTAATTTTTTTTTTTTCCGAAATTGATACTTCTTAGTTCTTATTACTATATTTGGTGGTGACATTATTTATAATGTTAGAGAATATTAGTCCTTATTATTGATACTTTTTTTAACTTATTCATTTAAAGGCTTAACATTATTCAAGTCTTAGTCAAGCTTTCATGTTTAGTTAGATGATGTAGTAATTATTTTCAATTTTCAATGATGATGGAGGTGATTTTCTTCAATGGAAATTGAACCGACTTTTGAAAAACAGGTGAACAATTTCTCTATTTTTCTGCTGCATCTAATTCAACATCACTAAAAATAACATTACATTAAAATTAAACTCTTTTACATTTGATCCTTTGAATTTTTATAACAATATCATAAATGCATGTGGGGTTATCAATATTTCCGGACTGTGTGACATTAAAATTACAGAAACTGCATCTGCATTGTACCTTTTACTATGCTGCTGCTCACACCTTATCTCATTGTGGATTATGTCCGGTAACAATAATTCTTGCAGGGAGTATTGAGTAGTTGACTAAAAATATTGATTAATATAAATTAAAATTTCTAATTCTTTAACTTTTTATTTTTATTATAAAAAATGTTAGAAGTCAATCATTTTTTATCAATATTCGTTAATATATTACGAATTTTCAACCTAAACTACTACTTACAATTACAAATCTCATTAATCCTGAGAGAAATGAATTGAAACTCATACATTTAATCAAGCGAACTTGTCACACATTTTTTTATCTTACCTGTTTCAATTCCATTAAAGTGACAAAATGCGAGTGAATATGACTTTTTTTTTTAAAATGCTTTTTATGTCTATGTTTTTGCAATGAGCATGTGGTTGGTGGATCTGCTTTTATAAAGTTAAATTTCCTTTTTCCTTTAAAACAAAAAAAAAATAAATTCGCTTTTATAGTTTCCTGCTGCCACATATGTGATTATGTGTGGATCTATCCTCACGTGAAATGTTTCTTTATTGTGCATCAATATCACATTATATATAGCTACTTTAATCTATAGGTTCTGCTTATACAGTTACATTATTATAGTTGTTTTAAATTGAAAGTTACTTTAAAATTTAAAGTTTTTTATTTTACGGGTTAGCGAGAGGTGTATTATCATTTTAATTTACCTTTTTTTTAAGA
>NC_029786.2:12531807-12532349 GCF_000816755.2 Arachis ipaensis
CAGGTTTAATTTAGCAACTAAAATTCACAAAATATAAAGATTCTAAGTTAAAACATCCAATCAACTTGAAATAATTAATAATTCTTTAGCTATAATTATTTACCACTATGAATTTTTTTTTTTTACTTTGTATTTTGCTATATTCCTATAAATTTTAACACCATTTGCTCCAGGGAAGAGAATGAGAAGGTGAGATGAAAGAGAACAGAAAAAGAAAAATAATTTAAAGAATTTTCAAAATGTATTATTGAGAAAACGATGAGTACACTATAAATATATACTTTATTATTACATTGATACATGTCTTATATGGTGTCACTAACCAATCACAAACTTAACATTACTATCTTCATTTAACTATTTTTTTCTAACTGACTCACAACCTTACTACACTTAGCACATACTACACTTTATCTCTAATACCCTCTCAAACTGAGGAGGGTTGTGAAACCAACCTCAGTTTGGCTCTGAATCTCACAAATGCATCATGAGACAATGGTTTTGTAACAACATTGACAATTTGATCAAAAGAAGGAATATGC
>NC_029786.2:12532688-12537850 GCF_000816755.2 Arachis ipaensis
TGCAGGTTAATTTCGAAGTGTTTTGATTTATTGTGGTGGATTGAATTTCGACTCATCAACACGATGCTTTGATTATCACAAAACAAAGCAGGTGCTGTACTCGGAGGAAGATGCATTTCAAATAGCAACTTCTGCAGCCACATGGTATTTGTCATGGCATCAGTTAATGCCCTGAATTCTGCTTCAATGCTGGACCTGGACACTGAAACTTACTTTCTACTTGACCAGCAAATAAGATTCGAGCCTAGAAACACATAGTATCCCTGTGAGATTTTCTGTCCACCGGATTTGCTATCCCATCAGAATCACAAAATGCCAAAATTCTGAAATTCTTACTCTTATGAAACTCTAAACCCATGTCTATTGTCCTTGCTAGATATCGCAAAATATGCTTCACAGTCTTCCAATATTGCTCCAAGGGAGTGTGAAAAAATTGAGAGACCTTGTTCACTGCAAACGTAATGTCCAGTCTTGTGATGGTGACGTATTGTAATCCACCTACCATAGAGTGATACAATGATAGATTATCAAAGACTGCACCAGATGTATCAAGCTTGAGACTTCTCATCATAGGAGTGGACATAGGCCGAGCGCCAACTATGTCAACCCTCATGAGTAAATCGCGTACATACTTAGATAGCTTAAGGACCAGGGAGCCTGTGGCTGACCTCTCAGCCTCAATGTCAAGGAAGAAACTCATTTTTCTTGAATTCTTGAGTGTAAAGACCTTGTTTAAATCAACAATCAGCTTGTTCACTTCACTTACAGCAGTACCTGTAACTAGAATGTCATTGACATATGTTAAAAGATAGATTATAGAGAGGGAGGAGTATTTGACAAATAGACATGGATCAAAGGTGGTACTTGTGACACCAAAGCCCTTAAGAATGCCCTTCAACTTTAGAAACCAAGCATGGGGAGCTTGCTTGAGACTATATAATGCCTTTTCAAGCTTACACACAAGATTGGTGCCAAAACTATACCCTTCAGGTTGCACCATGTATCATTTTCTAACAAGTCACCAATAAGGAAGGCATTGTTGAAATCGAACTACCATATTTATCATTGTCTTGACATCGCCACTGCCGAAATTGCACGAATTGTCGCAGGCTTAGCAACCGGGCTGAACACCTCACCATAATCAAATCCTTCTCTCTAATGAAATCCTTTTGCCACTAGTTGCATCTTGTACTTCTGTACACTACCATCTGGTTTCCTCTTTATGCAAAAAATCTACTTACATCCAATTGGTTCTACAACTGCTGAGACATCTACTAGTTTTTAGGTTTTGCACGTCATCAAGGTAGCATATTCTTCATCCATTGCTGCCTTTCAATGTGGCGAAGATAGGGCTTGAGCAACTAAGGATGGCTCGACGTGTGTGAGATCTATATTAGAGGAGTTAAGCAGTGATGAGTACACTTTAGGCTTGAAAGTTCCTGCCTTACTCCGTGTAACCATGGGATGCATTCTGCCAAGTCTTTTCTCAGTCTCAGTGGCAGCTTGGACTAATTGTGCAATAAATCCTACATTACTTAAGGGAAACTCAGAAGTAGAGTTAGAGATACAAGTGTCAGTAGATAATGGACAAAAATCAGTACAAATAGTATTGGCAATTGACTTAGGTAAAACAAACATAGGAGATACATGTGAGAGGGTGGCATTGTGAGGTTCTGGTTGGGAGATGGAAGATTGGCTCTCTTGACAAGTTGTGATTGTGGCAGGATTTAGTGAATTGGCTCGTGATGTTGGTGCTACTGAGATTGGCAAGGCTTCATGAAGGAATTCTAGTTTCTTGTTGGGTAACACAGGGACTTTCTTCAAGGTAATGGGCAGTGTTGTAGGTTGAGATGTGTAGGGTATTGATGCCTTTGGGATCAGCTTTTGATTAAAGAACAAAGACTGATATGAAAATTCAGACTCATCAAAGATTACATGTCTCGACACATAGAGTTTTTTAGAGGGACACAGGCATTTATATCCTTTGTGATGTGGTGAGTATCCCAAAAGCAGACACTTGTGGGTCTTGAAATCGAACTTATGTTGCTGACAGGGTCGAAACTGAGGGAAACATGAGCATCCAAAGACCTTAAGAAACCTATAATCTAGAGTTCTATTGTTCAAAAGCTCATATGGTAACTTATGCTGTGTAGTGGCAGATGGCAGTGGGTTAATGAGGTAAATGACAGTGAGACAAGCTTCATCCTAGAACTTGAGAGGCATGGAGGCTTGTAAGAGAAGTGTTAAGGGAGTTTCTGTCACATGCCGACATTTTCTTTCAGCTTTTTCATTCTGCTGATGAATATACGGACAACTTAGTCTATGTGAAATCCCATGTTCAATCAAAAAATGTGTGAAGGAGTGTGAGGTGTACTCCTTGCCATTATCCGTTTGAAGTGTTTTAATCCGGTGACTAGTTTTATTCTGTATCAACAGTTTGTATTGAATAAATGCCTGAAAAGCTTGACTTTTATTTTGGAGGAGGTATAGACAAGTGTATCTAGTCTTAGCATGAATAAAAATGATGTAATACCTAAAGTCTGAGCTATTGACAATAGGTGCTAGACCCCATATGTCTGAGAAGACTAATTCTAAAGGTTGATCATAAACTATTTAGAAATCTGAGAAGGATAAATTTTGCAGTTTACCCTGACAGCAAGCATTACACAATGAGTCATTTAGTAAAAATTTAGTTTTATTTATATATCCAATATTACAATTTGTAAGACTTTTTCAACAATTCTTGTAGAGGAATGGTTTAACCTTTTGTGCCAAATATTAAAATCATTATATATAGTGTTTACATTATTGGTGTTGCTTATTATTACAAGACTAGAACCTGAATTCAAAGGACTGAGACTGCGACTCAATGCAATATGGATGTGTGAGATGTTGCATCTGATTGTGCTGCCTTTGTAAGCACTCCAATATTATCAAAGTGTTATAATCCTCCTCTAAAAGACCCCTTTAACATAATTTTCTTGGTCTCTTGACATTTCACAAAATAATTAAACAGATGAAACTCAAAGAAGACGTGATTGTCAAGAGAAAACTTAGCTACACTAATGAGTTTTTGGTAATGGAAGGCACATGTAGTAGATTTAACAATTTAAAATCATAGGAATTAGACTAAGCAAATAGTATGGTTTTGCCAATACTATTTATGTTCATACATTGGCCATTACCTATTAACACTTGATCTGTTCCTTCATACTCTGAGTTTGCAATCAAATTATTTGCATCAAAGGTCAGATGATGTGATGTGCTAGTGTCTAGGTATCAGGCTTTATCAGTGAGAGGTATTCTTGGCTATGCTGCTGCAAAAATAGCTCTAGCTTGTTGATCGGTCTTTAGTCTGTGAAAGGAGGATAAAGGTGGAGGTGGTGCATTTGTCACAGCCTCATGAGAATTCTAGAAGTCTTGATTAGATCTATGAAAACATTCCCATACTCTATGTCCAAATTTCCTACAAAACAAACACAGTGGTCTAGAATTACCATAGAAACCATCTTCTACCTCTAAAAGCTCCTCTTCCTCTAAAATTTTGACCTCTTCCTTGAAATTGATGCTACTGCTAGAAGCTTGGTTGATACTCTTGATAGTTAAACTGTTGATTCTATGGTTTTTAATATGTTCCTTGAGCTAAATTGACTTGCATTGTTTCTATTACAGTTCGTTTAAATCTTTCAACTAATTTTTCTTAAATTACTAGTAGTGATTCTACCTCACTTTTTGTTATTTTATCATATCTAACATTAATTATAATAATAAATACACTATACTCTTCGTTCAAACCTTGAGACACTGTTTCAACAAGTTCTTCATTTGAAAGAGGTGCACCTAAAGCAAATAGGGCATTTATTACCTTCTTAAGCTTGGTCATGTATTCGGCCACCGATCCTTATAGTTTTATAGTCTTGAGTTGCATTTTGAGCTGTTTCACTTTCGATTTCAACCGTTTTACAAAATAATCTTTCAAGTTGTACTAGATCTCATATGCGAATTCACAATTTGCTTCTTGACTTGTGAAGCTTGGATCGATCGATGCAAACAACCACGACACCAGGAATTGATCATCTTGCTCCCAATCGAACTCCTGAGTCTCAATTTCTTCCTCGCAATCTTCATCAGTCTTGTATCACTTCGAAATCTTCTTCGGATTGAGATTCTCCTTTAGTCCATTTGATTTGATGAACGCCAGTACTTAACGCTTCCAAGGCACGAAGTTATCGTCATTGAGCTTGAAGGAGACGATGTTTATTATCGCTCGTGTAGTGGAGTTTGCAGAAAGCTTGGAATTTGCTTGGAGTTGCCATGGATCAGAACCTGAGAGCTCTAATACCATGTGAATGTATCAGAGGCTCTTTAGAGAAGAGAACGGGAAGGTGAGTTGAGAGAGAACAGAGAAAGAAGAAGAATCTAAAAAACTCTCATGATGTATTATTGAAAAAATGATGAGTACACTATAAATATACACTTTGTTATTATATTGATACATACCTTATATAGTGCCACTAACCAGTCACAAACTTAGCACTACTATTCTCATTTAACTATCTTTCTTTAACTGACTAACAATTTTACTACGCTTAGCACAAGTTACACTTTATCTCTAATATCCATCATAAATGAGGGAGTATCTTTGTTGCTAAATATTTTGTTGTTTCCAAAAATATTAACATATTTAACATCATTATTATTATATATAAAATTAATGATTACTTGCATCGTTATGTTTTAGTAATTACATTATGTACTTTAACATCATTATAATTTTTCTTCTAAACTTATATTGTTAAAAGAAAAAACTTTTACTTTATTTTTCATGATAACTTATTTTAATTATTATTTTATTTTAAAATTTGTATCTTGTATTATATAAAGGTACGGTACCTTTGAAATAATCAATAGTTTATGATTTATTACTATTATGTTAAAAATAAAATTTATTAAATATAATTTCTGTTATATTTTTTATATGTTGATAATTATTTTTCTAAAACTAACTCAATCATATTAAAATTACTTTTATGTAATAAAAAATATAATACAAAAAATTAAAAAATTCGTATAAAATTTGATCCTTTTATATCAAAAGTTTTAGATTCATTCTTCTTGGTGCATGAATGATTAAGCTTGTTAATATCATAAGAATTATATAT
>NC_029786.2:12538870-12540605 GCF_000816755.2 Arachis ipaensis
ATGAAAATTATATATATAATTATACTAGTTATATACTAAAATTAATTACTAATAAGTTTAATTATTCTGTTAGTCCCTATAGTTTTGCAAAATTTTCAATTAGGTTCTTATACTTTTTTTTTAATTGGGTCCTTGCACTAATTTTGTTTTCAATTAAGTCCCTCTTGGTAGTAATTGATTTAATTGTATAGGGACCCAACTAAAAAAAATTACTACAGAGACTCAAATAAAAGAAAAAAAAATGTAGGAACTCAATTGAAAAAAAAATAGTGCAGAGACCTAATTAAAAAGAAAAAAAGTATAGGAACCTAATTAAAAATTTCGCGAAACTATAATGATCAACAGAATAATTAAACCTTATTAATATAAAATATACATTGAATACAAAATTATAAGCGTCCAAAATTATAAGTTTCCATCATAACCTAATAATCAAAACACAAGTTTATTCATCAGTTGAATTAAAAGGATTAACATAAAATATTCAATATGGCAATAATCCATATATTTAAGTCAATTTTATTTGATAAAAAAATTCTATGGTTTTACAAAACGCACATTTTTATTCCATATAAAAAAATATATATTTTCCTCATAAACACATAATTTCATCATATGACACAAAATACTTAGATAAACTAAAATTATTCATCAAGTTTCCTACACAATTATCTTAAATAAATAGGTAACCACAATTCCACCAAAAAATACAAAAACACTACAACTTAATTAAACTCAAGCATCTACTCTCACCAATTTTTAATCTACTCTTCTTCAATTAATTTTTTAATCCAATCAACCTATCCTCTAATTTGTTCACTTTGTCATTCACCGCATCACTTAGGCCTTTAAATTGATGATGCTTCTACGGCAATACATCTTTGAGATTGTCTTCACAGCATACTCATTAAACGAAGAAACATAATCATTTAGTCATGCAAAAAATGAACAATGAGCTTCTGCAATCTACAATTTGAATTAAGTTTGTAAGACTAATAGTAAGTATAGAATTAAACAAAATCGAAACATTAAAACCATAAACATGCCTTGGAGTAAAGGCAACGAAAGAAGAACCTATTTGAATTATTTTCGGTCCTAAACATGAATAAAATAGCATGAGACCCGTAATAACATTTTGGAGAGACCCATCTCTTTTTTCTTCAACCTCTAACATTCTCACTAGAGTTCATGGTGCAATTCGAATTATTGCCTCCAATTTACAGGTTTGAGGATGAGCAATGTTCTCCACTTCCAATTATAGTGCCCTAGAATTTGGTTATTATTATTTCGAATACGAGTGACTGTAGAGAGGTTGGGGATACATAAGACCATCCAAGTTAGGTTTTGGTTTCTCTTTAACCCAAAAATGACATTATTTTTTAATGTGATAGGAAACAAATTAATCTCTGTCTATTTCTCCTAATTCACTTTGACACTTAACTCTAAACAAACATCCATATTAGTATCATTAACTATCAGATCAAATTTTTCTATCAATTTTAATAAAAAAATACGACGAAAAGACTACAATAAATTATTTTATGAACAGATAAAAATCAGCATGAATAACTTTTTTCTATCAAAAACCGTCTTGTCCTAATTTAAAATAGTCAACAATCGATTAGATTTTCACTCGAAGAATAATAACAATCTTTGGAAGAAGAGTTGCGGACTTGCATGCATCACATGAATATCAATATTGAAATATTTGGTTTAGTTATTATTATTATTATTA
>NC_029786.2:12540618-12542877 GCF_000816755.2 Arachis ipaensis
ACTACTGAAATAAAACATTAATATTAAATATAATAAATATATAATTATAAATATTATTTATATAAAATTATAAATATTAAATTAAATGAAATAAAAAACCAAAATGTAACTCTTTTTTATATCGATTTTTACTCTAGACACAATAACACGAATTGCTAATATAATATATAAAAAATTACGGGTGTGTGCCATGGAGAATATTCTATTGTCTAATTAGGAGACTAAAACTCATTGCCCAACTTAAAATAATATATACATTAAAAAGCACTATTTCCAACAACCAATCTAAAGAAAAAGAAAAAACAACTAAGTAGCAATCAATTATGAATTATGAATGAAAATGAAGAATTGAAGATAGATATGGGCGGCGAGGGGGGTGGCTGACGGCTGTGATGTGTCATCGGTGTCGTCTCATCATTTTCTTTCTCATTCACCAATTAACAAGTGTCATCATTCACTTTCACATGTTTTCTTTACTTTTTTTTTTAATAACTCTTACAAATAGAATGTTTCAAATAATACGGAAGATATATGATTTTAAATAATAGGAAAGATAAAGAGTCTATTTTAAATAATAAGAAAGATGGACTCTAAAAATACATAAGTGCACCGTTAAACTGCCCACTATTAACACGATTATCTTTTTCTAATTACGTATTATTAATACATTTGCTTTTTCCGTTCAATTACTTCTATCTAGGTGTGAGCACGGGTAGCGGGTACCCGATTACCCGTCCGAACCCAAACCGAACCAATTAAATTGGTTCTGAAACCAACGGGTAATCGAGTCCAACCCGAACCAAACCGATAACTTTTGTTAGTGATTGGTTCAGTATCGATTTTGGGGGGTGCGAAACCCGAACCAACTGGCGAACCCGATCATATATATATATATATGGCTTTTTCATTAGACAATGATTATTCATTATTAATATGTTTGGATTTTAATTAGTTTAGTTTTTAATGTATTTGGTGTTTAACATGTTTGGATTATTTCTATTGATGTTACATGTTTATTGTACTTGTTGAATTTTTAACATAACAATTTGTTTTTTTTTTTTTTTATAAATTTTAAAGTCATCGGGTACCCAATTACCTGAACCGAACTAATCCGTTCTTAATCGGTTTGGTTTGGTTCGGGTACATGTACAAAAAATACAAATTCGAACCAAACCGAACTAATTATATTTTGATCAGTTCGATTCTAATTTTACCATAAACCCGAACCAAACCGACCCGTGCTCACTCCTACTTCTATCCATTCACGGTCTTTTATGAAGATTTATATAAAAATTTGAAATTTGGTTTGTTGTATGCAATTAAATACAAATTTAAAATATAATTTAAACAATTTTATCCTCATACAGAATTCAATGAGGATGGATTGATTGTTCAATTCCTATTCGATCGAAAGAATTTGGCCGGCTCTAGCTACCTTGCNCATTATAATATACATCTACTATAAAATTTGAAAATTGATTATAACAAGAAATAGATATCTCAATTCTAATTCGCAATTACTGCATCTTTGATTTTTTTAATGCATAAAGTACTATTCTCTGTACTTCTCTTTTCTATTTCTATAGCAGAATTTCCACCTCTGTTAGATTTTTCACAGCCAATAACACTCTTAATTTAAATTGTAATCATTAATTGAATAACTGTTAATTTTCTATGTTAATTCGTTTTAAAATAATTTTGTCTATCTATAAAATTTTAAGCACATGATCAAAATTATGAGTAAAGTATTATTTTAGTTTTTAATGTTAGACTAAATTTTTATTAATTTAATTTTTAATATTTTAAACGTTTTAATTTAGACCCAAAAATGAATTTAATATTGTCCCATTTTTAAATTTGATGTGAATAATTAATGAAGTGAGCGACGTAAATGTTAACAATATTTTTAGTTAATTCATATCTTTTTATTTTTACGTATTAGAGAAATATAACCAAAATCTTCTTGTAACAATTTCTCATTTTTGCATAAAACCTCGAATCTAAAATCAATCACTAACGTTCCAAAATATAAGAAAAATAATTTATATTGGTGATTGTTAGAGGGTTGATTTAACTTACATACTGAAATCGAATATTATGGTATTTTCAATGTGTTAATTATTTGTGTTAAATTTAATAGTGGAACAACACCAAATCCATTTGAAATTTTTTGAGACTAAAATAAGATGTTTGAAATGTTAGAGACCAAATCAGGATTTAGCCTAAACGTTGAGACTAAAATAATATTTTATTCATTTA
>NC_029786.2:12543049-12547597 GCF_000816755.2 Arachis ipaensis
GCATATGTAGTTACGTGAGTTGTTGGCTTTCTTTCTTCTTGTCCTTCGGACCAAAGTTTGATTTTATCATTAAGTAATAAATTGAGAAAAAGGGGACAAAATGGCATTTTAATTTTCCCAATAAAAATAAAAATATACTAATAAGATATAAAAATAAGAGTAAGTTCGCCACACTAATAGACAAAACTTATTATTTTTAATGAAATTCACTAATACAGTGGGCGAACTTGCTTTTGTGTAAAAAAAAAAATTTTTAAATTTCAATAAATAAAAATGGAATAATTGTTTTTGAAAAATAATAATTTTTTTAATTTTATTTCAAAAATTTTTTCTAATGTTAATTCTTATTAATTTTTAAATTTAAATAACTTTCTAAAATTTAGAAAAAATTAGCATTACATTAGTATTTAATAGGTTTACAATTATTTGCTTGTTAATAATATTACCTTAACATGAGAAATTGGTACACATTTAATTTCAAACTTCAACAAGATTTTAACTTAACAAATAGGAATTACATATTGAAACCGATCAAGTATATAATTTTGCATTTAATGTTTTTGAAACTTTCTCTGTTTTATAGTTGTTGAAAAAGCTTTCTCTTTCTCTGTGGTAAATAAAATACGTGTTGCCATTAATAAATTGATATTTAAGGAAGATTTATTGATGGTCAAAGTAATTTACCTACCAGATGTCCAAATAAATTTTTTTTTTACTTTAAATTCCACAGAAAAATGTTTACAACTTTACATGATAATTTAAAAACTTGTCTCTAGCCTTCGTTGAAAAAGAAATTCATCAATTGGAAAAATGAGTGCTTAATATTATCAAATTTCAATAAAATTATTTTCCTAAACTACATAAGTTTTTATAAATATTTGTTTGTTTTTTCAGCATAATATTGCTTTTGTTTCTTTCTTTTTCTCCTCTCCTTTTGTTGAGTGGTGAAGACAGGAGTACATGACCACCAACCTATGCAGCCAACATGATAAAAAAGCCAACAAAAACGCAAAGAAAGAAAGACAGCAAGCTTTGTGTGTTGTGTGCAGAACAACACACAGATCTAACCAACATCAACATGGGGTGACTCAAAAACAAAAACTAAAAACCACACAATAAAAGAAAACAAAAACAAAAACAAATAAAGAAGATAAAGCAGCTGAACTTGTTCATCGCCGCCACTGGAAATCACAACTCAATACCTCAAAGTTTCAATTTTTGTTTTCATTTGTTTTTGGGGGGTGAGTTACTTTTCATCTCAATTATGCTCTTTTTGTTTTTGGAAGTTCTTGATTGATTTGTTCTTCAATTCACTTCTATACCGATCTTCAGTTGTTTTTTATTATTTATTTTTAATTTCAAGTTTGATTATTCGTTTTTGATTGATCAGGTAGCTTCAATTATATGGTTGCCGTTTTTTATCATGATCATCATAGTTCTTGTTAGAGTTTGACTGGAGTTTGTTGATTTATCATACTATTTATTATTAAATTTTGTTTTGTGTTTTGTGTTTTTTTTTTAATTTCCTCTTGTTTTGATTGGAATTTTGTGTTTGGTCAGGTAATTTTGTAATTATTCAGGCACATCAGATTTTTATTTTTCTTTCTTCCCATTAAATTTTGGAAATTGGGAACAAACTTATCAGGTAATCTCTGTTCTGTTTCAGATCTTTTTGACAGAAGATAAGAAAAAGAAAGGTGGCTTTGATTTATCTGAAACTAAACCTTTTGTGTTGCTTTCATTCTGTTTGTTTTTTTGCTCCAATGAATGCATACAGGTAGAAGAAACTGTGTTGTGTTGTGTTGACTTTGTGGTCAAAACACACAAATTGCTGTGTGGTTCTGGTTTTGATTCACACAATCTTCCAAAGGATTGAGTTCCTTGCAGCTGCATCAGAAGACGAAAAGGCCGGTTTGATTGTTTCGTCGTGATGGCGACTCTAGCTCATGCGAATTCTAGGAGAATGTATTCATGGTGGTGGGACAGCCACATAAGCCCAAAGAATTCAAAATGGCTCCAAGAAAATCTGACTGGTAATGCCTTCCACAAATCTGGGAGAAATGAATTTCAAATATCTATTGTTTTTGTTTGTATCTATGGATAAACTAATTGTTCATGATATTGAACTCTAAAGGAAGTCTTATTAAGGTTTTCTCTTTCTTTGCTATCATAATATTATGCATAATTAGTGAGATATGTTACTTTGCTATAAGTTTTGGAATATTGAACCGGACAAGCATATTTCGTTGTTTGCTTAGTCTGGCACAATGATGTAATCTGATTCAAATCGGTGTTAAGGTTTTCCAACTTGAGACATTTTAAGGTGATTAATGGCTTTATATATGGAAACATTTTCTCTAAATATGCAACTTTGCATTTGTTTACATCTTTTGAATCTTATTAGAAGTTATTTTCTTTCTGTTTTAATAACCAAAGATGTTTAAGCATTCGAAGACAGGATTTATTTCATCATAGAAAAAATAGTAAGTATGCCTTTTCAAATGATCATGTTTATTTGCTTAATGACCAGAAAGTTGTGATAACATTTTTCGGTTAACATACCATCTGCTGCTATGCTTTTAGATACATGTGAACTTATCAAAATGGTATCTTCTGTTTCTCAGACATGGATGTGAAGGTGAAGCAAATGATTAAGCTTATTGAAGAAGATGCTGATTCATTTGCACGGAGAGCAGAAATGTATTATAAAAAACGGCCAGAGCTTATGAAATTGGTCGAAGAGTTTTATCGGGCTTATCGGGCATTGGCTGAAAGATATGACCATGCAACTGGAGTGATCCGCCATGCACATCGAACAATGTCCGAAGCATTTCCTAATCAAGTTCCAATGATGCTGACAGATGATTTACCAGAGACTGAGCCACGCACACCGGATTCGCGGCACCCCTCACGTGCATTCGACCTCAATGGAGCTAATACTGAAGATCATGATTCTTCTATAAACAAAACAGGTTTAAAACACCTCAATGATCTTTCTATCCCCAGAGAACATGAAAATTTTTCGAAGTTTCCAGAAGGAAATGCTAGAAGGGGTCTCGATTTTCATGACTCACAAGAGGATGGTGGAGGGCTAAACAATGGAAGCCACGATGAAAAAACTCAAGCCTTGTCAGAATCTGAACGGGTGACAAAAACTGAGACAGAAATTTTGGCCTTAAAGAAAGCCATTGCTAAATTAGAAGATGAAAAGGAAGCTGGTTTGCTTCAGTATCAGCAGAGTTTGGAGAGATTATCTAATCTTGAATCAGAAGTTTCTTCTGCACAAGAGAATTCTCGGAAACTTGATGAGCGAGCAAGTAAAGCTGAAGCTGAAGTTCAAGCCTTGAAGGAAGCCCTCAAAGAATTACAAGCTGAAAGGGAAGCTAGTCTTCTTCGATATCAGGAATGCTTGGAGAAAATATCTAATCTGGAGAATAATATTTCTTTTTCTCAAAAGGATGCAGGAGAACTCAATGAACGAGCTGCTAAAGCGGAAACAGAAGTCGAGTCTCTAAAGCAGGACCTTGCTAGAGTTGAAGCTGAAAAGGAAACTGCCCTTGTTCAATATCAACAGTGTCTGGAGACATTATCGAAATTGGAGGAGAGGTTAAAAGAAGCTGAGGAAAATGCAAGAAGAATTACTGAGCAGGCTAATGCAGCTGAACATGAAATCGAGGTGATGAAGTTAGAAATTGCTAAACTCACTGAAGAGAAGGAAGATGCTGCTTTGCGTTATCAGCAATGCTTGGAGATAATTTCCAGTTTGGAGCATAAACTCTCTTGTGCCGAAGAGGAAATGCGTAGGCTACATTCCCAGATAAATGAAGGGATTGAAAAGTTACGCAATTCCGAAGAGAAGTGTCTTCTCTTGGAGACATCAAATCACACTCTGCATTCTGAATTGCAGTCTTTAGCCCAAAAGATGGGATCTCAAAATGAAGAACTAAGTGAGAAGCAGAAAGAGTTGGGGAAAATTTGGAGTTGCTTACAAGAGGAGAGGCTGCGGTTCATTGAGGCCGAAACTGCATTCCAAACTCTTCAGGATTTGCATGCCCAATCTCAGGAAGAGCTTAGATCTCTTGCTGCCGACCTTCACGGTAAGGCTGAAACTCTGGAGAATGTGGAATCACAGAAGCAGGCTTTACAGGATGAAGTACACAGGGTCAATGAGGAAAACAAGATTCTAAATGAGCTCAAAATTTCTTCATCTCTATCTATGCAGAATTTGCAGGATGAGATATTGAAACTCAGGGAGACTATAGAGAAAGTGGAGCAGGAGGTTGAGCTGCGAGTTGATGAAAGAAATGCTCTTCAGCAAGAAATTTACTGTCTTAAGGAGGAGCTTAATGATATGAATAAAAGACATGAAACTCTGATGGTCGAAGTGAGGTCAACGGGCTTTGATCCAGAGTGTTTCGGGTCATCTGTGAAAGAATTACAAGACGAGAACACGAAGTTGAAGGAGACGGTCGAGACTGACAAAGGTGAGAAAGCAGCCCTTCATGAAAAACTGGAGATCATGGAGAAACTTCTAGAGAAAAATTCCGT
>NC_029786.2:12547628-12553988 GCF_000816755.2 Arachis ipaensis
GGAAGAAACATGCGAATCCTTGCTTGCGGAGAAATCAATGCTTCTTGCCGAGAAGGCCGCCTTATTTTCCCAGTTACAAACAACTTCTGAAAATCTGGAGAATCTCTCAGAAAAGAACAAACTTTTAGAAAATTCACTGTTTGATGTGAATGCTGAACTTGAAGGATTAAAGGTAAAGTCGACGACCTTAGAAGACACGTGCAAGTTACTTGACAATGAGAAGTCCAGTGTCATCTCTGAGAAAGAAACCTTACTTTCACAGTGGAACATCACACAGCAAACACTGCAAGATCTTGAAAAACAGCACAGTGAATTGGAGATGCAGCATTTGGAATTAAAAGGAGAGAGAGAGTCTGCACTGAAAAAGGTTGAAGAGTTACTGGTTTCCCTATATTCCGTGAGGGAAGAGCATTCCAGAGTCACTAAGTTGAGTGAAAATGAATTGGCTGAGAAGGAATCACAAATTCATGCTCTACAAGAAGATGCAGATCTCCAGAAGAAGGAATATGAGGAGGAACTGGACAGAGCAATGCATGCTCAAATAGAAATTTTTATCTTGCAGAAAAGTATTCAGGATTTGGAGAACAAGAACTTTTCCCTTCTAATTGAGAGTCAGAGGCTTTTGGAGGCATCAAAGTTGTCCGAGAGAATGATATCTAAACTGGAGACCGAAAATGTTCGGAAACAGGATGATGTGGATTCTTTGTCTGAGAAAATCAGAATACTAAGAATTGGGCTGCTTCAGGTACTGAAAACTCTCAACACTGATGGCAAACATTTGCATGAAGATACGCATGAAGAAGATCAGATGCTTCTAAACCGTATACATCAAAAGCTTCAAGATGCAAATGAGTCCTTTGACACAGTTTTCAGTGAAAGCCAGCAAGTGGCTGTTGAGAATTCGGTTCTGGTTATGTTCCTTGGGGAAATGAAACAAAAGTTAGAGAATCTTGTGACAGAAAGAGATGCACTCGACGAGGAATTCAAGATCCAGTCGAAGCAGTTCTTGGCATTGCAAATCGAGGTCCAGAAGATATTGGAGAAGAATCAGGAGTTGAAGTTGACAATATACAAGGGAGAAGAGAGAATGGAAATAATGACATCCGAAATAGAGAATCTGCGAAAACAGGTGGCAGACTTGGAAGAGGGAAACAAATTCTTGAATGAAGAAAATAGCAAAGTATTCGAAGAGAAGAAGTCCTTGACAGGAAGATTTCTAGATCTTGGCGAAGAGAAAAGTAAGTTGGAAGAAGAAATGTGTTTTGTGATCCGCGAGATAATAGCTCAGTCTAATATTTCTGTGATCTACGAGAACATTATCTTCGAGAAACTCATGCAGCTTAAAGAATTAGATGAAGATCATCAGAAGCTTTGTTCGATAAACAATGACCTTGAAGAGAGATTGAAACTAATGGTGGGAAAATTAGAGCATTCAGAAATGGAAAATTCACATCTCAAAGAGTTATTTGTGAAGTCAAATGTTGAATTGAAGTTAGTTGAATCTGTCAATGATCAATTGAGTTGTGAGATTACAAATGAAAAGGAATTGCTCTCCAGAAAGGAAAATGAGCTTTTGGAAGCAGCCACACTGTTTAATGCTTTGCTCGCCGAGAAAACAGAATTGCATAGAATGGTGGAAGATCTGAAGTTTAAGTATGATGAGGTGACTGGGATACTTAAAGACCAGGCGAATCAAATTCTGAAATTATCCTCGGATAAGGATTGCCAAACTGAAGAGCTCGAACACCTTTGCGAAGTGAATCAGAAGTTGGAGAATGAAATGAGGCACCTGCATCAACAACTTGGTGAAACTAAGTTGAGAGAAAAGGAGTTGAGTTATGAGGTGCAGAAGGGAACGGACGAGATTGAAGAATGGGAAACTCAGGCTACAACACTCTATGCTGAACTGCAAATTTCTTCTGTCATTGAAACATTGTTTGAAGGGAAGGTCTGTGAACTATCCGATGCGTGCGAGAATCTTGAACGCGAAAACCACTCTAAAGAACTGGAAAGTGAGCAGCTGAAGGAAAGAGTTAGCCAGTTGGAAGGCGAAAATGGAAGACTGCATGGTCAGTTAGCTGCTTATGTCCCGGCAGTTGCCGCTTTAACCGATAGTGTAACATCTCTGGAAATGCAGACTGTTACAAATCAAAAACCTCATGGCGATGAAGAATCTAAGGTACTAAGATATGCAGTGTTTCTTTCTTAAACTGTATTATAATTTCTCAATATTTTAGTTCCTGGTCATTATTTTTGTTCATTTTTTATGGTAATTGATGCAATTTGATTTTCTTATGGAAACCATTTTCAGGTTCAAAAGATGTTGGTAGATCATGAAAACACGGACAGTGGTCAACAAACAAGTGAAGATCGGACTGTCGTGGCACCGGATGCACTCGCAGACCTGCAGAGGAGGATCCTGGCAATTGAAACAGCAGTGAAGCTGATAAATGAAAGCAGGCATGCTTCTCAAGCGAATGAAGCGAATGAGAATCGGAATGGAGCCGCTTCAGACCTGAGAACAGGGAAATCAAGGCCAGATGTTCCTGTAACCGAGATTGAAGTTCTGCCAAAAGACATCATGCTTGATCAAATCTCTGAGTGTTCATCATATGGGATAAGTAGGAGAGATACACCTGAGGCTGATGATAAGATGCTCGGCTTATGGGAAAGTGCCAATACACCGAATTTCACGGATGAACCGAGTGGCTACAATCGAAGAGGAGCAACCAAGGATTCGAAAAGTAAGCATCCTTCGTCGGAGTCTTTGGTGGAAAAGGAGTTGAGTGTGGACAAATTAGAGATCTCGAGACGAATGAAGCAGGCACACGAGGAAGGCAACAAGAGCAAAGTTCTAGAAAGGCTTGATTCCGATGCGCAGAAGTTGATAAACCTTCAAATAACCATACAAGATTTGATGAAGAAGATGGAGATTACTGAGAAAAGCGCAAAGGGAAAAGGTGTTGACTATGATGCTGCGAAAGGACAACTTGAAGCTGCTCAAGAGACCGTCACGAAGCTCTCCGATGCCAACAGTAAGCTGACAAAGAATGTCAAAGAAGGTACATTGTCTTCCGGCAGGAAGGACTCGGCAGACTTGGATGAGAGCGGAAGCGTCGGCAAAGAGAGAGGAGTCTTGGAACAGGCACGGCGAGGATCCGAAAAAATAGGACAACTGCAGCTAGAGGTTCAAAGATTGCAGTTTCTGCTTCTGAAACTTGATGGTGGAAAAGAAAACAAGGAGAAAGCAAGATTCATGGATCGAAGTCCTCGAGTACTTTTGCGCGATTATCTCTACGGCGGCGCAAGAAACAACCAGCAGAAGAAGAAGAAGAAAGGTTTTTGTGCATGTGTGAGACCTCCAACCAAAGGAGATTGAGTTAGCAAAACCATTTTCTCGGCATATTTTTAGCATAGTATTATTTCAAATAACATGAGACATTACATTTAGCTTTCTTGTTTGTAAAGTTTCCTTTTTTATATAGATGGTATAAATGATCCTTACATGTTTTGATCCTTTTGTACATTTTGTGCCTCATATATATTCATAAGAAGAGGCTAAGATGGAATTTTCACCATTTTGTTTTTCTCTCCTTTTTCTGAATAATTCCCTCCAATTCTTTCTCATTGCTGTAGGATTCATGTTTTTGTTTGTTGTTTACTTATTTTCCTCATCATTGTGGTTCTGTGGATTCATGTTTTTGTTTGTTAGTTTTGAATTTTTAAATAATTGTTTAATGACGTATATAAAAATTGAGGAATTTAATTATATTAATAATGAAAAGATTATTCAATCTTTTTAAAATATGTAATTTAGAAAAATGGAGTTTTAAGTTATGTGTTATTATTTAAAATTGATATTTTAGTATTTTAATTTAGAGGAGTGTTAGGAGGCCAGCAATTTTTGTGATTTGTAGTCATCAAGTAGTCATCAATGATGTTTTTAATGGTGTGAGATTTCATCAAATGATGTGAGAGTATTCACTTTTTTTTTACTGGTTACATGCTGATTAGAATTTAATGAAGTTACTGGTCCCTAGACTTTTTCTTTAATTTATTAGTTAGATACTTGAAAAATTAATGATATTTTATAACAATAAAATAATTGTCATGTTATATATGTTTTTGTCTTTACTAATAAAATTTTTTGGATTTGTCACTGATCTCAAAAATCCGTGTCCAAAATTTAATCACATTTAGCTCTTGATTAATCTAATTGTTTGCTTCATAATAATTTTAGAGGATCATTATCCTAATCTTTCAATTGAAATAGATTTAGAGCACAAATCATGGAGATACTTTCCATTTCAATAGATTGTCAAGCTTATTACATATTGATTTACACATCAGATTTTCTTGCAACATAGGATGCAAACTCTTGAGAAACAAAAACACACATCAATCTTTCATTTTTTTTTTATATATAAATTACCCTGTGCTTCTCTCTCTCTATATATATTCTTCAGCATGATTCACAAACACTCATGCCACATCTTTTAATTTGATATTTTTGTCTCAGACTTTGTTCCAACCCTCTGATTCATCTTTCTTGGAATTTGGTTTGCATGTATGTAACATGAAGTTGCATGCTCCAACAGCTTCTTCAACTGTCAAATATATCCATTTTTCACCAATTTTCTCTTGGAATTTGGATTTGTTGAGTTTCTTCATCACCTCACTTCCAGGGTTGACCATAACAAGCTACACAAATTGGGAAAAAAAAATATTTAAAAAAAATAAAATAAAGCATATTAAGCATTCTAATAAATGACCCCAAGAAATCCTTAGTACTATAATAATAATATAACAAGAAATTAAAGGATGAAATTACTTGTAGCCCTCTTCTATCTGCAATCTTATTAACCTCTTCAAGCATGCTTATGCCACTTGTATCAATGTTCCCAACAGCTGCCAATCAAATTACACACAAATTTAGAATTTCAATTTTGATAACCCCAAAAAATGCTCAATTAATCATATTTTCATGTCTTATTTTTATATGCTCAAACTAATCAGCACCTTAGAATTTCAATTTTGATAACGATATTGCTAGTTAAGAGAAAAGATCTTCTTGCATTTATATTATACAAGAACAAGGATAACAACAACATAGAATGATTCATTTTTCTTATTCTTATTGTATACTCGTTATTTTATGTCATAAGAGTGATAAATTAACCAACATACAATGACAAAGACATACAAATTTTAATTTTTACTGTTAATTTTTTTTAAATAATATTTTTATGTTAAAATAAATACGAGGTGGACAAATGTACAAATAATATTATTCTTTAAATCATGATACGCACTATTCATCAATGTGTCAAATAGAAATAAGCCTTCGAAATCGAAAAAGGCCAAGTAGGCCCATTTCGTGCAGACATGATACGTCAACAAATCATTCGATAATGCTAGGGAAACAAGAAAAAATCGTCAAAATTTATCTTAATTAGCATTCATTAATTATTGCTGCTAATAAAGTAATTTATTACTATTTTTGACTAATTTTCTTTAATTACCAAACATTTCCACAAATAATTTTCCATAATAATTACTATATACTTAGTTACTTATTTCTCATATCCATTACTTACTTACCACTCATATCCAATATAACATACTGCAAACTTGTCTCCCCAGTATCTTTAATTCTATCTTCTTCATCATCAATCCACCTTGTGATCCTATGAAAAATAACCATTTTTTGAAAAAAAAAAAATTAGCAATTTAGCATCCACTTATAAGCCATAACTTCTTTGGAATGTCACAACAAATGAAATCCAAGTCTTATTATTATTATGATGTAGGTTTCTTGGTAATTACCTCTCTCTTAAATAGCTTGCATTGGCAAAGTAAATTGGTGCATCAATCTCTAGAATTATGATTCCGGGAACATGATTTGCATTTTGGTATTGCTCAACATTTCTGTATATACCAGAATTTGGAATGTTCCCTAAAACAAATGTCCTTGGTCTTGTAACAAATAGAAGTACCCTAAGCACAGATAATGCAACCTGGAAAATGCACACAAGTAATAAGCACATAATTTAATTTTCACAAACCCTATATATATATTTATTTATTCTGTTTAGAATTTAGATAATCAAAACAACTTATCACAAAAAGCTCTGTCAGAGATGCTTGTGAAAGAAGTTGAATTAGACTAATAAAAATTCTCATAGTTGTTGTACTAGTTTCAATATAGTTAGAAATTTTGCAAACAGGTATTTATTTATATTATATCAACCATGCTAAAATTATCTACCAAATCAATTATTTATATAAAATATATGTCAAAATATAAAATACATATTAAAAATAAATTAAATAATATATATATTTATACACAAGTACATA
>NC_029786.2:12554003-12556269 GCF_000816755.2 Arachis ipaensis
ATATCTCTAACCAAGTTTCTATACTATCCAAAGTTTTTCAATAAGTCCTAGTTCGGAAATTTTCTCATCTAGCCCATGTGTATAAATTGCCTTTTTTTTTTAAATTTAAAATTTTTGTATCCAAATAGATTTGATCACAAAATATATATTTAAATTGGAGGTAACTGAATGAAAAATACTTATACAATATAAACTATAAAGGAAATTGAAAAATAAAGGAAATTGAGTAGATTGAAGCATACCGCAATGACAAGGCCAATTTCAACACTACCAAAGACGACACCAATGTAAGCACTCATGCACACAAAAAAGTCAAACTTGTCAACGTTCCAAAGATGAATTGCAGCTTCATAATCTATGAGGCCAAGCATTGCAGAAACAATAATGGCTGCTAGCACCACAAGGGGTGTGTAATGGAACAACGGTGTTAGGAACAACAACGTTAGCATCACTGCAATTGACATCACTATGTTTGATACTGCTGTCTTGCATTAAAATTAAAGTTATATTTTTTATTATTTAGTAATAATTTTTAATTTAAAAAAATTAAAATAAAAAATGAATTAAAATAAAAAATTATCAAATAATTAAAAAAATAATATTAATTTTAACTAAATTTTTTTTTTTTTAAGTTTTGTCAAAATTCCATAACCTTAATTACCTGTTGTGAGGTAGCAAGAGGTGAAAGAACCAAGAACATTCATGGTGCCAATAGCTATCATCTCTTTATTGCCATCAATATGGTAATTCTTAAACATTGCAAAGCTTCTTCCAACTGCTATTCCTTCAGCAAGTGCTATGATTCCAACAACAATCCCTGTTCTTATTGCTGTGCTCATGTATGGCGACACAAACACCAAATCCCCCATTGATGGCGGATTCAACCCTTTCTTCAATTCTCCTATCTGATCATCAAACATTTTTTTCAAACTTAGAAGCGAGACTCGAATTCAAGACCTCTAATTGAGGATGGAATACTATGTCATTTAAATTAAAATTCGTTGGCAATAGTCAAACAACATTATTAATTTTATTTTTAATATATTCATCTTTTATTTATTAGATTTAATTGTTCTATTAATCTTTATAGATTTAGTAAATTTACACTTAGGTCTCTGTATTTTTTCGTTTTAATTAGATTTTTATATTATTTTTAATTTTATAACTAGGTCATTTTTAGTGTAAAAAATATTAGAATTAATTAAATATTTATCCGCACATTGAAAGTATTCATAATTAAGAACCTAAGTATACTTTTGACTATATACTTTTTGGGTAAAATATTTCGTTAATTTTAATGTTTTTGATATAAAAATAACCTAATTACAAAATTAAAAATAATGTAGAGACTTAATTGAAAATAAGAAAATGTAAGAATATAGTTACAAATTTGATAAAACTACAGAGACCAATAAATTAATTAAACCTATTCATTATTATTTGAGAGCTTAATTTCAATAAATTGATAGTATAAAATATAAAATATTTTACATAATCCTTTAATCATATTTTTTTTAGATAATCATTTACGAAATTAATGTAAAAGATACTTATTTTTTACTAACATAGTATTATGTAATTAGATAGACGTAAAATTATTTTACTCTAACATTACATTAAAATTAAATTTATTATTTAATGAAGTAGAATGGGCATAATGGTCATTACTCACCACTTGAACGCCGTGGTTCTCAGCGTGAGTGAAATAGACGAGAAAGCTTCCCAATATAACGGACGTTAACGGTGCCATTGCTGATACCCAAAACAACTTTGGTTTTCTTTTGCTCTGCATTTATATGTCACATACCCAAATTCATATTCTATATAATTCACATAATTATTATGCCATTTAATTTAATTGTAAGATAATAAATATTAATTGCTATATATAAAGGTAAATCCTAACATTTTTTTTATTACTTAAGTATTAGATTTTGTGCATGTGAAGATGCATTACTTACAAAATATCTTGTGAGAAGGAGGAAGAAAATGAAGGTAAATCCTAACACTGCGCTCTCCCATCTCCACTGCCATAAACCAACAGCGAAATAAAAATTATACTATTAGAGTCAAAAGAGTAAATGGAAAAAATGAATATTATATACTCCAATAATTTTGGAGCTACCTACTAACCATGCTCATCTGGAAAATATTGAATCATAAAAATTTATTATTTAAGATTAACAGTTAAAATAATTTCAATTTAATATGAATAATTTTTTGAGAACTTTTAGAATCATAAAAATTTCTTGGTGACAAAAATTTT
>NC_029786.2:12556326-12560690 GCF_000816755.2 Arachis ipaensis
AAAATTTTAGATGTGCAATAATTTAATTATCAAAAGATTAAAAATTTTAAATTAATTCTTAAATAATAAATTAAATTAATTTTTTCATCAGTTAGATGATGGTTCGTGACAAAATAATTTATGTCTCATAATATCATCTAACTAATAAAAAACAATCTAAATATCTAATTATTCATAGTTGTAAGGATCAAACTGAATATTTAATAAATCTACATTCCATTATTGTTTCATTAAATAAATAAATATCTCACAAATAACAGATATTAGTATTTAGGCATAGGATGAAATAAAAAAGATAAGTAATTTTATTGAAATAATAATAATAATAATAATAATAATAATAATAATAATAATAATAATAATAATAGTTGTTGTTGTTGTTGTTGTTGTTGTTGTTGTTGTTGTTGTTTAATAGTTGTACCTGATGAGTTTGGGAAAAAACAGAGCGCATAACTGAGATGATATCAGCACGGTGAGTGAAATGTTGAAGACCAAGAATGGATTTGAGTTGTTGTAAGCAAACCACAGTGGCTGCTCCTCCCATGAACCCTACTATGGTTGCATGTGACAGAAAATCCACTATAAACCCTAGCCTGTACTCCAACCACAATTTATTCATGAGTAATTATTCTACTTACTCTTTCACTATTTCTATTCTTTTTTATTAATCACATGTCTTCACATACATATTTCATCACTTCTAGCTAGAATATGGTACATTAAGAATTTAATATATTTTAATATAATTTATATTTAGATACATTGATTATTATTATTATTATTTATTGTACCAAATTTTCAAAATAACATATATTTTGAAACTAAGAATGATGATTTTGATGATATTATTATTGTATAATTAATCTTGATAAAATTATATCAATAATAATATGTTATACGAAAAAAAATGAAAAAGAAAAAAAGAAGGAAGGTGGGGGAATCTCATTGAAAAATTCTAAATGTTTGAAAAAGACAAACATGAAAGGACAAAAATAATCTTCCCCCATACAATGTACTGCCAAGTCCCGAAGATCGCATTACCTTGCTTTTTTCCTTTCAAACATTTTTTTTTTCTTTTATCATTTATTTTCTTCCACTTAAATGATTCACTTTCTTATTCCTTTTACTTCTGAAAATATATTAAAATTTAAAATGATATGTTAAATTTCTTTAAGAAAGACATGTATATTAACCTTATTGTGCCCATTTTGTATAAGACATTATAATGATTGTGAGTTAGTGAAAATGAAAATGAGCATGCTTAATAATAATGCTCTAGAATCCAGAAGTTTATTTCTCATAAAAAATGTTGAGTTGAATATTGGATTTGAATTTATTTGATTAATATATAGATTATAAATATACCTGAATAGACCCAATGAAGCTTGGAAAATTCCGGCAAAGAAAGTAGAAGTGAAAGCAAGGTGGAGAAAAAGATTTGGATTCTGAATTGGATTAACTTCACTTGACAACATTGAACCCAAAAGAAGAGATCCAACTGCCACAGTTCCCACTGCTAAGTCCCTTGAGCTTCCCATCATTGCATAAATCAGCGGTGGTATGAAACTTGAATCTGCTCCCATCAATCAATAATTTCACCAAAAATTATAATTATCATCAATTATTTAGAGAAAATATTTAAAAAAAAAAATTATCTTATTATTAATTATAAGATACATATTTTTTTTATTAAATATATAATTATTCATATATATGTCTCTTTTTATCTGTGTTACCTAGATTATTTTTTTAATTTGATTCACAGCTTGGTTGCTCTCCACGCTCACCGTACCATGAAGAAAATCTCATGTCCTAAGCTGTTCCTTCTCATTGTTGAAGAGAATGAAAAATCTTCTTAAAAAATATTTGTTGAGTTATTATATATTATATACTATGTACTCTTTATGTACTCTCACTAAAAAATAATTACAATAGTAAGCCTATTATTGATAAAAAAAATAATTTAGGTAACAATTTGTTTAAATATTTGAAATAAGAATAATTTCATGATATAGTATTAAAATTTTATCAAAAAAAATTTAAGATTTGATATTTATTGCCCACAAGAAAAAAATTCAATATAAGAAAATAATAATTCATGTGTCTCCTAGCTTAGGGGATTGAAAAAGGATGAATTGAAGGAAACTTCTTGCTAGTTCTAAAAAACTCTTAAAAGTTATATTTTTCTAAAATTTATAGTAAAATAGCAGACAATGCAATAAAAATGTGATCGATTTTTCTTTTTTTATCTGTTTAAATATTTAGAATAAGAGATAATTTTATAATATAAAATCAAAATTATAATAACAAAAAAATTTAAGATTTGATATTTATTATCCAAAAGAAAAAAAAATTCAATATAAGACAATAATAATTCATGTGTCTCCTAGCTTAAGGGATTATTGAAAAAGGATGAATTGAAGGAAACTTCTTGCTCTAGTTAGGAAACTCTTAAAAATTATTTTTCTTAAAATTTATAGTAAAATAGCACACAATGCAATAGAAATGTGATCGACTTTTCTTCTTATTATGATAAAATTTAATTACTTATTGAACTATATTTATATGGCCTTTGTCAAGAAGATATATGTAGTTTCAACTAAAAGGAAAAATAAAACTACAACATATAGAAAATCTTTTGTGTGTTACAAAGTTAAACTATTCTTCATTAAAAACTAAAGAAATTAAAATAGTTGAGTTTAAAAGAAATTATATATAATTGTATACAATTTTATATATTCTTGATGATCATAAGAGAGAAAGTAAACTTAATTAAATACATATAATACCCACATAATCCAAGAATTGGAGGCAAGTTTGCAAGCTTAGCATAACTGATTCCTTGAGGTATGGCCAAGCTAGCAATGGTGATTCCGGCAATGAGGTCCGATTTCAAGAACTGAAACGTATAGCTCGGACCCCATTCAAATATCGGGAAGAAATACTGGAGGCCAAGAATCAACCTCTTCGAAGGAGGCTGGTTCTTGAACCTCCTCAACGGGTCGTCCGGAAAGAATGTCTCCTTCAATGAGTATTTTAGAAACTTGAAAAATGGTTGTGGTGGTGGAACAACCACACGAGGATGTTGTTCACTCTCATCACTATTCATGGATGAAGGGTATGATGAATAATCAACATTACCCATTTTTCTCTAATAATACTATATCTTATCCTTAATAATTAGTACAAATATAATTAATGGTGCTAAAAATATGTATGACTACTATGTGTTATATATACTACTAAATATTAATAAAGTGGTTTTAGTTTGGTGTATGTTGGGAGGAATAATAATTAGGAGAAATATATGTGTTATATCTAAATTATGGTGGATGAGGTTGGTTTTTTTGGATAGAAATTTAGGTATAAGAAGAAGGCCAGAGAGGGACAAAATATTTGAGGAAGAAGAAGGAGGGTGGTGTGTGTTTAGAGTGTGAATGACATGGCTTTATATAATAGTTTTTGTGCACATATAGCCTAACTTATATTATATGCACTATATAATAAGTTATTAAATTATTGACATATTGTTTAAAAAAAAAGTAGACAATTATATGATTTATTAATATGATTTTTTTATTATTTTATTAGTTTTAGTTTTCTTTTTAGCAACTTTTTTAGGTTTAATAATTTTCTCACTTTCCATGGATGTGAGATAATTGTATGTATGTCTTAATCGATATAGTTGTTAATATGTTCGTTGTCAAAAGTTCTCTTTAATTAATTGCATCTGATTTAATTTGACCTTAACCCAATATTAGTTCAGTTCTAGTAGTTAGGATTAGGCTCATTAGGAGTTATAGGGAGGTTTTAGTTATTTGATTAGGCATATAAATAAGTATATTGTCCCATTGTGTATTAACAATTTATACTCTCTTACAGAATTATAAATCAATTAGCTATTGATTCTTTTTTATTTATTTTAAGATGATGACTACTCACGTGAAATTTTTATGTAAAAATAATATTTAAAAATTATTAAATAATTTAACATATTTAATTAAATTATTATTTAATAATTTTTAATTATTATTTTTATATAAAAATAATAATTAAAAATTATTAAATAATTTAACATATTTAATTAAATTATTATTTAATAATTTTTAATTATTATTTTTATATAAAAATAATTTTATGTGAATCGTGACAAATTAAGTTGAAACACATATCAAGGGAAATTATTTATTACCATGTCAACACCATCAATTCATTGCTTTTTTTCTGATAATATGCTAACTGCTTCTTTTTAAAAGCCTATATTTACTAGATTATTCTAGTATAAAAACTTTAATTAATCTTGTTTAACTCATAAAAATTATAAAGAAGACATTAATTTCTCTAAAAAAATTATTTTAAAATCT
>NC_029786.2:12560795-12563146 GCF_000816755.2 Arachis ipaensis
ACACCACCTTTGAAGAAATACATGGTAGTATTAATTTCTCTCTGCTTTAACCAATGACATTGTGTTTATATGTTGATTACGTTACTACCTTAAAACGTGAAATGAATAAAAATTGAGTAGTGGGGTCAAGGAATTGAAGATTCTCTAGAAATTTGAAGTGCGCATATAGATATGCATGGGACCAATTGATATTAGATGATTGCTACAAAAGAAGGATAGTGGGTGAAGAAGGGTAAGGGATGGAAGCTAAGGGTATCCCAATAATGTTATTTTCCATTAAACTATTCTCCCAATATAATATAGGACTGTCAAATGGGCTAGTCTGTTCCATTTAGATCTGGCCCATTAAGTCTGTGGGTTAAACAAACTAACCCGTTTAAGTCCGCTTTATTTGTGGACTAGAATTTTTTGACCCAAATCGTTTATGGTCAGCCCGATGGGTTAAACGGACCAGTCCGTTTATCATTTTATTTTATTTTTGAAAAATATTTTTGATAAAAAATATCACTTTTAGGTCAAAAATCATTAAAAAAAAATATTTTTTTTAATTGATGGGTCGAATTTTCAGGTTGGATCGAGAGAAATATTAGCTAAAAGTATTACTTTTTTTTTTAAAAATGTAAAAAAAAAATTAAACGGGCCATCCGTTTAATCCGCGGACTAGCCTGTTTAACACGTCATTTTTTTTGGGTTAATCGAGTTCAGCCCGTTTAGCTCGAAATTTAAATGGGTTTAATTTTAGAGACAAAACCCACCCATTTAAACGAATAAATAAGTTGGCCCGATAAATTTAACCAATTTTCACAGCTCTAATATAGTACCACTGTATGTGAAGATTGCACCTCCCAATTTCGTGCCTATTTCTACTTTTATTTCTCAATAATAGAAAAATTATATTATTAATTATAGTTGTATATTTGTGTGCCAAACAATGTGTATTTTGCGGGTTATTTTACCACCTTAGACTTTGCATTTCTTCTCCGAATAGAAATACCAAGACGAAAATAAAAACAGAGACGTTTGATTTGTTATTTATTGACGGTTTTAATTCTTGTTAAAAAATTTTACAATAATTCAAAAACTGTCGCTAATTGAAGTGTCGAAAGCGTATTAAGTGGCATTTTTTTCGACCACTGGTTAAACTATTATTGCTAAAACATTTGTCTAACCGTTGCTAACTACTGGAATTTTAGCAACGTTATAAATCGTCGCAATTGAAAATAATCGTCGCTAAATTACAATAATTTATGTGGTGATTTTTTGCTATATTAATTAATAAGTGTGAATAACTGTTACAATTAATATACTCATATTGTTGATGAATAAAGCATAATATTACTTATACATCACATTTTTAATAATTAAAATAATTTTGAGTTGATATAATATATTTTGGATAAACTACTATTTTTACACACGAATATTATTAAATATTATTATTGAATATTCAATAATAATATTTAAAAGTTGTTAAACATCATCTCTTTCATGGTCTACTATTAAATATTCTATTTGTATGCTATATCTTTTTTTATTTTCATTCAGTGATAAAAGGCATATAAGTGAGGCATTAAGAAAAAGTCATTGAAAGAAAATACAAAGAGAGAAACTTAGAGAGAAAAGCTAAGATTTATGTCTAATCTTTTTTGATTGTATTTCTGTTTTGTATCATGTACTTGAGAGGTATCCTTTGCTAAGTTGGGTGAGCATTTAGTGGTTGAAAATCTAGGGAGTGAACCTAGTCAAATCTAGTTTGAGTAGAAGTTGGGTTTGTCCCATATAGGATTGGGTTGAATCCTAGGAAAAATTGGTGTATGTAATATTTAAAAAGATAGTGAAAATTTCACCACTATTGTAGTAGAGACTGGATGTAGGTTGCATTGCACAAGGCAGCTGAACCAAGATATATGGTTGTGTTATCTTCTTCCTCCCTATTCTAATTCTGTTTTTCACGATTTATGAGACAAAATAAAATTGTCTCCTACATAATCAATCTCGCAAACTAAACTGAAGCCAAGTTTCATCTTTTGATTTGAGGACTTATTATTCAAGATTAAAAGAAGGCCATAGATTCAATCCCCCTTCTCTACGCTATCAAAACCTTCACTATCTTATCCGGTTATTCCTAATTCCCAACTCTTTTTATTACTATAACTCAAATCTTTTCTCATCCACTTTCATCTCAGTTACTACCACCACTACGGTCATCATCACTGTTATTACTAGAAAAATTATTTTTACTGATAATTTATATTGTTTTTAGCGGCAATAAAAATTAGAACTAATATATTTACCGGCAATTAAACATTAGTCATCTTATATTTTATCGCTAAAAAATTTTAGCAATAACT
>NC_029786.2:12563250-12564356 GCF_000816755.2 Arachis ipaensis
ATGAAAGTTATTGATTTTAAAATAATATATATATATATATATATAAGGGTAAAATATTAAATTGGTCTTTTACATTTGGGTTTAATTCTATTTTGATCCATAAGATTTTAAGTATTCTATTTACATTTAAAAAGGTTAGCTTCAATCAAATCCTGCCGTCAAGTCATGGTAAAATTAGTAACGGTGTGTTCTCACTGTTCTACATGGCCGAAGCATCCTCAGTCCATCCTCTGTATCTTCTTTTGGAAACTTGTACCACATCATAGCGATATTTTCTACCAAATAGCCATGTTCGACTACTATCTCAACAGTCTCGAACCTACTCCATCTATCTTCATGACAATAATCTACCATGGAAGTCTCACCACCCACGTAGTGTAACGGTTCACCATCAAACCCAAATCTCCCACTATAGTGTATCTTGACACTAAAATAACTCATTCCCTTAACAATCTGTCAGATAAACATAAACTACTCAATAAAAATCACATATTGATAAACAACAACAAAAAGGCATAAACTCATTCATTAGGGAAAAACAAAAAATCCCAAATCAAATAAAAAAAGACTATTGAACATAAAAAATATCCAATCATACACACAGCAGCATCACATACATCATGCATTAACATAGGATCCAAATGGGTAGAGGAGATTTTATTCATGAATACATGACATGTCGTTCTTCAGGCGTTAGAGGGTTTCAAACTAACTGCCTAGGTAGAACTTGTATACGAGCGACCGCCAATGTCGCCTCTCTACACTTGAATCGCAATCCTTGATTGAAGATCGATAGGGTCTGTGGTTCGTTTTTGGTTTCGTGGTTGACAAAAAGAAGAACAAGAGTCAGTGTGAGTGTATGCGTTCTAAGTCCCAACATGAGAACACTTACACGTTTATTAACCACAAACCCTTAAACAACCATGTAAGACATGCCGTTACTAATTTTACTGAGTCTAATCAAATTTTTTTTGGATGTAAATAGAACATTTAAAACCTTAGGAACCAAAATAGGATTAGGCCCAAACATAGAGACCAGCCAATTTAGCGCTTTACCTTATATATAATTTAAAATTTAGATTCCTATACTAAATATAACCAGGGAT
>NC_029786.2:12564540-12569795 GCF_000816755.2 Arachis ipaensis
AGCGGCAGATAGTGGCGGTTGTTTTTTCGGATAGTAGTGATTTTTGACTGCCACAAAACGTATAACAACGGTTGATTGACCATTGAAACATATGGCGCTGGTAAACCTTTAGCAGCGATTTTCTGTGACCACTGGAATAACCACTACTAAATGATATTTAGTAGCAAAAATGTTTTGCAGCGGTTAGTGGCCGCTGCTATTTACCAGAACTGATTTGAATCAGTTAACTGCTACTAAATCTGTCATAAAGAAAAGTAGTTTTTGTGGATTTTAATAGAAACCGCCACTAAAAATGATATTTTGTATTCCATTTACATATCTTATTTGAATTTTCATTTCATATAAAAAATCATCAATTAAAAAAATCTTTTAATCTAAAGCTGATACGTATTAATTTAATTGATTATGTTTTCAATTATAATAAAATAATATAATTAAAGCATAACACAATGTTAGAATAATCCAAATTATATATATAAATGCCAAAATAAAATAGTTAATTGCAATTTGTCCTCCAAGTGCACTTTTCATAAAGCAAACAAAAAAAGGTTGTTAGAAGATTTCTATCTATTTTGTTGCTCTTTCCAAAGACTCCAGCTCTGCAGCAACTTTAGGTGGCAACGTGTCTCCATGCTGTTGGATTATGTATCTCAACAAATTCTACATGGTCTATCTCTTTGCCTTCTCTTCTGCTGCCTCTGCCTTTAGTTCTGCTGCCGCTCTCTTCAATTCTTTAATTTCCTTTTGATACTCCTCAATTTGCACTCTAGAGTTCGATTGTTATATAGTATTATGAATAATTTCGGTTAGACATGGTCCCAAACCTTACCCCTTGACTCGTCCTGAATGCTCCTTTCAAGGACTCGTGCAACCGAGTCATTTTGTGAGGTCTCCTTCGAGGAACCATCTTGGCAAGCGCTTCCTACAAACATACCAGAAGTGGGTTATTGTGATTTCAAAGTTAGCAACATGAATAGAGCAAGACATGTAAATAACTATAAACCAATACTTATTCCAACAACACGTGCATCATCATTCATATACGAGCCATTCTTTTTTTTTTTTATGAACCATAGACCATACCTCTCCTCTACTAATGTGCCTTTGCTGTGCTTTTTCCTATGACCACATTAAATAAGTTCACAATCGTACATGTAACAAATGAATATGACAAAACACGAAAAAATATATGAAAGATAATAGACACAAAATTACTTCTTCATCCTTTCGCCTTGCCAATGTCTTCAAACCCCAATATATGTATAAAGTTGCTTCGACTGATTTAGAGTATTTTGTCTATACTTTTTCCATAAATAAAGACAAAAATAAGTACCCTATTTTTTTAAGGTTTAGAAACATAATGGACTCATTTTTTGGGTTTCTAATTCTATCACAGTCAATCAATCATTTTATTCAGGTATTCAAAATGTTTCAAATTACAACACTAAATGGAATACCAATTCAATGTTACTTACCTTCGTAGAGTCCTTCAAACGATATTGAAAGAACCATTTCCACTGCTGTGCATTTATTCCTAATGGTTTATGCTTAGTATTTTCTTCTAAATTCTTTCTCTCGTCATAAAACTTGTGAAATAAGGTTTTTCTTGATTCCTTCCAGATTTTTTCTATCCTTTGAATCATTAACCGCTTTATTTTCCTGTTGTCATCCTCCTCATATTGAAAGGTCTGCTAAAAATTTGAGACATAATGCGATGCATGTCAAAAAAAGGAAAAATAACGACATAGATCATATTTTACATAACATAATAAGCTATGAAATTTAACACTATACCTTAACTATGTCGTATGCATGTGATGAGCGGATAATTTATACGCTTTTTGGCATTATTTTTAGTATATTTTTAGTAGAATCTAGTTACTTTTAGGGATATTTTTAATAGATTTTATGTTAAATTCACATTTCTGGACTTTACTATGAGTTTGTGTGTTTTTCTGTGATTTCAGGTATTTTCTGGCTGAAATTGAGGGACTTGAGCAAAAATCAAATTCAGAGGTTGAAGAAGGACTGCTGATGCTGTTGGATTCTGACCTCCCTGCACTCAAAGTGGATTTTCTGGAGCTACAGAACTCGAAATGGCGCGCTTTCAATTGCGTTGGAAAGTAGACATCCAGGGCTTTCCAGCAATATATAATAGTCCATACTTTGACGAAGAATAGATGACGCAAACTGGCGTTCAACGCCAGCTCTCTGCCCAAATCTGGCGTCCAGCGCCAGAAAAGGATCCAAAACCAGAGTTGAACGCCCAAACTGGCACAAAAACTGGCGTTCAACTCCACAAATGGCCTCTGCACGTGTAACACTCAAAGCTCAGCCCAAGCACACACCAAGTGGGCCCCGGAAGTGGATTTATGCATCAATTACTTACTTATGTAAACCCTAGTGACTAGTTTATTATAAATAGGACCTTTTACTATTGTATTAGACATCTTTTTGGACGCCTGGTTCTTAGATCAGAGGGGCTGGCCTCTCGGCCATGCCTGGACCTTTACTTATGTATTTTTAACGGTAGAGTTTCTACACTCCATAGATTAAGGTGTGGAGCTCTGCTGTTCCTCAAAGATTAATGCAAAGTACTACTGTTTTCTATTCAATTCATCTTATTTCGCTTCTAAGATATTCATTCGCACTTCAACCTGAATGTGATGAACGTGACAATCATCATCATTCCCTATGAACGCGTGCCTGACAACCACTTCCGTTCTACATTAGAATTGAATGAGTATCTCTTAGATCTCTTAATCGGAATCATCGTGGTGTAAGCTAGAATGATGGCGGCATTCAAGAGAATCCGAGTACCAAGTTGCTCACGTTGCCAGGGATTGTTCGAGCCTGGACATCACAATTTCGTGCACCAAGTTTTTGGCGCCGTTGCCGCGGATTGTTTGAGTTTGGACAACTGACGGTTCATCCTGTTGCTCAGATTAGGTAATTTTCTTTTTGTTTTCTTTTCAAAAATTTTTCAAAAATCTTTCAAAAATAAATTTTTTCTTTTGTTTTCGAAAAAAAAAATTTTTTTACTAAAAATAATGTTTTCAAAAATAAATTATTCTATGGCTTCAAAATTTTTAAGAATGAATTCTAGTGTTTCATGAAGTATGTTGAAGCCTATCTGGCTGTAAAGCCATACCCAAACTGCTTTGGGATTGGCTAATCACCTCAGTGGAGTCATGCCCAATCCTTTTGGATAGGGTATGTCTGGCTTGTCATGTCTGAATTACACTCATATTTTTATTAAAGCTTGGCTGGCTGTTAAGACATGCCTGACCCTTTGATTGGAGCTTTAAGACTAACATGACAAGATTCCTGGAATTCATATTAAAGATTTTGGAATCCTTATTTTTATTTTTCAAAATAATTTTCGAAAAAAAAAATAAAAATAAAAATACAAAAAAAAATTAGAAAATCATAAGAATCAAAAATATTTTTGTGTCTCTTGCTTGAGTCATGTGTCGGTGTCAATTGCATGTGCATCTTGCATTTTTCGAAAATTTCATACATTCATAGTGTTCTTCATGATCTTCAAGTTGTTCTTTGTCAGTCTTCTTGTTTGATCTTGATGTTTTCCTTGTTTTGTGTCTTTTCTTGTTTTACATGTACATTTTTTATTTATTAGAGTCTAAACATGAAAGATTTCTAAGTTTGGTGTCTTACATGTTTTCTTTGCATATAAAATTTTTCAAAAATATGTTCTTGATGTTCATCATGATATTCACGGTGTTCTTGGTATTCATCTTGACATTCATAGCATTCTTGCACACATTCATAGTTTTGATCTAAAATTGCCATGCATTGCATCATTTTTCTTGTTTTTCTCTCTCATCATAAAAATTCAAAAAATCAAAAAAAAAAATATCTTTCCCTTTTTCTCTCATCAAATTCGAAAATTTGGATTGACTTTTTCAAAAGTTTTTAAAATCAAGTTGTTTCTTATAAGTCAAATCAAATTTTCAATTTGAAAATCTTATCTTTTTCAAAAAAATTTTTCAAAAATAAAATCTTTTTCAAATTTCTTAGTTATTTTCGAAAATTCCAAAAATATTTTTCAAAAATATTTTTCTTATTTTTATATCAAATTTTCGAAAATAACATAAACAATTAATGTTTTGATTCAAAAATTTCAAGTTTGTTACTTACTTGTTAAGAAAGATTCAAACTTTAAGTTCTAGAATCATATCTTGTGATTTCTTGTGAATCAAGTCATTAATTGTGATTTTAAAAATTCAAATCTTTTTCAAAAACTAATTTCTATCATATCTTTTCAAAAATATCTTCTTATCTTATCTTTTTCAAAATTTGATTTCAAAATATATTCTCTAACTTCCTAACTTCTTATCTTTTCAAATTTGTTTTAACTAACTAACTTTTTGTTTGTTTCTTAACTTTTTCAAAACTACCTAACTCACTCTCTCTCTCTCTCTCTCTAATTTTCGAAAATATCTTCCCTCTTTTTCAAAAATTTCTTTTTTATTAACTAATTATTTTTATTTTTGATTTTAAAAATTTTTCGAAAAAATACTAACCTTTTTCAAAAACTATTTTCGAAAATCACTAACTCTTTTTCAAAAATTGTTTTCGAAAATTCACTTCCCCCTCTCATCTTCTTCTATTTGTTTATTGATATACTAACATCTTTCCTTCAACTCTCCAAAAATCCGAACCCCCTCTCTCTCTGAGTTCAGATTTTCTTCCCTTCTTTTCTTCTACTAACACAAGGATCCACATACTGTGGTATAAAGGATCCATATTATTATTACTATTTTTTCTGTGCCCTCTTCTTTGTCATATGAGCAGGAGCAAGGACAAGAACATTCTTGTTAAAGCAGATCCAGAACTCTGAACAAAATACTTCTAATTTAGCAAACTTAGTCTCTGATCTATCTAAGGCCACTGTAAGTTTCATGAATGAAACAAGGCCTTCCATTAGAAATTTGGAAGCACAAGTGGGCCAGCTGAGTAAAAGGATCACTGAAATCCCTCCCAGTACTCTCCCAAGCAATACAGAAGAGAACCCAAAAGGAGAGTGCAAGGCCATTGACATAAGCACCATGGCCGAACTTACTAGGGGAGTGGAGAACGTGAATCCCAAGGAGGAAGACCTCCTGGGACGTCCAGTGATCAATAAGGAGCTTCCCTCTGCAAAACCAAAGGACTCTGAGGCTCATTTGGAGACCATAGAGATTCTATTGAACCTCCTTATGCCCTTCATGAGCTCTGATGAGTATTCCTCTTTT
>NC_029786.2:12569839-12570896 GCF_000816755.2 Arachis ipaensis
GTAGAGGACGTGTTAGTAAAGGTTGAGGGCCTTTACATCCCTACTGATTTCATAGTCCTGGATACTGGAAAGGAAGAGGATGAATCTATCATCCCTGGAAGACCTTTCCTGGCCACAGCAAGAGCTGTGATTGATGTTGACAGAGGAGAAATAGTCCTTCAATGGAATAAGGACTCCCTTGTGTTTAAAACTCAAGGATCTCCCTCTGCAACCATGGAGAGGAAGCATGAAAAGCTTCTCTCAAAGCAGAGTCAACCCAAGCCCCCACAGTCAAACTCTACAACCAAACTCTAAGTTTGGTGTTGAACTCCCATATCCAAACTCTAAGTTTGGTGTTGGAGAGTTTCAACAATACTCTGAACATCTGTGAGGCTCCATGAGAGCCCACTGTCAAGCTATTGACATTAAAGAAGCGCTTGTTGGGAGGCAACCCAATCTTTATTTATCTAACTATATTCTTCTTAGTTATATGTCTTTATAGGTTCATAATCATGTGGAGTCACAAAATAAATATAAAAATTGAAAACGGAATAAAAAACAGCAGAAGAAAAATCACACCCTGGAGGAGCATCTGCCTGGCGTTCAAACGCCAAAACAGAGCATGGTTCTAGCGCTGAACGCCCAAAATGGGCAACATCCTGGCGCTGAACGCCCAGAACAAGCATGGTTCTGGCGTTCAACGCCAGAAATGACAACAAATGGGCGTTGAACGCCCAAAATGGGCACCAACCTGGCGCTGAACGCCCAGAGTTGTGTGCAAGGGCATTTTGCATGCCTAAATTGGTGCAGGGATGTAAATACCTTGACACCTCAAGATCTGTGGACCCCACAGGATCATCTCAGGATCTGTGGACCCACAGGATCATCTCAGGATCTGTGAATCTCACAGGATCTCTCAGGATCTGTGGACCCACAGGATCATCTCAGGATCTGTGAATCTCACAGGATCCCCACCCACCTCACCCTCTATCTCTCCATTCATGACCATCCCTTCTGTTTTCCATCCACCACTCACATCCATACACACATCCCTCCATCTCCTCCATATCTTCTTCTT
>NC_029786.2:12574547-12575525 GCF_000816755.2 Arachis ipaensis
ATACACATCTCCCTCCATCTCCTCCATATCTTCTTCTTCTTCTTCTATTCCTTCTTCTTTTGCTCGAGGGTGAGCAACATTCTAAGTTTGGTGTGGTAAAAAGCATAAGCTTTTTTTTTGTTTTTTTCCATAACCATTGATGGCACCTAAGGCCAGAGAAGCCTCTAGAAAGAGGAAAGGGAAGACAAAAGCTTCCATCAAGGGTCTATAGCTCAGTGGTAGAACATGTGGCTGCAAATCAAGAGATCCCTGAGATACCTCAGGGGATACATTTTCTTCCACACAATTATTGGAAGCAACTAAGGGTGGAACATCAAGAGCACTCCATCATCCTTCATGAAATCAGAGAAGATCTAAAAGCAATGAAGGAGGAGCAGCAAAGACAAGGAAGAGACATAGAAGAGCTCAAGGACATCACTAAGGTGGACTCATTCCTTGTTCTTACTTTCTCTGTTTTTCGTTTTCTATGTTATGTGCTTATCTATGTTTGTGTCTTCATTACATGATCATTAGTAGTTAGTAACTTTGTCTTAAAGTTATGAATGTCCTATGAATCCATCGCCTCTCTTAAATAAAAATTGTTTTAATTTAAAAGAACAAGAAGTACATGAGTTTCGAAATTATCCTTGAACTTAGTTTAATTATATTGATGTGGTGATAATGCTTCTTGTTTTCTGAATGAATGCTTGAACAGTGTATATGTCTTTTGAAGTTGTTGTTTAAGAATGTTAAATATGTTAGCTCTTGAAAGAATGATGACTAGGAGACATGTTATTTGATAATCTGAAAAATCATTAAAATGATTCTTGTAGCAAGAAAAAGCAGCAAAGAACAAAGCTTGCAGAAAAAAAGAGAAAAAAAATAGGCGAAAAAAAAATTTATAGAAAGAAAAAGCAAGCAGAAAAAGCCAAAAGCTCTTAAAACCAAGAGGCAAGAGCAAAAAGCCAATAACCCTTAAAACCAAAAGGCAAGGGCAAT
>NC_029786.2:12586982-12596033 GCF_000816755.2 Arachis ipaensis
TGTGACAGAGCATGTGAGCATATTTTTCACTGAGAGGAGGGGATGTAGCCACTGACAACGGTGATGCCCTTGCATAAAGCCAGCCATGGAAAGGAGTAAGACTGATTGGATGAAGATAGCAGGAAAGCAGAGGTTCAGAGGAACGAAAGCATCTCCATTCGCTTATCTGAAATTCTCACCAATGAATTACATAAGTATTTCTATCCCTATTCTATTATTTAGTATTCGAAAACACCATTATCAATTTGTATCTGCCTAACTGAGATTTGCAAGGTGACCATAGCTTGCTTCATACCAACAATCTCCGTGGGATTCGACCCTTACTCACGTAAGGTATTACTTGGACGACCCAGTGCACTTGCTGGTTAGTTGTATCGAAGTTGTGAACCATGGTATTGGCACCAGGTTCTTGGCGCCATTGCCAGGGAAAGAAAAAGCCATGAATTTTACATAATTAAAGTGTAATCACGATTACGCGTACCAAGTTGCTCACGTTGCCAGGGATTGTTCGAGCCTGGACATCACAATTTCGTGCACCAGCATGTTCCTTCATAGCAATGTCCATTGTCTTCCAACTCTCTTCATTAATGGGAAAATGTTGAAAGTCAGCACCCAAACTTTCTAGAAACCCACTTAATAATCCAGTTGCCTGACTGATCGGTTGTAACTCTGTATTAAACTCCAGAATAATATGTCTACTAGGAGGTAGTACTATAGCCTCCTTGATGCTCAAGTTCATCCTTTTTGTGACGCCATCGTCTAAGAAACATATTACAAGGTTTAGTTACATTATCGTTGCCTAAAAATTAAATAGAATACTAAAGTCATCCAATTATAATTAAATAATCAAGACTATAGGAAAAAAATTTACTGACAACAACAACACTCCAATAATCCGTATCTTTGTGACTGTTAGGATTGTTACAGCCTACAGCTTCTTGTTCGGCATATAAGTTGTCAACATGATCATCTCATGACTCAACCTCATCAGCCTCGGGATCATAATCTTCATCCTTCGAAGATATTTGGGCAGCCTCAGCAACATGTTTAGTCTTTGTGCGTCATGCAGAAGCTTCAACGGCATCATTATGAGTTGACGGAGCTAGCCATCTTTCAATACGCGGTGGACAGATCTATTTTTTTTTTCCAGACGTCTGAGCATTGATATGCTGAGTTTTGTCAACAGTGGTGACATCGGGGATACATCTGTATAGTCTCCTCGGCATATTTTCAAACTTCACACAAACTATAATCGTTATACAGTTATTAGAGAGTAGAATCTACAGAAATACTAATAACAAAAAAAGAATAATTTTAAAATTTCAATGTAACCAAACAAATGATTAGCCTAAACTAAAAATCACATCTATCATGAAAAGAATGAAATCAAATTATTAAGATTACATGGCAAATACAATGAATACTTGAAAGTAAATACACAGCACCAATTCATATTTCCATGCGGCCTTTTTCAGAAAAGAGTAAACAATATCTTTTAAACCGGGTTATGACTAACATTTATAACATACTCACGAATTAAAAATAATTTAGAAAAAAATAACCTGGTGCTATTAAAAATAGATTTTCTACATGTTACTCCCAACTACAACGATTAACAAGTTTACTAATCACTCAATAAAACATAATTAAAGTCCATCAAACTTGAATAAGGTTTTAACAAAATTATAGTTAAAAATTAAGGATAATAACATATCACAACACAATTTTCATGAACACATTTCGAGAAAAATAACTAAGGTCTTCACTGAACTTGTTGAAAAGGCTTATATTCTAGGTCTTTACTTTTTATAAATGAGTCTTAAATCAAATAAATTAAATCTAAGTTATACATGAATTTTACAATAAACCAAACTATAAATGGTTAACATAAATCATAACATGCATAACTCTTCTATAACAAATCAGAAATTACAAAAAATAAATTCACAAAACAGAAGTTCACATGAGACATTAAATTTCATAGACCGTCCACTAATTAGGAGTTGGAAGACATACTAATACTAAAAGTTCTTATATAGCCACTACCTTAAAAAGCAACTCACACATAAAAAGCTTTTACAATGAAAGACATACTAATACTAAAAAATTTAATTAATTATAAGGCATGATTTTATTAGCAAAAATTCCAATATCAAGCTAATTATTATGGTCCGTTAATTTCTACTTCTTTTTCCTATAATAATATAAAGGTTTAATTACTCTGTTGGTCCCTATAATTTTGTGAAATTTTTAATTAGGTCTCTATACTTTTTTTCTTTTTAATTGGGTCCCTGCACCAATTTTTTTTTTCAATTAAGTCCCTCTTAGTAATTGGCTTAATTTTATAGGGACCCGACTAAAAAGAAAAAGAATTGGTACAGGGACCTAAATAAAAGGAAAAAAAAAGTGTAGGGACCCAATTAAAAAAAAATTTGGTGCAAGGACTCAATTAAAAGAAAAAAAAGTATAGGGACCTAATTGAAAATTTTGCGAAACTATAGGGACTAGCAGAGTAATTAAACCTAATATAAATTATTTTTGAACATCTAATGAATTAATTATTTTTCAGTCAATAGTAAATAATTTTTTTATTTTTTTTAATTTTTAATTTTTTAATTTTTTTTATTTTTTACTTAAGAAAAATATCAATGCATATGGTTTTTTTTTTCAATTTTTACATGAGTAAGCACCCAAATTTCCAATATTTTTGTCAATAAAACACTACACATTCTCATCAACCCAAGTTTCCACAATTCTCCATACTTAGTTAACACACAATTTCTATCTTAAGCTAACCAAAGATTTACATAGGATAATTAATTGTTTTTTTGCTTAAGGTTTGTGATGTGATAAAATACAGAACAAGTAGGGATTAAAAGGCTCAAAGTGGCAAATAAAGGTAAATGGAATGGTAGGCTATTTAGGATAAGTGAGTTAATCTCAATTGATGGCCTCAATCACATATATGCATGAATATACACTAAACAATGGATATATAGAATGGAACAAAGCAAAGATTGCAATCATAAATAAGCAAACACACAAGAATAAAAATCATGGTTAAATAATGTAACCATATAATTAAGCTCAAAATCTCACAGGTTGTGTGTTCTTAGCTATAAACCATGTTCCAAATTACAATCTTCAAACAAGTCTATCACAAATTTCAAATTTGAATTAGTGAAATGCTCTAAAATAGGGTCTTGAAAAGAAACTCATTATTTCAACCAAGCAGAACATACATGCAAGCAATTATTATCATGCAAACTATCCTATCTAACAAAAGAAAAATAACATTAAATTTTAGATTAATGATTTTAAATCCTAATTCTAAATCGTAAAACCCCTAAAATAAGAATTTATAGAAAAAATAGTTAATATTATCTTATTCAAAATTGATTCCTTAAATTTATTCTTATTGTTATGAAATATTTAGGCTCAAATATGTTACCACTCCAAATCCAAAGTGTAATTGAAAAGTGCTGATTATAACATCTTTATTCTGGCACTCTTGAACTGGCTAGTTTGGTCCCTTTTAATATATAGTTCATAATCTCTGCTCATTGGGCAAACAGAAGTAGATCATTTCTAATTTCGTCAAAATTCTATTTTGCATATTTGTATAATTATTTAAATAACAGAGAGGAACACAAAAAAAAAAAGAGAACACTAGAGACAAAAAATTAAAGTGTAACCTACTAGCTATCCAAAATCCATCACCAGCAACAGTGAAACACTTTGCACCTACACCCAGAGCAGTAGCACTTTGCACCAATGCACCCCGATTTCCATTTTATATTTAGGTGGTAGAGCAGAGTAAGAGTTCAAAATCAGAGGTGAATAATATAAGACATTGAGAGAAAGCAAAAACAATTAATTACCAAGTTAATAGATATTTACCTGCTGCCCTTGGTTGATGAGTTGAAGCAATTATGGAATGACGTTGAAATCTACGAGGCTAATAAGAAATGCACTTTCAAGATGTTTGCGGCATTGATGTGGACTATTAGCAATTTTTTAGGATTGAAAAACTTATCTGGGTGGAATACGCATAGCGGCTTGGCATGTCCTACCTGTAATTTGGATCATAAGGCACATCGACTCACGTTTAGTCAAAAATGGTGTTTTATGGGTCATCGTTATTTTCTAAGTCAGGGACATAAATTTAGACTAGACCAGCTAAGCTTTGACGGCTAGATAGAGAACAGGGATCCCCCAAAGATGTTGTCTAGAACAGATATCTTGAGGCAACAATCAAATGTTCACGTGTCATTCGGAAAGATGACAAACGTGATAAGACAAAAAAGATGCAGTGGTGAAGATGCCAACCAGGGTGACTCCAATTGGAAGAAGATGAGTGTTTTCTTTGACCTCCCATACTGGGAAGATAATATGCTCTGCCATAACTTTGGTGTAATGCATATAGAGAAAAATGTTTGCGATAACGTAGTGTTCACTGTATTAAATGATAGTGGAAAGTCAAAGGACAATCTGAAAGCTCGAAAGGATTTATAATGCATGGGCATAAGGCCAGAGTTGTGGCCGCGCAATAATGAAAAATATCCTTCTGCAATATTTACCATGTCAAATTCACAGAACGATATATTTCTGAAGACTTTTCAAAAATTTATCTTTCCAGATGATTATTCTAGCAATATTACGCGTTGTATTGACTTGTGACAGTGTAAGTTAACTGGGTTAAAAAGTCATGATTGTCACATTTTGATGGAACATTTACTTCCAATTCTAGTCAAGAATGCACTACCTGCCCCTGTGGCCGCCGTGATTGCCGATCTTTCATCATTTTTTGAGCACTCTGCGGGAAAGCCATTAACCCTTTACAGCTTGATGAACTCCAAAATCATGTTGTTTATACCCTGTGTCGTATGAAAATTATTTTTCCTCCATCTTTCTTCACAGTCATGGTACACCTTATTGTGCATCTTGTTGAAGAAGTAAAACTTGGTGGCCCCATATATTATCAGTGGATGTATTCAATAGAGAGGTTAGTTTATATATAACCCCGTTTACAACATGCGGTTCAACAATTTGATACTAAGCATATGAATTGGTTTTTTTGAAAGGTATATGGGTTGTTTGAAGCAGTATGTGCGCAACAGCGCTCAAGCAGAAGGCTCAATTGCGGAGGGATACTTATCTAAGAAAATTCTAAGTTTCTACTCTAGATATCTAGATAATATTGAGATTAAAATGAATCGACCGGTGCAAGTTGATGATCAACCTAGTAGAGTACCCCCTAATGCATGTGAAACTATGTTCCCAAAGTTGGAAAGGCGTTAGGGGCTGCAACACATTTTAAGTTAAGCCAAATGGAATGGCATCAAGCACATCGTCACGTGCTAGTCAACTGCGAGGCTATTTCTGAATTTATTGAGTAAGTAATCTTATGTTATACTTCAAATCTTGGATATAAATCTGGTCACCCATGCACTATTGGCGAATAATATTATGCTATTTTATATAGTTCATTTAGAGAAAAAACAAAGAGAAGGCTACGAGATCAAACAAGTTTGCAATCAAAATAGACAACATTGTGCACAAGGAATTTGTTCAGTAGTTCAAACAAGAGGTTAGCATAGAGTATGCGTTATGCCAATTTCCTTGATAGCATAAAACATTTACTACAATAAAATGACCTTTGATGAAATTAAGAATAGTTGTTATATGGTAGTAGGTTTCAATGGAGAGCACTCAGTATTCAAATGAGATTAAATGGCTTGTATGTGGGCGGTGGACCCATACTTCAAGCAACACGTTATGGTACATACAATGTCAACAGGTATAAGTTTAGAACTATGGCAAAGGAGAAAGGGATGAAAACCCAAAATAGTGGAGTATGTCTCGTCTAATACACGAATTTATGCAAGCATGCGTGACAAAAAGTGGCTGTTGGTAACGTTTCATACTATGGCAAAAGAGTAGACATAATTGAGTTGAATTACAGCTATCGGTTCTCAATCGTGTTGTTCAAATGTGTTTGGGTGGATACGTTTGGGTCTTACTAGTGTTAACTTCTCTCGTTCGATACACACTGGTGATCGAGAGGACCATGAACCGTACATATTGGCATCAGAGGTTCATCTTGTATACTATGTGGATGATGAAGTAGATAAAGAATGGAGTGTTATGGTTCATGTCAAGCCACGAGACTTATATGACATGGGAGAAGAGAATGAAGAAGTTGAAGTTTGTTTTTCTCCACAGCCAGGGTTGAACATCTCAGCGGCAGGAGACATTGGAGACTAGCAGTTGACAAGGGATGATGATGCAGACAATGCATCTGAAAATATCGACTAGGTTGTATAACGGAACTAGGATTAAAGTCAACGATTGTTAACAATGGTCTTTTTATAATTAATGTGCTTAATAATGTTCATGGCGTATGTAGTTTGATAGTTATATCACGATTGCTATTTTCAGAATTCAATTAAATCTTTACTAAATTGTTGGTTTTAATAAATAAAAGTCACTTCCTATTTCTTTATGATTTTTTTAGAAATAGTTAGCTTAGAATAAAGTATTAATTTCGTTATTATTATTGTTGTTCTTAATGTCGTTCTTAAGATAATCATGCTATCTATTAGTTATAATCAATGCTAATATTGTTATCACTAATAAATGTTAGTACACATAAAATGATAGCGTAACTAGCAAATAAAAACGGAGGATTTTTCATCATGATGTGAAAGCACAACATTTGCTAAAGAGATGGCTATGGCCTCTCCATTCTCTTTATTGGAACATACAATTTCTGTTGCTAGAGATATATGGTTTCGCAAAGTGAATGTTAGGTGTTGGTTGGAGGCTATATCAAGACGCTCTTATTTTAACCAATACTTGGAAATGGCTAACGAATCTATCATGTAGGTTTGTTCATCAAGCATACCCTGTTAAACATGTCTTAAACTATATTTGATTAATACATATGTTAAGTTGACATATGCTAACAAACTTGCTACAATAATATTTGCAATGTCAACATTCATATTTGTAAGAACTTTATGAATGATGATCAATGTACGAGAAAAAATTTGGATATGTTTTTGTGATATGTGCATCTGGGAAGAGCTCTGAAGACATACTTGCTGAATTGAAGGTAAAAAAATATATAATATAGAAAGTTCATCATAAAGACACAGTATTGACCGAAAAAGATGATGAACTATATTTTTTATTATATAGATGTGCTTTACAAACAAACATACGGTTAAGTTGGATACTGCATCACAGGAGGAAATGAAATCTATAGAATTGCACATTACAAAACTTTTTTCCAAAAAATCTGCCCAAACTGTCAACAAGAGAGATGATAATTGTTGTTTATTTTTGAAGCCTGTGTTAGCAAATTAACGTACCTTTTTTTTTTCTAAATTACTATCTAATGACTTGGAAGTTGTTGGTCTCTTCTAATTATACTAAGATTTTTGTATGCGGGTTGATATTTTCAGTGTTAGCTGAATATTCAGGCGAAATAGTTAATGACAGTCTAGATGAGACAAAGATTAATTCAACAGACAATTTAGATGACATCTCCTCCATTGGAATTGACATGTCCATGCAATTTGATCTGAATAAGGTTTCGGAAGAAAACAATAAAACTTTAGATGACCAACAAGGAGAAGATGACGTACATGTTGCAAAAAGGGGCTTCAATTTGAACAAAAAATATGGTTTGGAGATGACATATCAGATCCTCTATCACCTGAAGCCAGTAGATTCGTGATAGAATATTTTTTGTCAGGTCATTACAATGTTGAAGAGAAAATTTGACCTTTTATTTTAGCACTTACATTGTTTCCTTTAATTTAATGATTTGGATTGCGGTATTACATATTTCACTATTTTAAGAATTTATTGATTTATGATTAGTAAGGTATAACTTTGAAGAGGCCTACTATTAATAAATGCTCAATTGAAATTAGCATTGATTTATACATATTTTACCTATTTCTTTTAGATTTATGCTTGAATGCAAATTTAGAAGATCTTATAGTAAATGAAAAAATCTAATTTTCAAATTTGTTCACATGAGTAAATAAATATATTCTTAAATTAATTAATTTTTTTACGTAAAACAAATCCAAAAATAGTGAAACGGTTTAGGTAACAATGACTTAAATATATTTCTCAAAATAAACTTATTAGAATATATCGAAAATTAAAATATAGGCAAATTCAATTTAATTACTAATGAAAAACTCTAATTTTACGAAAGACAACATTTTTCTATTACAACAGTGAAGAAACTAGTGTGAATTTAAGTAGTTTATACTCTGTTGGTCTTTAAAAAGAGACTACATCAGAATATCGAATTGGAGGTTTTTAATAAAATTGGCGGCGGTTTATTAAAAAATTGATTAATATATTTTAAATTTTAAATATATAAATATATTATTATGTTTGTCTTCACTATTAAAATTTTTTGAATCCCTCATTAAATATATATATGCAGAGCAATGCCTAATATTATTTGAACTCATATTTGATGCAAAATTGAAAAGTTTTGGTTAAACTAATGTTTGATATTATTAGTGAGTCCCTATATGATACAATGATTGAAGGTTTAATTTCTTCCATCAAAATGTGACGTAAGATGGCACCGTCTATGATATGTATTGGCTTTGGCAGTAGGTTGGGTGGGTTTGTCCTTTGTCGGTTTTATGTCTTATTTTATTTTTATTTTAAGAAAAACATGAAATTAATTTTTGTGATGAATTGAAAAGATTCTAGACGATCTTCCACCAACTAAATGATCCTAAAGATTTTAATTACTTGGCCCGAAATAAAATCAGAAGTTGAAGTTTCCCACTTTCCTCCATATAACACAAGGATTTTGTTCGTTGCATGTATCCTTCCAACTAAATAAGTGTATTGTAACAAGCTGTCACATTCTTTAGAGAGAGAGAATGAAATTTAGTAATAAGATATCACAAAATGAATAATCATATATGTAGGCATTTTTTTAAATAAATAAAAAAATTATATATTTATTACTTTATATAAAAATACAAATATTTATTATTTCACGTG
>NC_029786.2:12597157-12597857 GCF_000816755.2 Arachis ipaensis
CTTACTTTCATAATTTATTTAACTCCCTTACTAGAAGAAAACAAATTCTCCCCTACACTATCGCCTTATGTATAATAAGACCCTTTGACATTGCATCAAGATTCCAGTTTTTTCCGTATTACTCGAACCTTTATCTAAAATTGACACACAAGAATAGAAAACACAAATCAATATCAACATGATAAAGTATAATTAAGATAATCAAACTTTTCAAAATTAGTATTTGATTGATAATAGATCCATATCATAACGCAAGTGCATATATGCACGTATAAGAAATAATAGTACTTTTTTCTTGAAAATTAGGACTACTTTTCTGTTGATGTGGCCAACCAACAACAAACTAAATTGCCAAATGATCTTCTTCTTGTAGCAACTTTTCAAGTTGATACCTACATATACGTGTATTAATAAACCTAATAAAGTAGTACTATATTCTTAATAATAATTAATTATATAATTATCCAATCATGTCTACTTTATTATTTGAATTTCATAATTAATAATATTAATTACTTCAAATGTCACTCACATATTAATAAAATTAATTGATTGATTCATAATGTAATTCTTTTACATAAAATAACACAATAATTTCTTATAGTTAATTTTATTTTAATATAAATTTTACTTTTATATTGAATCTGTATAAAATTCGTTGATGTCACAAATTAAAGAAATTACATTTGTTAGATGTATA
>NC_029786.2:12604377-12620060 GCF_000816755.2 Arachis ipaensis
AGAGTAGTTAGAGTAGTTATGATGGTTATACATTTTTTCACTACAAGAAAACAGTTCTATTGTCACGCTTTTAAAAGGGTCACATTTGTAAGCATGGCGGTTGATCTATTGCTACGCTTTTAGTGACCTACTGCCACGCTACATTTTTTACATTTTTTCACTACAAGAAAACAGTTCTATTGTCACGCTTTTAAAAGGGTCACATTTGTAAGCATGGCGGTTGATCTATTTTAGTGACTGATAAAATTCGTTGATGCCACAAATTAAAGAAACCATATATGTAAAGTGTATATTATAGTGACTATTATTAGAGTAGTTATGATGGTTATACATTTTTTCACTACAAGAAAACAGTTCTATTGTCACGCTTTTAAAAGGGTCACATTTGTAAGCATGGCGGTTGATCTATTGCTACGCTTTTAGTGACCTACTGCCACGCTTTTTTTTCCACATTTTTTACAGATTACCACGCTTAAAAACGTGGCTGTATGTGCGATATGGCCATGCTTTGTATGTGAGAAGTAGCTTATTTCATGGCAATTTTTAGTCCATCTAACTGCAGATTTCCCGGCACAACCAGCAGAGCGGTTGCACAAAACACACAACATTTTGAAACACAAAAATATACAAGCTTGAAGCTTGGTTCTTTAACTTAAGATAAAACTAAACAATAACTGAAACAAGTGAAAGTCACTTGAAGGCTAAATAATGAATAAATAGATTGCAATTTAGTTCAGCATAAATACAGCTTCTTAACATTAGATGACCAGAAATCTAGAACTGTTCCATGCTAAAATAATGAATAAATAGATTGCAACGAACAGAAAATTCAACAAAATTCCAAATCATTAATATTGAGTGGGGCATAGGAGAAGGTAAAAGAATGGACAATTTCATCAAGGAACAGTGGTAACAAATATCATACATCTTCCAAAACAAAGATGTTGTCTGTGTAGTGCGTACCTTGCCACTGAACTTCTTCTCAAGCTCTCTAACAAGTCTAACATGAATCTTCCGGAAATCTTTCCTTAATCTGAAGGGAACATGGATAACAACAGCCTTTCGACCCCCAGACACATCAACTTGACTGCATATTAAAACCAGCGATACGCATCAAAGTTAACAACTTTCAAATATATATAGAGGATTGAAGAACGAACCTTACAATGAAAAAATAAAGAATCGTATCCACCTCTGACCCCATTCTTACTCAGAAACTCGGACCTATCCTCCAATCGCAAACCACCATCACCATCGCCGCCACCTTCACCACCGCAATCATCATCCACGTCATCACAACGCGCAATAGGTGGAAGACCGTTGCATACACCTTCATCATCATTTAAGACAATGTTCAATCCATCGTCGTCGTCATTATCACTCAAGGAGCATTTGAGACAGAGAGAGCACTGACGGAGGGAGCGCCGAAGGAGGGGTTGGAAGCACGATGAAGCTCTAGCGTTAGGGTTGGAGGTGCGATGAAAAGGCTTTGGGGTCAGGGTTGGAGGCGCGATGAAAAGCCTCTGTGGTCAGGGTTGGAGGTGCGATGAAGAGGGTCTTGTTTAGGGTTGGAGGCGCGATGAGCAGACTCTGGTGGGAGCAGCAATGATAGGAGTGCCGAGAAGAGAGTTAGGGGTTTAAGGTGGGAGCAGCGATGGTGGGAGCGCCGACGGAGGCATTGTGAGCGCTGGCGATGTTCTTCGTTCTTTAGGGGTTATTAGGGTTTCACCGTCAGTGCAGGGTTGTAAGCGGCGGAGGCATTGTAAGAGTGCTGGGGTTATTAGGGTTATTTGCTAAAGGTTGGGTTTCATGAGAGAGTCTCGAAGGTGTTTTGAAATACAAAAGCTTTTTTTTTTCTAAAAGCTTTTGGCCACGCTTTTAAAGTGTGTCAAAAGAGTAACAGAAAACGGCCACGTTTTAAAAATGCTATTGTAATAGAACCATGTTGCCACGCTTTCAAAACGTCCTTGTTTCTCTCTATGGCCACGCTTTTGAAGCGTGGCAGAAAAAAAGTGGCAGTATCTCTAATCAATCGCCACCCTCATGAAAGCGTGGCCATTGACCATTTTCGCTAGTTTTTTGAAGCGTGGCGAGAAAAAATGTGACCGAATCTCTAATCAATCACTACCCTCATAAAAGCATGGCCATTGATCTTTTTTGGCCACGCTTTTAAAGCGTGACAAGAAAAAAGCATGGCCACGGACCTATTTTCTTGTAGTGTTTGCAACACTTACAAAAGTGTTACTAAAATTCAAATAACATCTTTTTAATATTTAAATTTTTTAATTTAAAAAGTAAAAATAAAAATATTCCAAAAATATAAAAAGTTATAAACCAATTTAAGTATGGTCGAAATTATATAACTACCTTAATCGCTATAATTACAATCATGATGAACTCCACTTATCTATAAATCACATCAACAAGAATAACTCTCTCAAAAAAACACGTAATTTTTTTTTTCCTATCTTAGAGGGAACATCAAATTTGACTATGGAGGCATATATCATCCACGGAAATTAGTCATTATATATACACATACAATTTCAGTTTTGAAACAAAAAAATTGAAAACACGCCTTTGACAAGACATAACATGAGTGCCAAGTTTTAGAATTGTCAACGTCACATATATATATTACCAATAATCATCCAATTAAGTTATCAAATAATATATAAAACAAAATTGCTGTTTCAGGAATCAGCCTAAACAATTGCGGCTCAGCACTGTGCTGGCAAAACTTTGTAATCATGTGCCAACGAAATTTCCTGAAGTCATGAATGTTATTGTCTTCTTTTAAAATATTCAAGAAAGTTATTTGTATACTGGTTTTAGTTTATTTAAAAAAATATAATATATTTGTTGTCTTTTAAAAAAAATATTCTTAAGTTTTATTTTATTTCAATTTTGTCTAAAAATTTTTCGATTTGTATCAAATATACTACCGGTGTCAAATTTTTCAAAAAATTTAGAATCAATTCAACAATAATTTCATAAGAACAACCTTCAAGTCCTTCAACACAAGCAAATCAAGCATAATTTTTATGCATTTTTGTTGGATTAATCTTAAATTTTTTGAAAATTTTGCCATGGAAGATATATTTGATGCAAATAAAAAACTTTTAGAACGAAATTGAAACAAAATAAAATTTAGGGATATTTTTAAAATTTTTGCTAAATTTTAAGAATAAAAAATATACTTTATCTTAAAAAAATGAGGATATTTTATAATTTATAGGTAAATGATTACATATTTTAGTTTTTTTATTTTATTTTATGAATAACAATAATTGAAATTTTTTTGAAAATTAAAATTATTAATGATGTTATTATTTGTAGGAGTAGAATTTACAATTAGTAATAATACACATTTTTTTACATATATACAAATTCATTATTTATATAACTAAAATTCTTAGTTATTTATATTTTATTCTAAAAGTATGTTAACATATTTTGATTCGGTTATCATTCAAAAACATATATTACAACGATGTAAGTGTATATATATGATATATATACCATATATATAGATCATTAGTATTTTATTTTTAATTAAAGAAGCAAAATTATGTGTTAAGAAGAGTGTCAAACTGTCAATGTCACAGACATGAGATTCTTTTCCCGAAAGACAAAAGAAAAGTTAATATATGAATTTTCCCTTAGCATGCGTGTTAATAACTCATCCTTTTTATTTGTGTGTTTAATTAAATTAAACATATATAAGACTTTTTTTTTCTAACTTCATAAATATAACAAAGTAAATGAGATAATAAGAGTTCGCATTATTTATTTATTGAATAGTTTTCCCCCCACTTATTGAGTGGCAATTAACTTTAAATAAGATTAAGATGGATGAGGCATGCATATACAGACATGATGGAAGCAAAAGGGTATCAAGAAGTGAGTTTCAGGGAGCAAATTTAGTGGCGGATCACAGAAAGTTTATAATCAATGTTCTAATTAGATATTATTAACTGTCATTAAAGAAATAATAAAGTATTTGAAACTTGAGGTTCTTAATAGTTAAAAGATCTATACATATCTTGATGATCAGCATATACCCCCATAATAATTAAGAATACTGTGAAGTTGAAATAAATTAATCTTATAATTATATATTAAGGATGAGATTTCGGATCGAGTTGTCTTTTTTGTCCTATCTCGTATGTTCAGGTTAGGTCTTTTGTTCTGATCTGAACGTTTATATATTATTTTAAATTTTTTCTTAATATTTGATTTTAATTTTATTAGTAACGTTAAATATGTTTCAATTATAATTCCGATATGGACAACATATATATGATATGACCAAGGTTCTGAATGAATCAAATCCTAAACCTTAAACCAAATAATAATCCCGTTACATTACCAACAGCATTTTTGCCAACTTCTGCCAATTCTTATTTATGATCGTATTTGATGAACGTGTCTTTGCAAATGTGCCTAATAAAAATATTTTTTTTACAGTTATGTTTAATAGAAGTGTCTTTATAGATGTATTTTCTAAATATGTCTCCTTATACATGTGTTTAAAATATAATAATTAATCATTATTGACAAATAAGTTAACAGATTGTATATTAGTACCTTATACTTTTTCTAAAGTTAAAAAGCGTCAACTATTTAACCTTCTCTCTTCTATGAATTAAAACATAATATCATACCATTGTGATCGACAACTCATAGGAAGCGTTGAAATAGATTAATATTCTGATAAAATGAACATTTTTGTGATAGATATCAATGCTATAATTTGGATGCTTTTCTTTGTCAAAATCCGACCATCAAGCACTGTTGTTAACCAAATCCAAGGCATTCAAATTTCTTCTTCTCACCTTCCTAGTATCTATGATCATAAAATGGTATAAAAGTTGGAATACCACAAAAAAGAAAAAAGAAAAACCTTTACTAAGTTTCATACATCTGTCAATATTAATGAAGATACAATGACAACATAGGCCAGGAAAAAGAAAATGGCAATCTGTATTAAAAACTTGGGATTTTCCCTCACAACCCCCAAAAAAAAAATAATAAAAAGGATAATATTTGGAGAAACAAAATAAATTGCTTGCTAGGTAACTGACACCAAGTATCTGATATTTGTTAACAAGAAAATAAAAAATAGGAAACATCCCAGCTACCTCAGCACCAGCAATAAGATTACGTCCCCTCTGATCAATTGTGTTGTTGACTTTCACATCATTGACAGAGCAAAGAAATGCATCTGGCTACAGAAATTGAAAAATTGGTTATGTCATATTTTGGTCCTGGTATTGGAAAGAAAAATCAACAGGAGTAAGCCCAACAAAATCAAAGTTTAGTTTTTAAAATCACTCTAAGAAATTCAAACATACAGATGAAACAACGGCAAACAAATTAATACCTGACACAAAATCTCCCCGTTAAAGCTTGCTAAATCAATCTGTATTTGCATGAGTAAGAAACATATATAGAGAGGTCTTTCAGTCAAATGCATCCAAGCATATGTTCAGGTGATGAATTTGGAGACTTCAAGCAAAGGAGTAACAAAATGTTATGTGAAACAAATTAGAGATGCATATAACCACAAACCGGAAGAATTCTTGCAAAATAAGGTGCAGCAATTCCAACGAATCCATCACTTTGTCCAGAATTACGAAGAACGATGCTACTTATGTTTTTGCCAAATAGCCACTGCCATATGCCTACTTCATTTTCTGGAAGATAGGAATTTTCCATTTCAATGGATCCTGACATAAAGCACATGGAACCTACAATAGCAGTAGAATAAAACTCCACTTAAATTCAGAGGGGAAATCGACAGACTCTAACTATAAATTATATATGCACATAGGTACAATCCATGTTAACATTTAAAGAAACTTAAAAGCGAAATCAGAAATCAGGTTCAGTTTTACTTATACTTCATAATGCTCCCCCCCTCTTTTTTTCTTTCTCCAAAAAAAAAAATTAACTAGAGAAAAATTTAAAAAAAAAATCACAAATGTGTCTACAGGCACACGAACCAACAATCACAAAGGAAAGAATTTCAGTATTTAATTATGCATTTATATTAAGAAAATAAATAAAACAAAATGTTAAGACCAAAAAATACATTAAAATTTGAAAATTTGTCATCTTATCCAATTTGATGTTCAAGAGTCATGCCCAGTATAAGCCATGTTAAACACATAAACATCAATATACATTACACTACAACAGAGTTAAGCCTACATAGCAAATATGCAATATTAGTTATAGTACATGGATATCATTTAAAATATCATATATGCATTGACAGACATGCAAAAATTTTCATTCTAAGTCTACAGAGAAAAAGCAATTAGGAAAAATAAAATAAAATAAATCTAGAGTCACAAATAGAAGTCCCTAAACGACTTACCAGGCTTTGCAATAATTTTTTCTTGGGGCTTCAACATTATCTGTATTGCAACAACAAAGTCAAAGTTAATTTTATGAATACCATTAAAAGAAATATGGGGGAGAAAACCCGACTTTAATTTTTACACCAAGGAGGGTGGTTCATATACCTGGACCACCTGAGCTTCACCCCCTAAAATCTGAAAAGGTGTGATTGCATCTTGCGGACTCTAAACCACAATGAAGAAAAATTTATCATCAGACTGAAGGATATTTCATAGGATAATACAAACAATATAATGTTGAAAATGTCTTTTCCTTTCTTTTTTAGAAGGAGAACGAAAAAGAGTATTATGTCATAATAAGTTGAAGGCCATCAAGATACACTACAAAACAACCAGCAAAACTAAAATTTTGTTGGAGTCTGATCATGAGCAGTCATATGAATAAAAGATAAAAAATAATAAGATATATTTCCTTTTTCTAAACATCATGTTAGGATTAATAGTCAGTTCAGCCCTTCCTATTTACTGCACATGTGATACTACTCCAATTTCACAAAAATACAAACCTGGATGTGGACAGCAAACATACTAACTTAAGCTTACCCAGATAAAATACAACTATATATATTTTTTATTGTCAATGGCAAGAACATGCAAGTACCTGATAAACATAGGGCTGAAAAGGTGTTGAGAAAAATGGTGCCGCCATTGCTGAGACACGGATTACTTTTGATGTTACTAGAGAAATAAAGGGCCTATTGGAATTAAAATCCAGTAAGATATCAATAGGGTTTTAACCAAAGAATGTTGACTCTATTATGCAATAATTTCTCACCTTAAGAGAATTCAATTGAAATATGGTATACATAATTTTCAAATAGCATTTTAAATTGATGGAAAGCACTTTGAACATTATCATTACAACAATAACCTTCACTAGCATATTCAACAATCAACATTAGTTTCACAAGTGAAAATATGGTGCAACAATGGATACAACAATTAAATTAATCAAGCGATAGTTCAATTTTACTATTACAGTTTCACAGCTGTCACATTGTCTTAAATTTTTAAATGTAAACTAGATAGGTAATCCTATGCTAGACAGCGTCTTTCTCTATTAACAAAATTTCAGACACAATTGCCAAAATCAAGTTTCAGAGTCAAACACAACTCACAAACAATATATTGTCGAGCATATCCAACTAATAGTTATCAACTATCTACTTGTCCTTATCATTGCCGATTCATCAGAAGATAGTGTACACCAAAGACTCAATTCATTCTTTACCTCACAAGACTAATATAAAAACAAAAGCCACCCTAATTGTTTTGCATATACCTCTAAGGAGAAATCTCTACACATTATTTCTCAAGCTATCTGCAACAGATTAAACTACCACCAAGAGGAGTGAGCAATATAAAGTAAATTACAGCTTCAATTGCACAACATTAAGATGGGGACTAGGGAAATTAGATTGATTAACAAAAGACGGCAGATACTAATAAATCATTGAAAATCCTTAAACTAAACAATGACAAATGGATAACCGTTCAGCTTTACAACAATTTGCAATTTGGGAACTTTCTGAGCATACAATCTCTATAAACAATAAAAAAGCCCTAGACCACACACAATAAACACACTTTTCTAAACCTGATCAGCTCATCTCATTTTTTTCTTCTCTTATCACTCATGATCAGAAGCCTAGTCTAACCAAGGTTCTGAAAACCGAACCGGTCATTGAACCACTCTAGTCACTGGTTCATGGTTCATTAGTCCAACCAGTCTAACCATGGTAGAACCGAAAAAACCGTTCCATAATAAAATAATAAATAAATTCTAAATAAACATCCTAAAATATCTTTCAAATTTAAAACTCTAAATAAAATATCACCAATTAAATGTAATTAATCATCAAAATATGCAAAAAGTTGCTGCAAATTTGTTGACAATTTACATAATTACACTTCCATTAAAAATAGCTGGAGAATTACAATGCACAAGTTAAAGATAGAAAATATTGCCTTAATGCAGCTGATTCAAAAAGTAAAACAAAAAATGATAGTGTTGCACAACAAACACAGAACAGAGCCTGAAACAAAAACACAACAGCTGAAACAAAAGAATACAACACGGAGAGGGGCAGCGAATCGGAGGAGATCGACAGCGGGGACAGTGCAACCAAATAATGAGCAAAACAATGAAAACAGAAGCTTTTTTATATAACAAAACAATCAAAACATGAATCATACAATCACTAATTGTAAATTTTTTCTTCATAAGAACAGAACAATGAAAACATGAAGCATATAATAAATCAAAAGATCACCAATTGCAGATTTTTAATAAGAACAGAAGTTAGAACAGTGAAAAATGAAGAAAGATTAACAGTTTTCAACCCAAGTTTAACAAAGCTCATCACAATGATTAACAACAAAAAAAGCAATGAAGGAACAGTGAATCAGTAACATAGGCAGTGCAAATTCAAGAAACTTTAATAAAATTTAACTACAGAAACAGGCAGTAAAGCAGTAATAGAGTTATCAATTTAAAATTTATCATCAAATACAATCAGTGAGCAAAGCCGATCAACCAAGCCCTGACTGGGCATTCGAAAAAAAAGAAAGAATCAAAAGAACATTTAAATCACAGCAACAACACAAGAACACCAATAGGAACATTTAATACAAAGCTAACAAAAAAGAAATATCTAAAAATCACCATTGTTGAAAACAATAATTTGATCTCAACGAATTAAAAGCTAAGCTTCCAGGAAAATGAAGAATACCCAAACTAAAGAACCTTCAATCACAGCTTAAACCAAAATTCACAATCCCCTCAAATTGAAGCAGCAAGCAACTTGAAAATCAAAGCACCAAAAAATAATTTCCAAGTAAAAGATTCAGATCACCAATCCTAACCAGAAATAAAAATCAAATTCCAAGAACAAAGAAATCTAGAAGCCTAGAACAGAGCAGACCGGTGGAACAGATCTGCGCGACGGAGGCAGGAGGCGAGCCCGGCGACGGTGCTTCCAAAGCTGAAACGGTAGCTGCACGATGGCAACGGTGGCTTCGAAGCTCCAACTTGCGATGGCGGTGGGAGCAGTCCGGCGGCTGGACGGAAGTGAGGGAGTGAGCTCGCTGGTGGTGAGAGGAAGGACGAGCTCGAGGGTGATGGGAGGGAGTGTGTGCTGCGCCGTTGTGTGGAGTTAGGGTTGCTGGGTTGCGTAATGGTCAGGGGCTTAGCGCATCAGCTATCAAAACGGCTGCGTTTTTGATAAATTTAGAAAACCGACCGATTCCCAGTTCAGTTCGACCGGCTAGTTCTCGACCGGTTTGACAGTCCAACGCCGGTTTTTTAATTTCCGGTTTTAGCATATGTTCAAACCGTTATTTCCATCGGTTTTGCGGTTCGAATCACTTTTCAGAACTTTAAGACTAACTCCAATTTTGTTAACAAATTACAAATGATAACAAATATTAATACCTTAAATTCCTAACAGACTCCACAAATTATAATTTATATGCCAATGAGTTATAACTCAAATGGCATAAACTTCCCATATTCAAATAAAAGTTTGCGGGTTCGAATCTCCTATCTTTGATAAAAAAAAAAATTACAATTTATACGACAAAAACTATACACATATATACCTGATTCAGCTTCTCAAATTAATTGATTGAGCAATCAGGTGCCAATTCTGCTTCCGTAAAATCAGAGGCAAAATTAGAGAGAGATCGGTGGTGAGAGTTATATAAAAAAATCACAGAGATTGATGAATGATGAGAAAATTAGAATGAGGTCGCAGAAGAAAAGGGTTACAAATCATTAGATTACTAGTTCAACTGCTGGATCACTGATTGAACTAATTAATCTGATCTCGTTTAATTAAAAATATAAAATTGTCAATCAATAAATATTAAACTTATATTAGTAGAAAATAAATGTTTTTACTAATATTTTTAACAACAATTAAATTTTAATTTTTAAAAATAATTATTAGAAAATTCCAGTTAGCATTAAATCTATATTAATTTAATCATGAATAGTAACAATTAAGTATTAAATTTGAATAATGATACACATTTTTTTTTACCAAAGATATGAGACTCGAATCTGCAACTTCTTAATTGAGTATGGGGAGACTATGCCATTTGAGCTATTACTCATTGGCGAATAATGATACACATTTAAGTCTTTTTATTAATCAAGTTTAATCAAATTGGTCTAATATAACAAAAATTAATTATGGCTAGCATTATTCCAAGTCTTATTGTTTAAATTGATTGGACTTGATTCATAAAAAAATTTAAATGTGTAATATTACTCATTAAATTTACATTAAAACAGCAATAATCAAATATTAATACAGTAATAATCAAGTATTAAATCTACACTAAAAAGGCAACCATCAAGTATTAAACCAACAACAATAAAGTGATTCCAATTAACATCAAATTCCTATTTTAAACATACATTAAAAGTTTAAAACGACAATTTATATACGAATTTCAATTAGCTATTACAAAATAAGAATATTTTATAACAATAAAAAAATTTATTACAAAATATTTCAATATTTTGTAACAATATTATTTCTTTTGTTACAAATTATGTTAGCTTTTATATCGAATTGTTATTTCATTCTAAAATTCAAAATATTTTGTATTAAAATATTTATTTCTTTCAAAAGCTCTAAATATTTTGTAACAAAAAATTAATTTATCACAAAATACAATATTTTTGTAACAAGTTATTTATTTGTCACAAAATTCAAAGATTTTTTGTAACTAATTTTGGTGCCATTAAATTTATAGAAAAAGAACTTTCTTAAGTAAAAAATAATTTTTTAATTTTTTATCGTGTTTGGTAAATTTCTAGTAGTAAAAGTAAGAGCACTAGAAAATCAAAAGAACATCTTTTTTGAGAAGTTACAATTTACATCTTTTTTTAAAAGATATTTTTTCTTAAAAGAGTATTTTTCTTTTTCATATAATAAATAAATAAATAACTACTTTTATATTGTTATACTTAAACATAATTGACAGATAAAAAGATTTTTTGCATGAGATATGTAAAATCCAGTTAAATTATAGCTACTAAATTAATTATGAGTGAATAAGGTTAAGAATTTAAAGAGAAAGTAAAAATAATTAGGACGTAAATTAAAATACTTATTTTAAAGATTTTCGTCTAAAGTTTGGCCAAACAGACAAAACCCGCCACGGGCCTTCACTAGGCTCAAACCCACATATATAAACCCACACTTAGCTAAATTTAGCCTCATCCTTCCCATTCATTGAGAGATACCAGCTGAAGAAGAGAGAGAAGAGAGAAAAAAACAAACCCTTGGTTACTATTCACCGTCTCCTTCAATCGCTCATAACTTCTAATTCGGAGCTCCGATTAATGAGCCGTTGCAGCCACGCATCGCTCTCCTCATCCTCTTTAATTCTATCTAAATATTGTGGTAAGGAACTTTGAATTCCTTGCCCAATTTTCTCTTCTCTTCAATTTCGCATTTTTGGAGTTGAGTTATTGAGAAGTTTCAATTTTTGATATTTAGGAGAGATTCAACCTTGAGTTCTAATAAATTTTCAATCTAAGATTGTGTGAGACAAGGTAAGGAATCTCAATTCTCCAATTTTTTTTGTCTTATGTGAAAACCTAGGTTGAATTATGTGAAAATTATATGACTAGATGGAATAGAGCTTGTTTGGATTGAATTTGGCGTGAAGCGGAACTTGCTTGGCGTGGTTTCAATGCGGGAGTGATTCCAATGATCAAAGTGGTGAGAAATTTGGTTAAGGCTTGAATTCCGACAGAAAGGATTCGAGGGTTTGAAACCATCGTCGATAAGGTATAGGTTTTGGTTTCAAGTAGGCATTATGTAAAATTATGTGAATGTCTAGGTTAATTGCCCCTAGGATAGGATTGAATAAAATTGATTGTTGTTGTGATTAATTGAGTGAATATATGTATGAGTATGCAAGATTTAATTATTGTGGTATGATTGATTATAAATATAATTGATGTGGAATTGGGCAGAGGCCGTGATAGGGTGAGAAATCCCCTATTTGGTAAGTGGAGGTAAGTGGTGTGAGATGATTGATTCTTGGTTGATTGTGAAGTTTGATATATAAGTGTCAAGTGTTGTTGATGTGAATGGAACGATAGTTGTATGAGTGTATATGCCAAAGGTTTGATTGGTTGATTAGGTGTTGAAATGATTAGACAAAGGTAGGGAATTGATAAATATATGTTGTGAATGCTTAGAAAAGGGTTTACTATGGTTTGAATTTGGATTGGATTGAGAATTTGGTGAGATTGAGTATAAAATTGGTAAAAATAGAATTTTTAACCAACTTCGACGGGTTATAACTTGTTTCTCGGACCTTTAAATTTTGCAGAACTTGTCTTATATGAAAATTGGGTTTGTTTAGTTTATGATGTTCGAAGAACGGACGGAAAATAATTTTTAACGAAAAAGTTATGCACGTTTGAAGTTTATGGTTAAAAACTGAATTTTGTAGAAGTTGTAGAAAATTGAGGTCATGTGTACACACGACCCACGCGTACGCATGAGGGGTGTTATAGAATTGAAAGAGAGTTTTGTGCGCATACCATGCATACGCACAAAAGCCAAGTCATGCGCATGCACGACTCATGCATACGTACGACTTGCATTACATAATTGAATTTTTTTGTGCGTGTTTCCGCGCGTACGCGCCAAAGGAAACTTGTGCGTATGCACGACTGTCCTGTTTTTCAAAAAATGTTTATTTAAACTGTTTTTGCCTATCCAACTTGCTTTTTCATCGCTATAACCCTTGTTTAAGGTCCGCTATCTAATTCTTAGGATCTGGAACGAGTGAGAGTGTATTGAGTAGGTTAAACTGATACGTTTGAGTGGGATGGAGAATTGAAGAATCTAAGTTAATGATAATTGAGGAAAGACTGTGGTTAATGAACTTGCTGATTACAAAAGTGATTAAAAACATGAATGATAAGGCTGATGACGATCTGAATTACTGTATTATGGTAAGGTCAATTGTATAACTCGCTTGCATACTGAACTTATGCTTATTTTTGGCAAGGACGTGGCAAGGACGGTGGTGAATTCCGCTTACACACTGAGCTGAGATATACCAGAACAAGAAAGGTGATAGATCCTGCTTGTTTCGTGGTTCTCTCTGTTTTGCAAGGTGCTAGGACACTAATCCCTGGATCAGTATGGCACGGCCTCACAGGGGAAGGTAGTAGGGCACTCTCTCTGAATTTATGCCCCCTGATGTTTACCTCCAGGAGTAGGTGGTAGGGCACTAATCCCTAGGTTATATGCCTCTTGGAGGTATGTAATCAGAGAAACAATGTCTGGATTAGCAACCGGATGTGGCCAATTCTGGCAGTGTAATCGACACGTGAGCTCATGGTCAATAGGATAGGCATGCATCATATGCATTTATGTAAAATTATTTGATTGTGCATCTTGTACTTGAATTGCCTATGTGTATATCTCTACTTAATTACTATTTGCTATATATGCTATAATTGCTCTTGATTGTGTTTACACCCTATTACTTGTGTTTGTTTCGCTGAATATTTACTGAATTCAATACCAAAATTGTGTGGTATTGAATTGAAAAGAGAAAGGATGAGAGGAGAGTTGGAGAGAACTTGAGATTATGGATCATTATTGACATATAAAAGTATGTAGTATGTTTACCCCGTTTTGGATTAGTATGACCCTAGTCTTGAATCTTGTTTGTTGGAGTTTAAAATCGGCTAATGAGTTCGTGTGGTTTTACATCATCTCTATTTAGAACTATTACCTTGCCAGAAACCTTTCAATTCTCACATATTTCAAAAATTTGCTGTTTTTAGATACAGAACGTGATGCACCTTGCTAAGCGTGCTGGATTCTCTTTGAAAAGCAAAGATTTAATTTTGGGAGTTATATTTTGTACCTAGTTTATATGTATTCTCTACTTTTAATTTGTATATTAACTTATATATATGTTGATTTTGAAAAAAACATAATTTATATTTATGACTATCTTTTGGGACTGTATATATTTTTAGCCAATTTTTATTTCGCGAGTCGAGACTAATATTTATTATATATTTCTTTTGGCATATATATATATACACGAGTTTAAATATAGAGTAGAAATTAAGATATCCATAAATATGCTCAAGATGGATGAAAAAACTATCTCTGAACAACGCAATAGGAAAAATAAAAAGGGGTAATAGTGGAAAAAAAGGAAAACAAAATTTATAAAATTGTCCGTGTCCACTCTTCCAAATCCCGTGTCCATCGTTGTCCTTCGTGAAAGAGTGGACACAAAATTATAAAAAACTGTCTCAGAGACAATATGTCTACTGTCCATGTCTCTGCTTCCAAACACTTTTTAAACAAGTGTTGTCCATGTCTCCGTGTCTTGCCCCCGAAAACAAACGCTACCTAAATGATTATCAAATATTCGTCTTGCTCCACCCTAATTCTCATTCCTACTAAAAGAAATCAGTTTCATAGAGCAAATTTAGTGGCGAATCACAAAAAATTTAACCAAATCAATGTTCTAATTAGATATTATCAAGTGCTATTAAAGAATAATAAAGTATTTCAAACTTGAGGTTCTTAAAAATAAAGGATCTATACAGATCCTGATCCTGATGATCAAGTATTCCCATATATATGAGAATATTATGAATTGAAGTTGAACTAAAGTAATGTTCTAGCTAGTTGAATGTTAACTATAATTTAAAAAAATAAAGTACAAAAAAAATAATAAAGTAATGTAAGTTTAACTTCTCTCTACATATATAAATGAAAACTGTGAAGCTGAATCAAATCATCAAATGTATCAATGTGAGTGAACACTAACCATCATAAAGAAATAATAAAGTATTTGAAACTTGCATTGGAAGTTCTTTTCTTTAATTAAGAGAAAATTATGAGATCTCAAATACAACTCCAATCTATATATATTGCTTACTAGCTGGATTATTTATTTATAATATAAATAAGTAGGCAGCAGCTCTTTTTCCGATTGAAAATTTTAGTTTTAGTAGAAAATTTTGGGAGTGGATTATTTTTAGTAGGAAAAAAATTGGATGGTGTTAATTGTTTAATTTAATTTTTTATTATTTGTTCTCTCATATTTATTTTTGGTCCCATTTATAGAATTAAAAATGAGAGATCACACTTTTTTCTCAAATATTAAAAAAAATTGAGAGGATTCATTTTCAAAAACTTTTAATAAGAATAACATTATGCTCATTATATCTTTCAGTCAATTTAC
>NC_029786.2:12620065-12637838 GCF_000816755.2 Arachis ipaensis
GAATTAATTTTAATTTATATTATGATTGATTGTGCAATAAAATTTTATATTGGTTTTTATTTAAATACTGATTTGGATATAATTAAAAAGAATCAACCATCAATAATAAGAAGATATGAGAAGAATATGAAAGAGATTACTGTTTCTAATAAAAAAATTATTATGATAATTATGAGATATGATTGACAACAATGGCTAATAGTACCACAATTTTATTATAAGAAGAAGATCAATTTTCAAGAAGAAAGAGGGGAAAATTCAGAATATATAGACTACACTTTTGATGTTATAATTCTTTTTTGTTGAGTCTCAATTTGAATATTTCAGTTTTATTTTTTAGTCTTCTTAGTAAAAAAAAAAATATATATATATATACTTATGTTTTTAGGAGAAATTATTTTAAAAAAGTCTATGTGAGAGAAAAAACATAAATTAAGAAGAAAAAGCTAAACTAGTTATCATATTAAATTTGAGTCTTTATCATTGGTTTTTGTTTAGTTTTAGCATTTTGACTTGTCTTAATTTGTGAAACTTGGAATTGTAATTTTTTTGGTCTTGGGATAGAACTAGTAATTTAGTTTATTTATTTTTGGTCTTAGTCTTTGAATTGATACTTGTAATCTTGGTGATTGATATAATAAAATTTTGTCACTATTATAATAAAAACTGGACATAAATTTTATTATATTTTAATGTTGAACTGCAATACATATTAGTGTCACTCTCTTTACTCTATTTATCTTTAATATTTTTTTGCTGGTGCAAGAAAATAAACGAAAAAATCCCTTACTAACTCAGTAACACATTTCATATTTAAAAAATTGTCTGGATTCAAATTCACTTTTTTGTACGTCTGTAGAATTTTTACGACTATTAAAAACAGTTTACACTAATGATTGTTATAATTATCACTAAAATATTTTAGTAATTACATATAAAACGACTAATATTTAATTAGTGATAATTTTTGTTGTCGATAAATTAAAATAAATCACCACTAAAAAGTAAATTTTCTTATAATATTTCGGTGTAAAGAATCTTGTCGGTCAATATTTATCACAAATTCACAATAAAATTGATAACTTATGAAATGGTTTTGGATTTTAATTTATGATTATCTTTTTCCATTTATTCATTTTGAAGAATATGTGTGAACCAAAATTTAAGAGTAACTGCAAGTCTGCAAATTTAAAACAAAATTTAAAATGTGTTAAAATCAAAATTTTCAAATTTATAAAAAATCAAAATTTAAAACAATCATATATATCATAAACTCTAATTATTAGAGTTAAATTAGGTCCATGGATCTATTTCTGCGACTATTATTTTTTGGGTGATTGGAAAAATTGACCTAGCCATTTTTTAAACAGGGTTGTTACACATCCATATAACCATATAACCAAGTTGGTTCAAAACCAAATAGAAACAGGCACATTAAATGGCGAGTGAAAACACGTGCCAGACGAAAGAAACCCTTCCTTTTTCATTCGCGCTTCATTATGAAAAAATGTTACATCTTCTTCAACACGAAACCAATAGACGAAACGACTCATTCTCTTCGAATCTCTCTCAACATCACTCAAACTTCAATCACATTCTCTATGAAAATCACTACTGGAAAGGAATCGGAAGAAGATTTCGTAAGCAACAACCAGAAATGAACGAAAACAACAACAAAGACTACCAAAGGTATGAGAAAACTACTGTTCATTTGAAATCTTGCAATGTCGCATTTCTCCTAATTGCATTTTAGTTTTACTGGATTGATTTGCTTCGTTTAGTACATCAAACTATTGTGAATGATTTTTACAGTATAACTAGGCCTTGGAATTCAGTGGATAGTGTAACTAGGGCTTTAAGATATACGTGCTTGTTTTTACTGGTGTGGATAGTTTAACTAGAGCTTTAAAATTGGTTGTTACTATCTTCAGTACTTTTGCATGAAAGAATACTATTCTTGTTGATTGAAAGTTGATCATCATTTATTAACCACATGAACATTTTTCGGTTCGGTTGCCTTTGTGATTTTGGTTCTGTGCATGAATGAGTTTCGGTTCGGTAGCCTTTGTGATTTTGGTTCTGTGCATGAATGAGTTTCGGTTCGGTGGCTTGTGGCATTTTAATTGACTTGATTAAGATATACATCCTTGTGCTTGTTGATGTATTGAATGAACTATTGACCAAAATTTTTCATTACTGTAAAATTGTCTCATTATATTGGATAGATTTCAGCACGAATGGTAGTTAACCTTGATACTTAAAGAAAGATATCAAGTTTCAGTAAGAGTGTTTAAAGAAGCCAATTTGCAAATGTCATTTTGAAAGAACACTTAATTCATGAAATTTGAAAAACTTTTCTTTTGGAAGATGTTGATTTGATTAAGATATACGTGCTTGTTCTTATTTGTGTGGATAGTTTAACTAGAGTTTTGAAATTGATTGTTACTATCTTCAATACTTCTTTTGTATGGAGGAATACTATTCTTGTTGATTGAAAATTGATCATCATTTTTTAACCACATGAATATTTTTCAGTTCGGTGGCCTTTGTGATTTTAGTTCTGTGCATGAATGAGTTTCGGTTCGGTGGCTTGTGGCATTTTAATTGACTTGATTAAGATATACATGCTTGTGCTTGTTGATGTATTCAATGAGGTATTGACCAAAATTTTTCATTACAGCAAAACAGAACAAGACAATGACAACAATGAAGGAGAAGCTGCACTATAACGTAAGCAGATTAAATATATTTATCTGCTTTCATTCAAATAATATCTATTTTGTATTTATATATCCTCACATTCTATTTCAAAACTTGCAGAAAACTCATTATTGCATATGCCAAACAAGCAATAGCAACAGTGTACAGGAAAATGAGTAAAAAAAAAAAAGATATAGTGGAAGAAATGGGATTTGGTGCCCTGGCAAATGTCTCAGAAATGAATGTCTCTAATACTCTATTGAAAGAATTGCTTGATCGCTTTGATGAAGAGAAAGGATGCCTGAAAACTCTCCAGGGGAAAATATACATAACTCATCGAAAAGTAGCAGATGCCCTGGGCATAACCAACGGAGGTAATACACTTTCCACTTATTGCTTATTTTCAGTTCATTGGTGTCCAGAAAATTAAACTGATCGTTTTTTACTGATTTTTGCTATTAAAATATTGTAGGAAATCATTTTCCTGATAAGGTTGATTACAACAACCTGAATCTAGTAGGCAAAGAAATATTTGACAGCGTCAAAAATATTTTCTTGGCGACTTTGACAAGGAATGTGCTGGATATGAGTGTAGAAGGGGAGGAGAACCAGAAAAAATTCAAGAGGACTTTTGTTGTCTTCATACAAAAGTGCTTCTTGCTCCCCACAACGGTAAGTGTGGCCTCCCCGATCCATAAGCCACCGATCTTTCATGTGGACAATATTCGGGAATGTGATTGGGCAAAACATGTGCTCAACTTCTTGATGAAAGGAGTTGAAAACAAGAGAAAGGGGAGGAAACAGTCTGTTGATGGCTGTGTTTTTGTGTTAATGTTGATATACTTCCACGAAATCAAATTCCCCCGCCCGTTTGCACCTGATGCCCCCTGCACCGTGGGTGGCCCATTGGACAAGGCAAATGATGCTTGAACGGATTTCATCCAAAACAACAGAACCATTGGTAAATACTCTACTAAAATTTCCCCCAAAAATTGCTTTCAAATGCTTTTAAAATACTCTACTAACTAAATAAACTTCTGTTTTATGTTATAATTAATTTATTTGTCCTACTTGCAATTGTTAGTTTGTTCATTTGAATGTTTCTGCATTAAGAAACATTTTTCTTGATGATTAAATAGTTGTCATGTACTATTCACCATATGAATATTTTTCGGTTCAGTGGGATTGCTTCATTTGGTTCACTGGATTATTAATGTATTTTCTTGCTGATTAAATAATTGAGTCACTGTTTCTGTTTTAGGGACTTATGTACAGAAAGGAAAAAAAGAAAGAAAAAACAAAAACAAGTAACTCGGACAAGAAAGAAAAAGGAAAGAAAATAAAAAAGAAAATTATCGAGATGGATTCTTCTTTGGAAGAGGAAAGATTTTCCGAATCTAAATCTGAAAGCCAATAAGTTTAATTTTTATATTGATTTCATTTAACTTGTATTTGCTTAAATTTGTTCTTATGCGCTTGTTCTTATGTATTGCAGAGAAGAAGAAATATAAAAAAAATCAGAACAAAGAAAAGAAAACAACCACCGAAGGTGGTTAAAAAACAAACAAAAAAAATAAAGCCTGTGCCGATAGATTCAGAGAGCACAAGCAAATCTGAAAGCCAGTAAGTATTGCGTAATTTATGTGAGACGTTTTGTTGATTGCATATCTATCACTTTTTGTTCAGCAAATGAATTTATTTCGGTTCGGTGAGCTTCTAATTTTCGTTTTAGCACTTTAATTTAGTTTGGTTCGGTGGTGTCTATCAGTTTGGTTGACTTCATTGTTAGTATCTTATCTCCGGTATAAATTTGATGTGTTTGTTTATATTCTAGAGAAAATGAAATCGAGAAAACACCCGTAATAAAAAGAAAACAACCGCAAAGGGTGGCAAAAACACAAGCCCAATCTGACAAGGAGTAAGTTTCTCGAATCATATTTTCTTTTATTGATACTTACGTTTTAGGTTCCTTGATACTTATTTTATGAACTTTCAAAACTGAACAAGTAAAAGACAATGCTGCGGAAAGAAGAAAACAAGCATTGGAGATGATAAGAGAAAAAAGATCAAAGAAAAGAAATGATGGAGTTCAGTCAACAAACATTACTCCGAATCACTTTGACTCACCAGAGGCACAAAATGAATTCTCTCAGATGTAAGATTTAGTTTATTATTCCCGAGTTCTTTTTCTTTCTTTGCTTACTTTTGCTACAACCTTTTCTAATTCCTCTAGATTGAATTACTAATATTTATTTATCTTGCTTAGAGTGGCGACTGTAAATCTAGATAGCGAGCAACTCTTATAGACTCAAGGAAGCTCTACACCTTCTGTAAATGCCGCGAGCAATAGCAGGTAAATTGGTTCACTGCATATTGTACTTTCGGTTTAGTGGTTGCCAAAAAATGAATTTAATGTGTTTCTAGACCTCTGCTTTTAATCTTGGTTTCTAATTTTAATTTGTTATCTTTTTTTTAGGAAAAATATGCCGAAAAGCCCAGTAAAATATTTTAGAAAAAAGAAAATCTTCCCAAGAAAGACTTCTAAAACTCCACCAGCGTAAGTTAAAAATATTTATGTTACTCTTTTATATTTAGGTAATAATTTTTGTTTAATTAATCATAAGGAAAATGTGTTTAAATGTCACTAGAGCTACACCTGATTCTGAGCTACAAATCGTTGAGTTTCGACAAGAAACTCGTTCTCAACCTTTGGAAGTGTGAGTTTTTCAATGTGCAAATTCCTATTTTTCAAAACAAATTCTAATTATTCAACATTAACTTTATCCTTGTTTACATTCCTTAGACCTCCTCTTGCATTGTCTCTTCCAAGTTCTGTTCAGGAAGAGTTGATCAGAGATGACTTCATCTATGTCCCTCCACAAAATGAAACACAACAAACTTCTAATAATGAGTAAGTCAATAAATATTTATTCACCACATGAATCTTGTTCAATGTTTATTGCTTATACATGGTTTAATTATGGTTCAGTTGAAACCAGAAATAAATTCAATGTGTTCTTGTCTTTGGACTCTCTTCTGTTTATTACAACTGTCCTCCAGAACCCAAAAAGCAGGGTGTTACAGTGTCTCTTACAAGTTTTGTAATTAAAGACTTAATGAAAGATGACTATGTCTATCAAGTTTCTGATGAAGAGTAAGTTTCACATAAAAATTCTTTTTATTAATTTTAATGGTATAGGATAATAATTTTGGGTTGTTATTGAACTGTTTTTTGTTTAATGCAACAGCCCTGCCAAAGAATAAGAGCAACAATCCAAAGAACCTCTGGTGGCACAGCAATCAGAACAAGAAACACCTGTTAATGTGTAAGCATAAAATTCTTTAATATCATTTTTGTTTAATATAATTTCGGTTCACTATAAGTTTGGATTTAGGTTCACTATTAATTTGAATTTCGGTTCACTATAATTAAAAATAAGACCTCTGGAATATGATAATAGTTTGGGATAATTATATAAAAAACCAATTAATAATGATTAATGTCATTTCTGTTAAATATCATTGTTAAATATGATAATAGTTTGAGATAATTATAGAAATATTTACTGTTTAATGCAGCAGACCTCTGGAACAGCAACAACAGCCCTGCAAAGAACCAACAGCGCAACAATCCGAACAAGAAGCACTTGTTGATGTGTAAGTTTTACTGCTTATATAAATACCGATAATGTTTATTGCTTATACATGGTTTAATTATAGTTCAGTTGAAACCAGAAATGAATTCGATGTGTTATTGTCTTTGGACTCTCTTCTGTTTCTTATAGCTGCCCTCCAAAACCCAAAAGTAGGGTGTTACAGGGTCTCTTACAAGTTCTATTATTGAAGAGTTTTTCAAAGATGACAATGTCTATGAAGTTTCTGATGAAGAACAATCCTAAGAACCTCCAGTGGCACGGTAATCAGAACAAGAAACTCTAATCTTGTCATCATTTGATAGGTATGTTACTTGCTTTTCTTTAATATCATTTCGGTTCACTATATGTTTGGATTTAGGTTCACTATGTGTTTGGATTTCGGTTCACTATAATGATTAATATCATTTTTGTTTAATATCATTGTTAAATATCTATCATCTTGCAGTGCTGCTCAACCTAGGCAAAGGAAAAATGAAAGGCCTTCCTTTAGCCTTGGGATAAGTCCACCAGCATCTCAACCAACTCAGCCCTCTCAAGAGAGTGTTTCACAGCTTGAAATCCTGGCAGAGGCGGTGGTAGATGCTGGAGTGACCGCAGCATTAAAGTTTGCTAAAGCAACAACTTTAGAGCCAACCTTACCAGCTGCTGAAGTTTTCAAAACCCCGGAGAAAAAAATAAAAATCTCGAAGGACTTGATCGAAAAATGTTATCATTGGATGACACATGTGAAAAAGACAAATGACAGTAGCAATGAATATGAAGCAATATTCGTCTTGAAACATGAGGCACTTTATGAGGGATTAAGAGAATATTTCATGTCTCTAATGCCTAAAGAACAAGTACATGCCTCGGTAAATTCTTTACCAATTGTGTTAACAATAATAATTTTTCTAAACACTCTTATACAATATATGTAACACCCTAATATTCAAATCCTTATGCTCGAGTCATAAGTCAATGATATTACGGTGGTACGACTCTCAGGGAGATTTTTAATACATAAATATAGTATAATTGAAAGGAGTATTAATCGAGAAGCCTGAAAATGGAGTAGAATAAAATCGCGAAGACGTATCACTCACGTTCCAGCGACTAAAGATAAAACGTGAAGTTGAAAGCGATATAAGGATAAGGGCATAAAGGAGATTAAGAGAAAGACAACATATATATATATATATATATAACATAAGTAAATAGCCACTAGTCGCGACCCGCGAAGTTTAGGCCGGCTAGGGTAAAGTATGAAAGTAATTGACAACAGAATCTCTTAATCTCTCCCAAAAAAAATATAAGAGCCTCTATAGGCAAGTTCAAAAGAGTTCGATACATAATATAAGTTCTTTAAAATAAAGGTGGAGAGATTCTAAGCAAAATATAAAGTGGAGAATGTAAAGATCTTCGCCATCTCTCAGATGAACCACAGCTCACTTCTGAGCACCTGGACCTGTATCTGAAAAACAAGAGATATATACGAAATGAGAACCCTCAACCCATGGGTTCCCAATACGGTAAAAGTGCCAAATAAATACAATGCACTGCAATAAAAACTCACTAAGCATCCTAAACTTCTTTCCACCAAGCATTCACCCTATGTTCTCGCTAATCCATGAATGGGCAACTGTCATAAGGGAAAGCTAAATCTAATTCATATACTTCATGCTTCTCAACTTTCTAACTCTCCCATGAATCAAAATTAGAATCATAAACAAAACCATCACCAGTTCTGTCTCAGCAATTCTATATCAATACATTATATCCTCACCTGGAACAAGTGAATTCACTTCACTGCGTCTACCCAGGGAGCTCAAATTATCTCATTCAATAATTGTCATCATTTTTTTAACCTCATCATCAATTCATCTTATCAAAAACAGCCCTCAGCGTCCACCGACACCAGCATGAGGGGTCTCTCAGTTGTACAAACACAAGCAATACAGACAAGTAATACACAATTAAGCTACATGTAGAACAAGTAGCACATAATCAGATAACATAGCATATATGAGATAGCAATCTAAAACAAATAGGCAAACCCAAATAATTCAAACATATGCAAATGATGAATGCCTGCCCTATGGCTGATGACATCATCTGTCGGTTATATAGCCAACTCGACAAGTCCTGGTATCTAACCATTGGACTGTCCCTCTGTCGTGCATCCCCAACTCGAGTTATTTTCAATCATAAACATGATCATAATCATAATCATACAACACCCACACTAGTATTTATTCACGGGGGCGAGCTCATCCGGAACTTTCACAGTGTTCGGCCACACTTACGACATAGGGTCAGCAGAACCTCGGATCTCAACTTGGAGCTAGTGGAGCCGACCCACTGCATCTACCCAAGGAAATCCGAGAGTCAGATAGTTTCAATCTCAAATCATACTCGACTGGGAGCAAGTGGGGGCTAACTGCTGCATCTACCCCAGGAGTCTCAAAGGCTCAACCTGGAGCGAGTGGAATCACCACTACTGCCGCTACTACCAAGGTGCCATCATCTCTGACCCGGAGCAAGTGGGACGAACCACAACCCTTGCTACTACCCAGGCATCACAATCTTTGACCTGGAGCAAGTGGAACGAACCACAACCCTTGCTACTACCCTAGGAGCCTCTATACTAACAAACTTAGAGCAAGTGGGACATAACCACAATCCTTGCATCTACCCAGGAGGTACGTTCTCATATGCCCAGGAGGAACCAATGAGGAGATCCTAACCTCCCACCATCTCATTGGGGGCGATTTTACAATACCAGGAAGAACAAGGAAGGGGATCCTCACCTTCCTCCATTTCTCTGGGGTCGCACTTTCGAGAAAGAGAGCTCAAGATAAAACAATCATTATAAATCAATATTTATCATAGCCATCCGGCTCATGGCATAGCCAATAACCAGCCAATAATCATTATCAAATACATCCCTTTGGCTCACGGCATACACCGCACTTCCATCATCACCCTCAACACCCATACAGTCATCATTAATCATAACTCATAATTAATTCTCCCCTTACTTCATCCCCAAGTTACCACATCTCCTAACCCATTTCCATCGCTAGGCATACTATAAGTATTTAGGGCATAAAGGGTGAGAAAGGAGACTTAGAAGTCTAAAATTGGCTTTGAAAACTCAAAATATCAACCTTGGGGTGAAAACAGGGTCACGCGTACGCGTCGCCCACGCACACGCGTGGATGGGAGAAATATCAAGTGACACCTATGCGTCAGCCACGCGTACGCGTGGGTGCGTTTTGTGCCCCAGGCACAGAACCAGCACAACTCAGGCATAACTCTCTGGAATTTGGCTGGGCCAATTGAATCGCTCATCGACGCGTACGCGTGGGTCATGCGCACGCCTAGGTAGTGAATATTTGAAAATGACGCGTGTGCGTCGGCCACGCCTACACGTGGGGGTGCGTTCTGCCAAAAATTTTACTAAGTTAAAAAGCTGCAGAATTTTATTTTTAAACCTCAAACTTCCACCACACATAACTTCTTCTAAAAAATTCCTTTTTCAACCATTTTTGAACCGTTGGAAAGATCTTTGAATAAATTTTCATAAAAATCCATTTTTGAAGAATTTCAAACTCCGTGGACCGAGTTACGGATAGCCAAAATTGGTCAAAAATTAGTTTTTACCCCAAAACTAGAAATCACCAATTTTTCTAATGTTCACAAGCCAAATTCATTTCCACTCATCCAAATGACCACGACCCAACCACATTCACAAAACTACACTCAACCAAACCAAACCTACTTCCTCTACACAATTTCATCCAAAACTACCAAATTTTACACCTTTATTCCTCAAACCTTATTATTTCAATAACCTGACCAATTATTCACACATTCAATAACTAAAATCCATCCAATCTCTTATATCATCACGTACCACACATATCAACTTACCTTCCTTACCTCTTCCCGGCCTCCGGCCCAAAATTCACGACCTTCGGCCCAAATTCACAATTTAAATGCATAGTCCACAAACGAATATTCATTATTCAATTTATCGAATTCTCAACACACCATACATACAATTCACACAATTTTCAATCCAATCATTAATATACATTACATATCAATTATGCATATTAATACCAACCATTCACACAATCCAAACTTAATCCTAGGGGCATCTAGCCTAGGAATTCTCATCATACCACATGGTACTTAAATGAAACTTAAACCGTACCTCTTGTAGCCAAACTAATTGAGCTTCTTCTTTGGAAGTCTCCACCAACTTTAGCTCCAAGCCTCACCAAAGCTCCTCAAGCAACACCAATCTCCCAATTGTGCACAAAAATCACCAAATACACTAACATAACCAATTTCACATATATACATTAACCTAGGGTTCATGAAATTGATAAATCACAAGGGTTTGAGTACTTCTTACCTTAACCCACTGAAGTTTGTAATGAATATCACCCATGGCTCATACTAGAGCACTCCTAAACAACCAAAATCACAAGGTTTCCTCAAAACCAAAACCAAATTCAAATTTAAAGAGAAAAATGAAAACTGGATAGAGGACAGTGGATTATTCATCACCAAACTTAGATAGAATTGTAGAGGATGAGAAGAGTGATGCGTGGCTGTAAACGGCTCGTCAATTGGAGCTCCGTAGCTCAAGTTATGGTGATTTGAAGATCAAAGAGAGTTAGGTTTTCTCTCTTCTTCCTCACCTCTTTATTTCAGCGCCCCACACCCCCTTCTTTAGGATAAATGAGCTAAAATGCTCATAACTAATATTTATATATGTTGGATCTTGAGCTCACTTAGGCCCAGTTCACTTATTTTTGTCCGTTGGCCCAATTTTGGGCCAAAACCTTTAAGATTAGCGCTCCAAATTGCACTTTAAATATTTCTACCTTTCCTAATTAAAATTCCTAATTTCTTAACCTTATTTAATTATAATCACTTTTCTCAGCTGCAGTACCAGGAAGATCTCAGCCGGTACTGATGGTCAAAATTTCAGTGCGCGTTTTTACGCAGAAAACATAGTTTTCTGACTCAGAAAAATTCACTGAATCCAAATATCATATTTAAATTATCAAATTTTGATTGCCAAATCTTCTAACTATATTCGCTCCTATTTAATTTATTATTTAATTAATTACGGTTAAACTGGGTTTTACAGTATATCTCATAACTTTTCTTCATGTAAGTTGTCAGTATACATAGCATGACTCTCAACCAAATCAAATTTCGGCAATATCAGGAACAAATATACATTGTGCCGATGGATATTGTGGTAAGCTAAATATCTTATTCACTACTGATTCCTGTTCGGTTTAGTTAGAATGTTAATATTGGTTCACCTGATTCTTATGTGTTCTGTTGAGTTCTTTTGCATGAAGAAAACTTTTTTCTTGATGATTGAATATTTTTCACGTTTTATTCAGTATATGAATTGTGTTCGGTTCGGTGGAAATATGATTTAACTGATGTTCATTTTGCAGAATTTTATGTTGGGAACACATGGCGTGGAGTACACTGATAAGAGGACAAACAAGGCCTACATGTTTGATATTGAGCAGTATGCCCACCCCGCCAGTTTCTTGACAAAAGGAAACTTGCATCGCATCCATTTGTAAGTTGTAATTTCTAAAATTCTTTGATAATTCTCTTGTTTGCTATTATTTCGACTGAAATATTCTATAATTTTTCGAAACTTCAGCTATTTGTCCCAATTTGCAATGGAGGGTATCGGTGGTTGTGGATTGCTGATGTCAACAAAAAGAAATTCATAAGCTGCCAGAATATATACCTGATTCGAGGAAGAAACTAAACAAATTTATTGTAAGTTATTTTCTTGTAAATTATTCAAATTATTCTGTACATGAGAGGGGTTCGGTTCACTGTTGTTGATTCTCTTTATTTACTTTTTTTTGTCTCTTTCAGGGTTTAAAAATTTCCCAGATGAGGGTGTATGCTGGGGCGGAACCCTTAATGGAGGATGGATTGGGAAAGGAAGCAGAGTATATCTAATTGAATGGTCAATGTACAAAGTAAGAATCTTCCTCTTCTATAGTGCTATTTTTAATGTGTTTTATTTTGTATACTATTGATCATATTATACTCAATTCTTGCTTAGCTATGATTGTGGAATATACGTGATGAAATAGCTTGAAACAATTGATCCACAAAAAATCAAAAGCGGGAAGAGATATAAATATAAAGCTTGGACACAAGTAAGTACTTTCTAAATTAATAAACTTCTTTTTTTTCTTATTTCATTCAGTTCAGTTGATAGTGTAACTAGGGATTTGAAGTTGGTTGTTACTCTGTTCAATAGTTCGTTTCCATGCAGAAATAGTATTCTTGTTGATTGAAATTTGATCACCCTTTATTCACCACATAAACAATGTTCGGTTCGGTGGCTCTTATAATTTTGATCCACTAAGTGAATGTTTTTCGGTTCGGTGGCGTCCTTTTAATTTGTTTAGGGTTTAGGGTTACTGTGATTGTATTTTTACAGTATAACTAGGGCTTTGAATGAAATTTGTTGTTATTTAATGTGATTTTGATTTACTTGATATTTAATGTATTCACGGTTTAGGGTTATTGTGATTGCATTTTTATAGTATGATTAGGGCTTTGAATGATATTGTTCTTATTTCATTTGGGTTCATTTTTTATGTAACTAATTCATTTCAATTGAAATGTAGAATGAGATTGATGACTTCAGATACCAATATGGTCCAAATCTTCTGTTGCATGAAATGAACAAAATTAGAGACCAAGTGATTTGGGAATCTGAAGCAATAAGACTCTCCAAACCATTTGTTGTCCTCTCCAGCCCTTATTGTAAATTCACATCTGGGAATTTAGATAGCAAAAAGCATATACTAGTTGTAATTAACAATATTTTGTTTAACTTGTTAAAAAAGTAAACGATGCTTCTTTCAAATGTATATATGTCAATGTTAATGTATATATCTATTCTTAATAACAATGTATGTATCAAATGTTAATATTTATATTTGCTTTAAGATGGATTACTCATCTGAGATGTTAATTTATGTATCTATTGGAATTATTTGGCTGCTGTTTTATTCCAAGTTCTCAGTGATTGCAATCAGTGTATTTACCAATACATTACGAATACCAAAAGAACACAGTGAACCGAAATTAATATACTGGGAGAACCGAAAGTTGCAAACATACTGAACCCTGAACCCTAAACCCCTAAACCCTGAAATCTAAACCCTAAACTCTAAACCCTGAACCCTGAAGCCCTAAACCCTAAGCCCTAAATGCTAAATCCTAAACCCTGAACCCTGAACCCTGAACCCTAAAATCCTAAAACCCTAACCCCTAAACCTTAAAACCTTAAACCCTGAACCCTGAACACTGAACCCTAAACCCTGAACCCCTAAACCCTGAACCCTGAATCCTAGACCTTAAACCCTAAACCCTAAACCCTAAACCCTGAACCACTAAACCCTAAGCCCTAAACCCTAAACCCTGAATCATAAACCCTGAACCCTAAACACTGAACCCTGAACACAGAACCCATAAACCCTAAACCCCTAGAACCCTAAACCCAAAATCCAAAACCCTGAAAATCCATCCAAGAAAGAGTTTTAAAACTCCACCAATGTAAGTTAAAAATATTTATGTTACTCTTTTAGATTTTTTTAATAATTTTTATATAATTAATCACACGGAAAATGTAAAACAAATTCTAATTATTCAACTTAGAAATTAATACACTAGACGAATCGAAAAACTGCATATATCAATATAGAATTTCACAAAAAAAGTGACTATTCATTAAAGACTAACAACAATCAGAAATTAACCCTGCTATAACCATGGTGAACCAAAATTCGCTCATGGATGAACAAAAATTTACATTAATAAAAACTAAAACTTGTACAATCCTCTCTTGGATAATTCATATATGGTGCATTGAAAGAGTGGAGCTTGACTGAATCAATGATCCGGAGTCTAAAAGGTTCAACTACAAAAGACATAATTAATTGTATATTAGCAAAATGAACAATTGAATTTTTAACTAATCAAAACCAAGTCAATTTTACCTCGCTTGGAGCTGTTTTTTTCTTTTTCTTCATGGCATTCGAGATCTTTTTTTCTAGGTTTGATCCAAGTCTGTTCTTGGGCCAACCTCTTGTTTTGACACGTGGTAGGTTTTGAAGGTCATTCACATTGCTTAATGTCGCTTCTTCGTGGGTTATTAGCAAACTTTTTCCTTTGCTTCTCTCTTGATATTCTTCCATCTCCGCCATGACCTTGTCAAATGCTCGGTGCAAAATTCTGGTCAACTCTTCAGACTCGGATGCAAATTCACATATATTATACGATCGAAACACCAATTCGTCAAATCTCTTACTTCTTGGCTCCAGTAGAGGTTCATCTTGGCTGCTCTTAATGTGTGTATGCCTCCTTTTTTTATGTTCTTGCTCCAGCGTTTCAATATGTATTTCGGTGCCACATTATCCACTCGCTCAAAGCTTAGGACGCTTAGGGAATGTCGGCACAATATGCCCCTAGACTCAAACAGCAAGCAATGGCACTTTACATCTCGTGATACTGCGTCGTAGGTGACGACAAACTTGTTGAATGTGGAGTTGGAAACCTGCTCTATGACTTCATATGTTGTGAAACCTAGGGTGGAATGCATTGATCTTGTGATATAGTTCACTTTACCTCTGAATTGAGCTTGAACTTCCCTGAACTTCTCATGGGTATATACATGCTGAAATTGTGCCTCTATTGCTGATTTTTTGCGCACGGTATCATGGTGTGAAAATCTGCAGCATCGAATTCTCTCTCTGCTTGCTAGGCAATTGTCGTATTGCTTCACGAATTGTCTCAAGGAGCTATTCCGAGTGATGAACTTGTTGAAAAAGGAATGCATGCTCTTTCTCCTTTGTGTGCTTCTCATCCCGGCCCAAAAGTGGTGATCCAAGTAAACTGGAATCCATATATGCCGATCTTCGTACAGCTCTGCAAACTAAACCGAACCCATAAGGTGTGGTGAACCGAAAACATATATGAGCATGAAAAAAAGATATGAGCATGAAAATAATTCGAATTGAAATCTCAATTACCTGAAAGCCACTTGTTGCCTCCGAGGCCGTACTTTCTGAGGAAATCGATCCAGTTTCTGTCAAATGCTTCTTTTGTGTACGAGTTCCAAACAACATGACTCATCTCTTGTTCAATTTTATTGTGTCACTTGTAGCCATTTAATTTGCTTGGGATCTTCTTCATAATGTGCCAGATGCACAAGCGGTGAATTGTTGTTGGCATGCACAGCTCAATTGCCCTTTGAATCGATGTGCATTGATCGGTAAGAATACCTTTTGGTGCCTTCCCTTCCATGCAACGTAGCCAACACTCAAATAGCCATTTGAATGATTGGATGTCCTCATTTTTCATTAGCGCGCATCCAAGAAGTGTCAACTGGCCGTGGTGATTCACGCCCACAAAAGAACCTAAAACCAAATTGTACCTGCATAAAAAACAAGCAGACCGTGGTGAACCAAAATATATACACTCACTGAACATAAAAAATATATATGACTGAACCAAATACCTGTTTGTGTTATAGGTGGTGTCAAATGAAACCACGTCTCCGAAATAATCAAATGCATCCCTGCTTCTTGCATCAGCCCAGAATGCATGTTTAATGCAGTGATCGCCTTCAAGGTTGAGCTCAAAGAAGAAATTTTGGTTCTTCTCTTTCATTCTTACTAGGTACTTCCCAAATTCTTTGGCATCGTCTTCTTCGAAAATATTCCGTACTTTCCTTTTGATGTAATTCCTCACATCCTTTTCAATAAAACCTAGTTCACGGCGGCTGCCAGCTGCTGCCACAAATGATTGGTATGTTTTGCTCAGTCTGATTCCAGCTTCCTCGTGGGTTTCAATGGTGCGACGCACGAACATGCTAAGCTCCCTGTGTTATTTGAGCATCTCAGCCTGGTCTGGACAATAAGGATGTGAGTGATTCAAAACAACTTTGGAAATTGTCCAAAGACCAACATCCTTCATTATGTGTACGTAAATTCTGGCCGGACAATTTAACCCAGCTGAAGGGTTTGTCTTCAAAGTTGGAGATATCTTGGATTTTCACCTCCCCTCTCTGGTGCATACAATTAGTTGATTCTTAATCTTGTCTCCATCTCGAGTCGTGTTCCTTATTTTTGTAGAAAAATCAGCAAGTTTGGAATAATATTTATAGAACTTTCCAGCTTCTTCTGATGTCTTGAAAATCATTCCCACTTTTGGGACAAATTTTTCATCCACAACACAGCTGGTCTGTACGGTGAACCGAAATCTTAATTATGGCGAACCGAAATATTAATTACGGTGAAAGAATTATATAGTGCTTAGGGAACAAAATAGAATATATTCGTCTAATTTTTTTTACTCCTTTCTGCATAGCGAACCGAACACATGCACATGGTGAATCAACTCTTTAGTACTTACCGAACAGAAAAGTTACTCACAGTTACTCACACTCACAGTTACATATTATCAATTAATTCAATTCAATTCAGATATAGATCACCTCAGTCTATTCAATTCACTTCAAATAAAATTAGCAATTTCATTCCATTGAATTAGATTCAAAATTCGATAATCCAAGCCTCATCAAATTGATACGTTTCAGAAAAATTATCCAAATCGCACTCATTCAACTGATTGGAAGTTGATTCATTCATTGTTTCAATTCAGAAGTGCAGATTGAAGAAGAAAATGAAGAAGAAGATGAACGACGAAGCTAATTACGTTGAAGTCAATCCAGATACATAATGGAGAGAAGAAAAACGCGAATGGAGAAGAACAACGAATTTAATTAGGTTGAAGAAGAAGGAGAACAGGAAGAAGAAGAAGAAGAAAAAAAAGAAGAAGAGCGCGAACAGAGGAGAAGAAGAAGAAGAAGGTACTTGGATTACGTTATATAAAAAGGTTTACGTTGAGAAATGTTGATCACGCAAAAGAAGGATTACGTTATATCCGTTATATGAGACGCGTGTAAAATAAACGAGTATGTAGGTGAGAAAAATGCGTAGAGTAAAAAGTATTTGGATACCATTCATGTAATTTTTACATGGATGTAGAGTTTCTCCGTTTTTTTAAAACGAGATTGGCTATGATATTTGGTTAGTGATATGCATACACTTTCATGGACTTTGAAGTGGGACACTTCTACTCAACCGTACCAAAAAGGTCCTGCTTAATTTGTAAGCACAATGCTACACAAGAATGAATGAATGAATAATTTATAATAATTATTGAATTAAACCCAAGCTGAGTTTTGGTCCCATTTTCACCACATTCAATGGTTCAACTTCTTGATGAAGGTTTCAATCATAGGACCCCGCATCATCATTATCACTACTCTCTCTTATCCATCTACATTGTTCCGATCC
>NC_029786.2:12638722-12644557 GCF_000816755.2 Arachis ipaensis
ATTGATAGGGTTATTGTTTAAAATAGTCCTTGAAAAATCATGCACAAGTCAACTTATCTCCTAAAAAACTCAACATCGCAAAATTTGGTTTCAAAGATACCAATGTGAGTTATGTATGTTTATTCTTCTGTTAATTTTTCAAATAATAACGCGTTAGTTACTGATAATTATTTATAGTAAAATCTGTCACGTGTCACGTTTTTAATGTGCTATGTGGCATACATATAATAGGGACACGTTAATAGAAAGAGTAACTTGATTTACATTAATATATCTTGAAGAAACTAAATTGAAATGTTAAATCTTTTTAGAGTTTAGACTATAAATTGAAATTTCCGACATAATTTTTCAGGGACAATTTAAACATTAACCCTTTAAAATTATTTTCCTATACATGTTATGATGTGACATAACATAGGCAAGTACCAAGTGGTATGTCGTATAACACTAAATGTATTGATTTATTACTTTAGAATATATTAACAAATATTAACGATTAACCAACTAGTTAAAGATTAAATTAAAATAATTGACATAATGTAGTTTCATAGACTAAAATTTAATTACATTATAATTTTAGCACTAAAACAAAACTTTTAATTATTTACTCAAACAAACAAACGTCAATAATTTGTTTTGTGTTTTAACCCTCCTTTATTCTAAAGAAGTATATCAACAAAAAAATAATGATAAATAACATTAATGAAGGAGAGAGATGAGAGTTGAATAAAAGTGTAATTTATTATTATTGAATTTTGTTGAATAACTGGTGAATTAATTTCTTAAGAAAAAAATAGATTGGTTTTGAAACTGTAAGAATAATGAGGAACAAATGAGGGTAATAAGAATTTTTTAAGAATTTTAGGTTGAATAAGCTCAAGTTAATTAGAATAAGTAAGCAAAATTATTAGTATTTTTTTTAAGTGGTTAACTTTCTTTATACATTGTGAAAAGTGTGCGATAGAATAAAAAAATACTCTATAAATATTGTTTACTCTTTATGAATTCTCATTTTGTTAATACTGCTAAGTTTTTAATAATGTAATTCACAATTTTTTCCTCTACTTATACTCTCATTTTCTCTCCATCTTAGAGTTTTAATTCTGTTTCCTTGAACCTAAATCTGCTACGTACCTTTATGGTATTAGAGCTTTGGTTCTTCTCTTATCCATGGCAAATTTAGGTGCAAACGTTTTAGAACTATTAAATCTAGGTTCTTCAATCCAAATGCAGTCCAGCTTTACATCTACCCCAATATTTATGAAATTGGATGATGAAAACTACTTACAGTGGAAAGATCAAACAGAATCAACAATCGAAGGCAATGATTTACTGGATCACATCGCTGGAGAATTTTAGGCTGAATAAGTTCAAGTTAGTTAGAATGAGTCAGCAAAATTATTAGTATTTTTTAAGTGGTTAACCTTCTTTTATACAGTGTGAAAAGTGTGCGATAGGATAAAAAATACTCTATAAATATTGTGTACTCTTCATGTATTCTCATTTTGTTAATATTGCTAAGCTTTTAACATTGCAATTTACAATTTTTTCCTCTACTTATGCTCTCATTTTCTCTCAATCTTAGAGTTCTAGTTCTGTTTCCTTGAACCTGAATCTGCTACCTTTATGGTATCAGAGTTTTGGTTCTTCTCTTATACATGGCAAATTTAGGTGCAAACGTTTTAGAACTATTAGATCTAGGTTCCTCAATCCGAATGCAGTCCAGCTTCACATCTACCCCATAATTATGAAATTGGATGATGAAAACTACTTACAGTGAAAAGATCAAACAGAATCAACAATCGAAGGCAATGATTTGCTGCATCACATCGCTGGAGAAGAAATACTAGAAATGTACCTAACAGTATCAGCTATCAGAACAGTAAATCCAAACTACAAGCTGTAGAAGAAGTAAGACGCACTGCTAAAATCGTGGCTCATAGCATTGATGACTAAACCCTTTACAACCAGAATGGTTGGATATGTATTTGCAAATGAAGTGTGGAAAAGACTTGAAGATCACTTCTCTTCTCAGATAGGAGCTAAAGCATAGTTATCAAACCTGGCTCGATCTGGCAAGTTTGACCGAAAATTCGGTCACCCGGTTACCTGGCCGGACCGAGCTACTCGTTGAACCGTCTATGCAACAGACCCGGTTGAACTCAGTTCGATCCGACAGGTTTCATGCGAACTCGGTGACCCGGCCGGTTAATCCAACCCGGTCCAGGTCATGTTTATTTCATGCTTAATGCAGTTGAAAAATCGCTTGAGTAGCGTTCAAATTGGATCCTCTGTGAGTGATTATGTTCTTGCTATAAAAAGTACAATAAATGCACTAGTTTCAGTATGTGAACCAATTAGAGAGAGTGATCATATTAACACAATTCTTCATGGCCTTACGGAAGAATATGCACCACTTATCATCTTTGTGATGACTCATCTACAAGGCATCAGTGTTGGAGAGCTTGAGGTAGTACTAATGGCTCATGAGTGTTTTTTAGAGAAGTTTCGCAAACCTGACCAGTTCATTCAAGCTAATTTAGCACAGCACACACAAGAAAGTTATAGATAGATAGTTCTCAAGGTGGATATCAAGAGAGAGGAGGTAGATCTGCAAGAGAAGGTATAGCTCAGTTTGGTTATGATAGATCAGCAACTTATGATAATAGATCATCGATGAATGAGACTAGATTTGATACATATATCACTGGCAGAGGAAAATGAGATTTTATTGGTGAACTTAATGGAGGCAGAAGTAATTTTAGTTTCAATGGAGATTTTAATAGTGGAAGAGGCAGTTATAGTGAAAATAGAAGAGGCTTTAATGGTGGAAGAGGAGATTTTAATAGAGAAAGAGGAAGAGGCCGTCATTGTGGACGAGGTAGAGGTAATAGCTTCTATAGAGAAAGAGTGCAGTGTCAAATTTGTGGTAAATATGACCACATTACTTTCAGTTGTTGGCATAAGTTTGATGAAAGATTTAGAGAAAGAAAAGAAGGCTTTCTCTATAGTAACAGATCTGTAGAACAGGCCAGTGCAAACTTGAGCAATGTTCTTGCAACACCTACAACTATTGATGATCCAAGCTGATATTCTGATAGTGTAGCCATACATCACATGACATCCAACAATCAAAATCTCATCAAGCATGAAGAATATGATAGCTCAGAGAAAGTTGTGGTTGGTAATGGTGCAGGTTTGCAAATTTTTCATGTAGGAAAGCTATTCTTGACATCTGATTTGAGTTCTAAAACCTTCTTGCTTCATAAGCTATTGTATGTGTCTAACATAACTAAGAATTTGTTGAGTGTGTATTAATTTTACTGTGATAATAGTGTATTTTTTTAGTTTCATGCTAATGGATGCTGTGTAAAATCACAAGAAATCGGTGAGTTGCTTGTTCAAGGAAAAGTGAAAAATGGTCTTTATAAATTTTTAAATATGTCAACTGCTAATATAAACTCTAAAACTTTAGTTTCTGCTGTGAATGAGGATAAATTCTTGTTATGGCATGCACGATTAGGACATGTAAATAGCAATGTAGTAGCCATTGTTTTGAGGTCTTGTAATATTTCATTTTTTTTTGTAAATAAAAAGTTCTGTGATGCTTGATGCATTAGAAAATCACATCAACTTCCGTTCACTATTTCTTCCACAGTTTACCATGAGCCTTTAGAGCTAGTGTATTCTGATATACGGGATCCCTCTCCCATTTCTGGTACTAATGGAAATAGATACTTTGTGAATTTTGTTGATATTTATACTAAGTTTACTTGGTTATATCTAATACGAGTAAGAAGTCAACTCAAATAAGTTTTTCATCATTTTCTTACTGATTGAATTGCACTTTAATAAGAAACTAAAGACCTTTTAAAGTGATAATGCTGCAGAGTACTTAAACTTGTCTAAAGATCTCCAAGAAAAAGGAATCAAGCATATATTCAGTTGTTTATGTGTGTACCAGTAAAATGGCAATGTAGAAAGAAAGCATAGACATATAGTAGAGACAAGTTTAACTCTTTTGATAGCAGCTGTCATGCCTTTTAAATATTGGGGGGAAGCATTTACCTCAGTAGTCAGAATCATTAATACACTTTCTACTCCTACCCTGGAGAATATGTCAGAAAGGTTTTGGCTCTCAGCCTCAATATCAGCACTTCAAGGTCTTTGGATGTCTTCTATGCTTCCCTTATCTAAGGCCTTACAATAAGCATAAGCTCGATTTTTTGTTTCTCCCCTTGTGTGTTTATTAGTTACAGTCCAAAGCACAAAGGATACAAATTCAGCAAGGTGTCTCTTATAACTAGAATCTCTAACCTAATCCGATTATCATTTTCTCACAAACCAAACATATTTTAAACAATTTAAACAAAATTTAGGCAAAAATTTTCCTTAATTCAGAGACATCCACCAAATAAATTCAATAGTTTTCACAGAGAAAATAGTTGCTGGCATAAATTAGAACAAACACGAATTCAATAACACATCAAATCCTAACCGTTCTAGTGCGCAACTCCTTATAACTCCACAATTTTCCAGCAAACAAGGGTTTTGAGAAGGCGCCTCTACGCGACCTTCTCCTAAAATGCTATCCTAGGAAAAATAAGTCCGATATAAAACTTAAACAATTGATTATGTTTAGAGATAGAAAACCTACCTAGAACTTGGATGCACAGAATACGGAAGAAGCAAACTCCAATTGATCTTAGAGAAATAGCACCGTCCTAATAAAAAAAGACAACTTATTAAATTCATAAGGTGAAACTAATTCAACAAACTAAACAAAGTCTTTCAACAGCTCGAGCACTCTTAATCTCACTCTACTTAACCTACCTTAACTTAATTTAATTTCTATTTACATTAAATTAATATAACAAATCCTAATCACAAACTTTATTACACTAATTTGATCAATAATTTGATAAAATACCTAACAAAATCCTAAACTCAAAAAAAATCTGAAAAAATAAAAAAACTATACCAAATCCTAATAACAAACTTCATTATACTAATTTAATCGATAATTTGATAAAATACTTAACAAAATCCTAAACTTACAAAAAATCTAAAAATACTATACCAAATTTTAATCACAAATTTTATTACACTAATTTAATCAATAATTTGATAAACTACCTAACAAAACCCTAAACTTACGAAGAAATCTGAACAAAAAAATAAAAACTATACCAAAATTACCTCTGATGGTGGCTGCAGAATGGTGGAGGCATGGTGGTGACAGGAGACAGCAGTGACGGCGACAATGTGACCACCACTAACGGCCATGAATTGATGGCCATGAACACGACAGCGGGAGTGTTCCTGACAGCTCCAGCAGTGACCGATAGCTCCAGGTGGTGGTGGCTATGGCGGCAGATTCAACGTCGAAGAGAGAAGACGAGAAGAGAGAGAATAAAGAGAGAGAATGAGTTCGCAGAAGTGAGGGGGAGGGATTTCACGTTTGAATTTTACCCCCAATTCTACCGTCGAATTTACTGGCAAAAACTTCTGCCGATAAATTGCTTAAACACGGCTTTTCACTAAACCGATATACCGGAGGTCGAATCTAACAGACAATTCACGAGTAAAGTTGGCGTTATTGAAATAAGAATTTTCACTACTTATTACCATCGAATTTAGTGTCGGAGCATAAAATTCGACAGTAACTAATTTTTTGAACTTAATCTTGCTCGTATCCAACGCAAAAAATATCGCTAAATCCATTAGTAATAATCGTTGCTAACATCAATGATAATTCAACGATATTCAGCTTGTTTTTTGTAGTGTCACAAATATCATATAAGTAGATTTTTTAAAATAAATAGAAATTACATA
>NC_029786.2:12644625-12647247 GCF_000816755.2 Arachis ipaensis
TTATCACTTTATATAAAAATATAAATATTTATTGTTTACGTATTATTACTCAATTTTACAACCACCTAATTTCATATAGTCATCATCTATTAACTAGAAAATATTACTTATAAAGATAAATAATATGATACTTGTGCGAAATTCTCTCTCAAATTTATTTACTAGATATATATAACTTAGTATAGCTAGTAGTAACCCTTATATATATATATATGGACGGGTCTATATTGGAAGATTTTTTATTTTAATATGGAAGAGGAAAGTGAGTTTTACGTTAATGTTACAAAAAATAGAATTTTACAGTGTTATGGGGGCGTTGTTCTGAACAAACACAATACGCAGAATACGTATTGTACTGACAATACGCAAACTGTGTATTTACAATATGCAGACTGCGTATTGTAATTTAATATTAAAATAATACAATACGCAGTCTATGTATTGTCTTTATAAATTAAAAATAAATTGATTTGACAATTCGTACTCTGCAAATTCTATATCCCCTAAAATTTTGTAAAACACCATAACTTTCAATATTAAAGAATTACACCAATTTTTATCCAATATCCAAAAAAATTAACCCTATATTAGATAGTGTGGGAGCAAGTGCTCCCGTTAAAATTTTATAGAATTTTATGTAATTATTACTCGAACCTTTATCTAAAATTGACACACAAGAATAGAAAACACAAATCAATATCAACATGATAAAGTATAATTAAGATAATCAAACTTTTCAAAATTAGTATTTGATTGATAATACATCCATATCATAACGCAAGTGCATATATGCACGTATAAGAAATAATAGTACTTTTTCTTGAAAATTAGGACTACCTTTCTGTTGATGCTGCCAACCAACAACAAACTAAATTGCCAATTGATCTTCTTCTTTGTATCAAACTCCACTTTCCAAGTTCATACCTACATACACGTGTATTAATAAACCTAATAAAGTAGTAGTATACTCTTATTAATAATTATATAATTATCCAATCATGTCTACTTTATTATTTGAATTTCATAATTAATAATATTAATTACTTCAAATGTCACTCACATATTAATAAAATTAATTGATTGATTCATAATGTAATTCTTTTACATAAAATAACACAATAATTTCTTATAGTTAATTTTATTTTAATATAAATTTTACTTTTATATTGAATCTGTATAAAATTCGTTGATGTCACAAATTAAAGAAATTAAATTTGTAAGATGTATATTATAGTGACTATTATTACTGTAACTATGATAGTTATGTATTTTTTGCAACACTTATAAAGTGTTTCTAAAAATATAAAAAATTATAAACTTATTTTTAGTAATATCTTTTAAGTATAGAAGAAATTATATAACTACCATAATCGCTATAATTATAATCATGATAAACTCCACTTATCTATAAATCACATCAACAAGAATAACTTTCTCAAAAAAACACGTAATTTTTTTTCCTTTCTTAGAGGGAACATCAAATTTGACTATGGTGGCATATATCATTCACGGAAATTAGTCATTATATATACACATACAGTTTCAGTTTCAGTTTCATTAGTATTTTATTATTGCTTAATATTAAAGAAGCAAAATTATGTGTTAGGAACATTGTCAAACTGTTAGGTAGTGTTTGAAAGAGAGACAGATGAGAGATTAAAATTAAAAAATAGAAATTGAGAGACAAAGACTAAAATAAATTTTAGTATTGTGTTTGGTCTGAAATAAGAATGGAGTTCTAATTTAATTTGTACAAAAAAACAAAGTTGAAATTAATTTATTGAAAGGAGATATTTTAGGTATAAAATATTATTAAAGTTTAAGTTTCCGTCTCTAAAAATTTTAATATCCTGTGTCATTATTTTTTGGAAGTATTGAAATATTGAAATTTTAATATTAGTTTTTAGGTCAACAAACATGATACTAAATTTGAGTCTTTCAGACTTCGTTCTAGAATTTCAAAACAAACGCTACCTTAATGTAACAGACCTGAAAGTCATTTCCTAAAAGACAAAGGAACAGTTAATATATGATTTTTCCCTTAGCATGCGTGTTAATAACTCATCCTCTTTATTTTTTGTTTAATTAAACATATATAAGACTTTTTTTTTTCTAACTTCATAAATATAACAATGAGTAAATGAGATAATAAGAATTCGCATTATTTATTGAATAGTTTTCCCATAATAACTAAGATTACTATGAAGTTGAACTAAATTAATCTTATATTAGGGATGAGATTTCAGATCGAATTGTCTTGTTCTATCCTGTTTCGTATGTTTGGATTGGTATGAAGTTGAACTAAATTAATCTTTATTATGATGTTTCAATATATGTTTCAATTATAATTCTGAGGTACATAACATATAGGGGTGGATCCTTTCCAATGAGAAAAAAATTGGATGGTATTCAATATTCAATCTAATCATTCATTGTTCTCTCTTATTTATTTTTGATTCCACTCATAAAATTAAAGATGAGAAATTATATTGTATTCTATCAATTGTTAAAAAACTGAAAAGATTTTTCCTAAAAAATATATATATAATGTGATAATTCTATGTTGACATATCAATCGTCTAGAGTTACTATTAAGAACGGATGTAGTGTATGATTATAAGG
>NC_029786.2:12647432-12648282 GCF_000816755.2 Arachis ipaensis
GTCACTTGTCATGTGTAAATAACACATCAGCATACAATTATCACGTTTGTTAACAGTATTAATTGCTAAAATTATAATCGAAACATATTTAAAATATTAGAAAAAAAATTAAAACGAATTAAACGTTATCATAAAGAGTTTAACCAAATCAATGTTCTAATTAGATTTTATCAAGTCCCATTAAAAAAAAAATATTTCAAACTTGAAGTTCTTAAAAATAAAAAAAGTGCTAGGTAAACAATGACTATCTTGAACAATATGAACAATCATCAATCAAATAAAAATATACTATATTCTAATTTAATACTACTAATTAAATTTACTCTTTTAATTCTATTAATTTACATTATTTACACATTATTCAAAAATGTTGTTAGTTACTTATACTTTTCCTAAAAATAATTAAAAGATCTATACAGATCCTGATCCTGCCTGATGATCAAGTATTCCCATACATATATATGTATATATATAAAAGAATATTATGAGTTTAAGTTGAACTAAAGTAATGTTCCAGTTGAATGTTAACTAAAATTAAAAAAATATAAAGTAATGTTTAACTTCTCCCTACATATATAAATGAAAACTGCGAAGTTGAATCAAATCGTCAAATGTATCAATGTGAGTGAATACTAACCATCATAAATAATAAATTATTTGAAACTTGCATTGAAAGTTCTTTTCTTTAATTAAGTAGTATATATGTCTCTCCACATCAAGGATACTATATTATATATCTCATCCAGTATCTATCTATCTACATAAGAGAAAATTATGAGATCTCAAATACAACTCTAATCTATATATTGCTTACTAGCTGGATGATTTATTTATAATATAAATATGTAGG
>NC_029786.2:12648306-12649188 GCF_000816755.2 Arachis ipaensis
ATCATTTATTGTGATAATAAATATTTGGTTGGATTGATTAAGAATTGACAATTTGTATTATGATTGATTGTGCAATAAAATTTTAGAATTGTTATTTGGTTTAAATGTTGATTCAGTAATAATAATTAGAAAGAATTAACCATCAAAAACAATATATGAGAAGAATATGAAAGAAATTGTTACTATCATGACAATTATGAGGATAATGATTACCAACACCTTCAACTAGCTAGTAAGAATGACAAGCCACAATTTTCCTAAAAGAAGATCAATTTTCGACAAGAAAAAAGAGAAAATTCAGAATACATAGACTGCATTTTTGAGTGTTATAATTCTTCTTCGTTGAATCTCAATTTGAATATTTTAATTTTGTTTTTGAGTATTTCTAATAAAAAAAAGACTTATATTTTTGGGAGGAATTATTTTAAAAAAGTCTATAAAAAAAAAAAACAAGAATTAGAAAGAAAAGTCAAAATATTTTTTAGATTAAGTTTGAGTTATTGGTTTTTATTTGGTATTAGCATTTTGGTTTGTCTTGATTTGTGAAGTTTGAAATTGTAATTTTATTGGTCTGGAGTAAAACCAATTTGGTTCATTTGTTTTTGATTTTGGTCTTTAAATTAGTTCTTGTAATCTTAGTGATTAAATAGTAAAATTTTGTCATTATTGTAGTAGAATCGGACGTAAATCTCATAATAATTTGAGGTTGAACTAATATACATATTGGTATTATTTTTTCTACTCTTTCATCTTTAGTATTCTACTGTTGCAAGAGACTAATTGAAAAAATTTTCTACTAGCTCACTAACACCTTTTAAATTTTAAAAGAGTGTCTTGATTCAAATTTACCTTTCTAAAGGCCTATAAAAACTACATTATAGA
>NC_029786.2:12650113-12656041 GCF_000816755.2 Arachis ipaensis
AATGTCTTCCATCAATATCTATCACAAATTTACAATAAAATTGAGAACTTATTAGTTTTGGATTTTAATTCATGATTCTTTTCTCATTTATTTATTTTAATTTAAAGAATATGTGTGAATCAAAATTTAAGAGTAACTACAAGTCTGCAAATTTAAAACAAAATTTAAAATATGTGTTAAAATCAAAATTTTTAAATTTAAAAAAAAATTAACCATAAAAAATAACATACGAAGAGAATATGAAAAAAATTGTAAAAAAAAAGATTAATTTTTGACAAAAAAAAAAAAAAGAGAAAAATCAAAATACACAAGTTGTACTTTTGAGTGGTATAATTTTTTTTCGTTGAATCTCAATTTAAATATTTTAATTTTGTTTTTGAGTTTTTCTAGTCAAAAGAAAAATGACTTATATTTTTGGGAGAAATTATTTTAAAAGGTCCATAAAAGAAAAAAGACATGAGCTAGAAAGAAAAGTCAAAATATTAAGTTTGAGTCTTGATATGTGAAGTTTGAAATTGTAACTTCATTGATTTTGGGGCAGAACTGGTTCTTAGAATATCATAATTAGGGAATAAAATCAGAAAAATATCAAAGAGGGTAAAAAAAATCAATGTAATTTATTAGAATATTATTTCATAATTAGCGTACTTATTAGCGTACTCTTGGTCTATATATTGGTAAAAACCTTGTAATCACAAAAAGAGAATAAGAACAAATGATATTTTTTTAAATAATTCTTCTTTTCTTTCCTAAACCCTTTGTATCATAGTAACATGGTATCAGAGTAGAGTTAGGTCCTAGGAACTCAAAATCAACAATTTCTGACGAATTGACATTACAAATTACAAATATGCTACGCAATAGTCTTAGAATGCGATCATCACAAACCAATTCTGACAATTTGTTAATGGTGATAATTATCCATTATGAGCAACCCTGATGAAAAAAGTAATTGGTGGAAGAAGAAAAAAGAAACGCACCAAAGAAAACTACTTTAAGATTGTGGGTTACCAGATTAGTGGAAAAACAATCCCAAGTCATCGAAAAATCAGAGTAAAGGAGCCGACACTGTGAGCATTCCAGAGGTCACCAGCAGTAGTGGCAAGGCCAGAAGAGAGGAAGCAAGTCGCGATGGTAAGGCAGCGGTAGTAAGGGCAAGGACTACTGAACTCTTTGGCTGCTCAGCCCAGGCCGCGACTCAATATGAAAGGGAGACTCAAAATCAAAATCCAATTAAAAAAATAAATGAATGGATTTTCGATTGTGGGGCTACCGATACTATGACTCATGACCTCCATGATTTTAATAATTTGACTATACCCTCAAAAGCCCATATTGAAACAGTTAGTGGATAATTAATTGATGTTAAAGAAGGATGCTCCATTACTTTTTCAGAAAAATAGAGACTAAAAAATTGTCTCTATGTCCCTGCACTATCATCAAAATTATTGTCTGATAGTCAAGTAACAAATGAACTAAATTGTGTAGTACTCATGTACTCTACCTTTTGTCTTTTACAGAACATTCTTACGAAGGAGATCATTAGGCGTAGTACTGAGCGAGAAGGCCTTTACTACGTTGATGAAGTAGCACACCAGGGTCATGCCATGCTTGCTCACGAAACAGTTACTAAGCAACTTTGGTTATGGCACATGCGTCTCGGACATCCTTCATTTGGGTACCTCAAGTTTTTATTTCCTAGTCTTTTTACAAGTAGCACTTAACCCCTCAAATGTGAAACTTGTATTCGTGAAAAATCATAGAGTTTCTTTTCCTCCAACCAACACTAGAGTCAATTCTAGTTTTTCTCTAATACACTCTAATGTGTGGGGCCCAACCCCTATTTCTCATAATAATTTTCAATATTTTGTGTTATTTGTGGACGATTTCTCTCGCATGACTTGGGCATATTTTTAAAAACACAAATTTGAAGTGCCTGATAAATTCTTTGCTTTCTACTAAATGATTCAAACTCAATTCAACAAGAAAATCCAAGTACTTTGCTCAGATAATGGTGGGGAATTTATAAACCAATCAGTGCGTAATTTTTTATATAAAATGGTCTTATCCATCAAACTTCCTACCCAAATACATCCCAACAAAATGGTGTGGCTGAGCGGCGAAATCGTAAGTTACTTGAGATGACCCGAGCCATGCTTTTTGATGCACAAGTTCCAAAAACCTTTTAGCCTGAAGCTATAGCGACCTCTGCCTACTTACTGAATCGCCTACCTACCCAAGTTCTCCACCACAAAACACTCTTACAAGTCTTGACTACTCAGACTCCAATCCCGCCTATTCTAACCTTACCACCTCGAGTATTTGGATGTTCCGTCTTTGTCCATATCCCCAAAGTCAATAGAACCAAACTTGATCCTTGTGCAGAAAAATGTGTCTTCGTTGGGTATGCTACACACCAAAAAGGTATAGGTGCTACAATGCAATCACTCGTCGTATTCATGTGACCATGGATTGTGATTTTTTAGAATCCGAATTTTACTTTAACCGCCAACATGGCATTCAGGGGGAGAACAATAATGAACCATCAAGTTGGCTAAATAATCTTTGTTGCCCAAAAACTGTTCAAACAGAGCAAGTAGATGGAGCCACCGAGCATACTTCACTCAACGTAAAAAATAACTCGGAACATACAACCAGTGAGAGTCCTTTTGAGAATGTCAGACAAGAGGTAAGTAATTGCCAATCTGATAATTTACTCCCTGTTTTTAATGAAGCCACTAATAATAACAATATAGCATTGGAACATGAAGAACCAGAGCCCAATACCTTTATTCTTCCTCCAAAAAGAAATAGAGGGATGCCTCCTGATCGGTACTCACCAGAACATATTTTTCGTAACTCAAGATACCTGATAAGGGTGGCTAGAGAAGGAATAGCAAATGTTGCAAAGGCTTTTTCTACTACACTCTTGACAGAAGACATTCCAAGAACTGTCCGAGAAGCCAATGAAAAAGCTGAATGGCGAAAAGCCATGAATACAGAAATGAAAGCTCTAAAGAAGAACAGAACTTGGGAGAAGTGTATCCTACCGATAGAAAAAAATTCAATCGGGTGCAAATAGGTTTTCACCATTAAACACAAGGCAGATGACACCATTGAACGGTACAAGACAAGGTTGGTGGGCAAAGGTTATACACAGACTTATGGTATCGACTACACTGAAACTTTTTCACCGGTTGCAAAGATTAATACTATCAGGGTATTGTTTTCAATTGCAGCAAATGAAGATGGCCACTCCATCAATTTGATATCAAGAATGCTTTCTTTTATAGAGAGTTGAAAGAAGAAGCGTACATGGAAGCTCCTCCAGGTTTCTCAACGGGATTTAGAAAACATGAAATTTACCGGTTAAAGAAGGCTCTTTATGGGTTTAAACAATCTCCACGTGCCTAATTTGGAAGATTTACATTGGCCATGAAAAGGTATAGGTACAAGCAAAGCAACTTTGATCATACCCTTTTTTTGAAAAAACGGAAAAATTTAACTACTTGCCTAATAATCTATGTGGATGATATGATCATAACAGGAAGTGATGCTAAAGAAATTGCAAAATTGATAAGGAACCTATTTACAGACTTCAAAATGAAGGATTTGGAAAGACTAAAATATTTCTTAGGAATAGAGGTTCTACGATCCAGCAAAGGAATCTTTATCTCCCAAAAAAAATACATTTTGGACCTTCTGGCAGAAACAGGAATGGTAGATTACAAACTAAGATACCCCATGCAAGTTAATCACAAGTTGAAGATAGTAGAGGGTGCCACCCTAGCAGATAAGGAAAGGTACCAGTGACTGGTTGTGAAACTAATTTACTTATCCCATACTCGGCCTGACATAGCTTATGCTGTAGGAATAGTAAGTCAGTTTATGCATAAGCCACAAGAAGATCATATGGAAGCCGCCATGAGGATAGTTCGATATTTGAAGGGAGCTCCAGGAAGTGGAGTCATATTCAAAAGGAATGGCCATTTGAAGGTTGAGGCATACACTGACGATGCAGATTGGGCGGGCAACCCAAATGATAGAAGATCAACAGCTGGTTACTTTACACTGGTTGGAGGCAACCTGGTAACTTGGAAAAGCAAGAAGCAGAAAGTTGTAGCACTTTCAAGCGCAGAGGCAAAATTTCGAGGGATCGTTAAAGGCATAACTGAAGTATTGTGGATAAGAAAATTGATGACTGAGATTGGGTTTCCACCACAATTGTCAAGTCAGTTGAAATATGACAACAAAGCCGCAATTAGTATTTCAGATAATCTCGTACAACATGATAGAACAAAACATGTTGAGGTGGATTGACACTATAAAAAAAACTGAGAATGACATTATTGAGCTTCTATTTGTGAGATCAGAAGATCAGTTGGCTGATATTCTTACTAAAGCAGTTTCAAGACAAGCCCTTACTAAAGTACTAACCAAGTTGAGTATTGGTGATCCCACTACTCACCTTGAGGGGGAGTATTAGAATATCATAATTAAGAAACAAAATCAAAAAAATATCAAAGATGGTCAGAAAAAAATCAATATAATTTATTAGGATATTATTTCATAATTAGCGTACTTATTAGCGGACTCTTGGTTTATATATTGGTAAGAACCTTGTAATCACAAAAAGAGAATAAGAACAAATGATTCTTTTCTTTCCTAAACCCTTTATACTATAGTAACACTGGTTTGGTTCATTTATTCTTGGTCTTGGTCTTTAAATTGGTGTTTGTAATCTTAGTGATTAAATAATAAAATTTTGTCATTATTATGGTGGAGATGAGACGTAGATCTCATTACACTTAGAAGTTGAACTAAGATACATGCTGGTGTCACTTTTTCTATTATTTTTGCTGTTGCAAGAGACTAAACAAAAAAAAAAACTCCTACTAGTTCAATAACAAATTTCAAATTTAAAAAGAATGTCTTGATTTAAATTCATCTTTCTAAAGACCTGTAAAAATTACATTATAGAATTTTTACGACTATTAAAAACAGTTTTACTAATAACTATTATAATTATCACTAAAATATTTTAACGATTGATTATAAGATGAATAATATTTAATTACTGATAATTTTTATTATTGTTGTTAAAAATAAAATAAATTATCACAAAATATTTTTTTAATAATATTTTTAGAATAAAGTGTAATATCTTGTCCGTCAATAGCTATCACAAATTCACAATAAAATTGAGAACTTATAAAATAGTTTTAGATTTTAGTTCATGATTATCTTTTTTCATTTATTCATTTTAATTTGAAGAATATGTGTGAATCAAAATTTAAGAGTAACTTCAAGTCTGCAAATTTAAAACAAAATTTAAAAAAAGTGTTAAAATCAAAATTTTTAAATTTATAAAAAATCAAAATTTAAAACAATCATATATATATCATAAACTTTTTATTAGAGTTCAATTAGGTCTATGGATTTATTTCTGTGACTATTATTTTTTGGGTGGTTGCTAAAATTGACCTAGCCATTTTCTAAAAAGGAGATTGGCTATGATATTTGGTTAGTGATATGCATACACTTTCATGGACGCGTACAGCAAACAGAGCGGCTGATTTAATGGCTAAGACTGCTGCTTTAAACAAGCAGGTGTACCTAGAGTGGTTACAACCCCCTAATAATTTAGACATTATTATTAGAGAGGAGTACTACTCTTTCTCTTAGGTGTTTTTTCTTTGTGTTATATTCAGTCACCAAAAAAATACACTTTCATGGACTTTGTGTGACACTCTTCTACTCAACCGTACCAAAAAGGTCCTGCTTAATTTGTAAGCACAACAACAATTATTGAATTGAACACAAGCTGAGTTTTGGTCCCATGCATTCTCACCACATTCAATGGTTCAATTTCTTTATGAAGGTTTCAATCATAGGACCCCCCATCATCATTATCCTCTCTCTTATCCA
>NC_029786.2:12656965-12658677 GCF_000816755.2 Arachis ipaensis
CAGACCCTAAATTGAAGCTTTAGGCATAATTTTTCTGGAATAATTTAAACATTTACCCTTTAAAATTATTTTCATATGCATATTATGATGTGACACAACATAGGTCAGTACCAAGTGGGATGCTGCACAACACTAAGATAACATTTGAAAAAGAGACAAATATTAAAAGAGTTAAATTGACGGATACAAACTGAAATAAATTTTAGTATTGTGTTTAGTATAAAATGAGAGACAGATATTAAAATAAGAATAAAATTTTAATTTAATTTGTATAAAGAGTAAAATTAGAATTAATTAATTGAAATAAAAATATTTTAGGTATAAAATGTTATTAGAATTTCAGTTTCTATCTCCAAAAATTTCAGTCTCTTGTATTCTTATTTTTTGGAAGTACTGAAATTTTAGGATTTAATACCAATTTTTGGACTAATAAATCAAAAAATAAAGTCAGAATTAATTAATTAAAATGAGATATTTTAGGTATAAAATATTATTAAAATTTTAGTATTTATTTCCAAAAATTTAAGTCTCGTTGTATCTCCATTTTTTAGAAGTACTAAAATATTAAAATTTTAGAGGTAGAGACTGAAATTTTAGTACTGGTCTTTGAGTCAATAAATATGATACTAAATTTCAGTCTCCTAATCTCTATCCTAATACCTCAAAACAAACAATACCTAAATATATTGATTTATTACTTAATAGAATATATTAACAAATATTAAGGATTGATCAACTAGTTAAAAATTAAATTAAAATGATTAACATAACGTAATTTCAGAGACTAAAAATTAATTACATTATAATTTTAAGGACTAAAACAAAACCTTTAATTTACTCAAACAAATAAACAATTGCAATTTGTTTTGTGTTTTGACCATGCTTTACTCTAGAGAAGTATATAAACAAGCACTACAAAAAAAATGTTGAATATTATTGGAATAAATTTGATAGAATAAACTTTGTCAGTAATTATTTATCGGTAGATTTTTCATCCATTGCTAATTATCGTAAAAAAAATTTTGCTGATAATTTTTACTGTCAGATTTTTTCTGGTAAATCCGACGGTAATAAATTATTAATTAATAATTAAATTAATAATTATTATAACACCATCACTATCAGAATGTTACGCTTCTAGTTGCGCCATTCTAAAAGCGAGGATATCACGACGACTTAACTCTATATAAATATAATAAGTAGGAGCCTTTAAATAAAATGAAGTTTAAAATAGAAGAGGTTTTTTTAACACTTTATTTTCTTCTAAAAATAAATCACATAGATATACATAACTACATCAGAATTCACGACTGCACTTTTTATTTACTATAACAGTTTATACAAATAATATACAAACATATATTATATAGTTATAGTTCCTATCCCTCTTTAAAAGATGTAAAATAATAAGGGCGAGGTGGTACCTAGTACCGCCGGCACTGTTTCTCTCTCCTCCTCCTCTCTTCTTTTCTCCATTTCCTTCAATCTCCCGGTCTCTTCTTTGATCCCTTTCTTCTTCTTTACCGTGTGTGTGCAGTGTTAGGATTAGGGAGAGAGTAGTGAAGGAGTGTGTGAATAATTTTAGGGTTAAGGTTAGAAAAGGGAATAAAGGTATAATAAAAATTTTAATAAAATTAGATAGTAAAATAGTAATTTAAAATTAAATATAATTATTTTTTAGAATATTATTTATTTATAAATTCACTAATTAA
>NC_029786.2:12658940-12672382 GCF_000816755.2 Arachis ipaensis
TTTCTAAATTTAGAAAATACAATAAACTCAGAAAATACAATACTAATTAACTCAGATAATACTAAACTTAGAAAATTAATAATAATAAACAATAAATCAATAATTAACTCAGAAAATAAACAAATTTAGATTAACTCAAACAATTAACAACAATCAACTAATAAACTCAGATAATAATAAACTTAAAAAATTGACAATAATAAACAATAAGTCAATAATTAACTCAGAAAATAAACAAGTTCAGATTAACTCAGACAATTAACAACAATCAAATTGACTAATTAACTCAGAAAATAATTGACCCAAATAATAATAAACTTAGAAAATTAACAACAATAAACAATAAGTCAATAATTAACTCAGAAAATAAATAAGTTAAGAATAACTTAGAAAATTAACTCAATACCAGTATCTGAATATCAATCATTGTTTCTCGTCGACTCTTAGCTTTCATGAATGGTGGTCAAAGTATTTTTCTACTCATTGCACATCTGTCGATCAAGCCTTCTCGAATCTAATATTTTCCCAACTACGCCAATAACATCAAAAGGAGAATATATAAAGGAAATCTTCAATTTCTTTTCAAGTACTTCATACTTCTTTAGGCATCATTTTGATACTTGACTCACATAATCTTTTAATTTCTTTTGTTATTCAACAGACACCCATCCCTCAAGCTGCTGCTGACCCACAACCAATTGAGAAAAATTAGAAAATTGATAAGGACACAACCCTTAAGACAAAGACCAAACAAGAAAAAGGTCAAAGTAGAGGAAGGTCAAGTGCTGCAACCCTTACATAAAAAAAGCATGGTCCTATTAATATTCTGACGGAAGTTGGACCACCAAAGATTCAAAAAGTCTGACCTGCAACCTCCTCAAAGGTATATACTCAATATTTTCTGTCGCAACTGCTTTCACCTTGTGCTTGCAATTTTTATTTTTTCTAATATATTGCAGTTGAAACAATCCCAAAAAGGGACTTCCTCTCAAGTTGCTGATATCGATAATGCTTCTTATCGAGAAGTGGATCAGACAATTCATGCTGAAACAGAATTCTTTCAGCCAATTCAGACTACTCAGACTATTAGTCTTACTACCCCTGTTCCACTCTGAAGCAGAATCCATCATCGACAACATCTCATATTTCAAATTCTTCTCCTCTAATGCTTCTTTTGTTTTAGATTTTCAATGCTAAGTTCCTTTCAACGGCCACATGACCCTTATATATCTTTCCCCTTTTTAGATTCATTATATGCCTCTTCTTAGTGGTGCTAAAATTCACCAAGAATCTGGGCCTACATATGGACCAGGGTCGACTGCTGTAACTTTCACCATTGTTCCTTGACCTTCAACGTATAAATTTGTCGAACCATCGACACAGAAATTTGTCGACAAAGACACTATTCTGAGACTGTCGACATAGAAATTTGTCGATCAAGATGTGGAACCACCATTTAATGTTCCTTCTATAGAAGCTGGAGATTTAGATTTCAATGACATCGACTTTGACTTGGAATATATCTTATTTGAAGTTCGACAAGTTTATTCCTCTGATGGAACTATGGGGTTGTATTCTGGTCTAGAGTTGAGCACTGTTATCCCTAAAGCTGAGAAGTTGTCTCAGGCAGCGTCGACCAAAGAAGTTATAGACGAAGTTACTTTCCCTGTGTCCATGGGTCAAGCTTCTCAAGTTGTCGACAGGATTAACATTGTCCTTGATTGCAGTCTATTGAGGATATCAATGACAACGATGTCCTAAATGCCCAAATTATTGATGATCTTGCTTTTCTCAAGCAACGTATTTCCTCTGACATACATTCAGCTCTTAACTCATTTATTGAGGAAGTTTTCTCCCATCTTTCCAAAATTCACGATGCTGATCAAGAATTGAACAAGTCCCTTGAGGCTTTAGCCGACTGTGATACTCAGCTAAAAAAATATGACACGGCTAAGTCTCAAGTCACCGAGGTTTTGTCAGAGAGTCGGGCAAAGGAACGCTAAATGGTGTCGAAGATTACAACCTTAGAGAAAGAATTGCCTGAACTGAAATATGGGAGAAACAAAATCGCATCAACCAATATTGTTCTCTCTTCGACTGTAAAAGATTGAAAAGGCTCATGCTTCTAAACTTTCAAGTTGAAGTACTTTAGTCGAAACAGTTACTCTAGCCACCAATGCCCAAGAAGTAGCGCAAGAGTCCTCAAACCTAGATCGACATCAAGAGGATCTGAAACTCATGCTTAAGAGCTTATTCTAGCTCTCTTTTGCATTTATTTTGTTTAGGATTCTCAACTAACTTCGTTTGAATGACAATGATATTTTTTGAGATACTTATCATTTACATGCATGGTTCCACTGCTATTTGTATCTCTTATTTCATACGCATTGCCATAGAGAACTTTTTCTATTTCAAAGGGTTCTTCTCATAAAGGAGACCATTTGCCTTTGATTTGCTCAGTCGGAAGTATTAATGTCAATACTAAGTCACCAATTACAAATTTTTTACCTTTCACTTTTCGATTATATGACTTAGATATTATCTCTTTTTGCTTTATCAAAATTTTATTAATGACTTTGACTTGGCTATTAGCCTGTGCATAGTAAGGAGTCGAATGTAGTATTTTAATGTCTCGTGACTCAGCAAACCCCTTTATTTATCAACCAGTAAATATGGTCCCTTGATCTGTAGTCAGCATTTGGGGAATGCCAAATCTATGAATCATTGACTCCTGAATAAAGTCGATTATCTTGTCTTGGGTAACCTCTTTCATAGGCACAACTTCTACCTATTTTGTAAAGTAGTCGACTGCCACCAATATAAACTTATGCCCCTTTGTCGAAGGAGGATGGATCATTCCTATTAGGTCAAAAGTTCAACCTCTAAATGGCCAAGGCCTTATTATAACATGTAAATCGGAGGTAAGAACTCTCTAAATTGGTGCATACCTTTGGCATTGATCATAGTGTCGAGAAAAATTGATACCATCCTTCATCATTGAAGGCTAATACAGTCCTTGTCGAGGTAGGGTCCAATGCATTTTTCAACCCGCTTGATGAGATCCACAAATGCCTTCATGCACGTCTATCACAGCTAAATATGCATCTTACATACTTAAACATTGGAGCAAAGAATCATTGACACTTTTGTTGAATAGATTCCCTCCAAATAGTACAAAGCTCAATGCTAATATTTAATTTTTCAATATGTTCTTTAATTGGGGCTTTTAAGGAAGTAGATGATCTTATATCTCCAATCATTTGAGTCGAGAGCGTTTGCGCAACAAACCCCTCTTACTTCTAAAGGAGTTAAGTTAGTTTCAATTTTACTAAACTCCTTTATCAATTTGGGAGATATTTTATAGCCAGAAGTCATTTGGACTAAGGGCCCATTTGGGAAGTTTCAAAAGTAATTTTTTTGAGCTTTTGACTTATAAAAAGTAGTAGTATTAATGTCTGGTGCAATTTTCAAAGCCAAATTGTAGCTTTCTAAGAAGCTATTTAGGAGCTTATAGAGAAGTTAAAAAAAATGACTTCTCTCATACTACTACTACTTTTTATCACATTTCTTTTGAAATAAACACTTTTAGAACTAAAAACCCAAACACAAAATAACTTATTTATAAGCTACTTTTGATATAGTCATTTATTGTTTAAGCTATTTTTTCAAAAGGAGTTTAATTAAACTATTTACCCAAACTGGGCAAACTCATTACCTTCCTAATTCAACTTTTTGAATATGTTGTTTATTAAAATTTAGTCGAACTCAGCTAAGAGTCGAATGGCTATCACAAAATATTTGAAAAATTTTTTACTAGTAACTCGATAATTTCTAACCAATTGTTGAATTACTAATTGTGAATCTTTCAGGATTTTGACTATTCAAATTCCTTCTTCAATTAAGAGTTTTAGGCCAATGATTAAAGCCTCATACTCTGCTTTATTATTTGACAGTCCTGACTCTAGTCAAAACACAAACTTGGTTGAAATGTCATTAAGGGTGATTATCAAGATGCACTACAAAAAAAAAGGTCTATGGTCACGGTGAAAAACCGTGACCATAGCTAGTGAAAAGGGTGACCATAGGTCTATGGTCACGGTTTTTGACCTATGGTCACGGTTTTTCTGCCGTGGCCTATTCTCTCGTGGCCATAGACCTATGGTCACGGTTTTTTTATCTATGGTCACAGTTTCTATGGCCACGGTTGTAATGTTCAAATTCTGGCACTTTAGGCCACGTTTTTTTACCGTGACCATAGGTTAATCTATGGTCACGCGATAAAACCGTGACCATAGCCCATCTATGGTCACGGTTTTGGCCGTGACCATAGCCTCTATGGTCCCCCCTTCCCAAAACCGTGACCATAGATAAGGCTATGGTCACGGTTTTGGCTGTGACCATAGCCTCTATGGTCACTCCACCCAAAACCGTGACCATAGCCATATCTATGGTCACGGTTTTGACCGTGACCATAGCCTCTATGGTCACCCCTTCCCAAAACCGTGACCATAGCCATAAAATTTTAATTAATTAAAACTCAAATGATTAAAACTATGACTATAGACTCCTTTAGATCACTCCCAAAACCGTGACCATAAACCCTTTTAGGCCACCCTTCCGAAAAACTGTGACCATAGATCCTTTTTGGTCACTGTAAAAAACCGTGACCATAGACACCTTTAGGCTACCCCCAAAACCGTGACCATAAACCCTTTTAGGCCACCCTTCCGAAAAACTGTGACCATAGATCCTTTTTGGTCACTGTAAAAAACCGTGACCATAGACACCTTTAGGCTACCCCCAAAACCGTGACCATAAACCCTTTTAGGCCACCCTTCCGAAAAACTGTGACCATAGATCCTTTTTGGTCACTGTAAAAAACCGTGACCATAGACACCTTTAGGCTACCCCCAAAACCGTGACCATAGACCCTTTTAGGCCACCCTTCCGAAAAACCGTGACCATAGACCTTTTTTGGTCACTGTAAATAACCGTGACCATAAACACCTTTAGGCCACCCTCCAAAACTGTGACCATAGACCCTTTTAGGCCACCCTTAAAACCGTGACCATAGACCGTTTTAGGTCACCCCCCAAAACCGTGACCATAGACCCTTTTAGGTCACCCCTTTTTAAAAAACCGTGACCATAGCCCCTTTTTGGTCACTGTAAAAAACCGTGACTATAGACCCCTTTAGGTCACCTCAAAAACCGTGACCATAGACCCTTTTAGGCCACCCCCCAAAACCGTGACCATAGACCCCTTTAGGCCACCCCCGAAAACCGTGACCATAGACCCTTTTAGGTTACCCTTTTTTGAAAAACCGTGACCATAGGCCCTTTTTGGTCACTGTAAAAAACCGTGACCATAGACCCCTTTAAGTCACCCCTCAAAACCGTGACCATAGACCCTTTTAGGCCACCATTTTTTAAAAAACCGTGACCATAGGTACTCTATGGTCACCCTTTCCAAAAAAACCGTGACCATAGCTTTTTTTTTTGGTCACCCTAAAAAACCGTGACCATAGAGGGTCTATGGTCACGGTTTTTTACTGTGACTAAAAAAACCGTGGCCATAGACCCAAAATGTTGTAGTGATGCTAATTCCTACTCTGTTTTGATGTTTCGACCCATCAAAAAATAACCTCTAAGGTTTGAGCTCTAAATATCCTAATACCGGGTCTGTAAGGTTTAGGATTTTTTTTTTGTCTAATTCATTATATTTTACTTCTATGACATTTTATTATATTCAGATCATTTATTTTTAATAAACTAATATGTTGATTTCTGATAATTTTAGATTTTTGCTAATAATTTTATTAACAAGAGTTTTAATTTGACTACTAATTGTGGTTTAACTATATAAAAAAATAAATAAAATAAAAAACTACCACAAAATTTATCGGCAGATAAATCCGGCAGTAGCTTAGCGCCTAAACTCGTGATATGGCGCCAAAGTTACGGTAAACATCAATTCAGTCTCGACAAATCCATTTAAAATATTGATAGAAAATTCGCCGATAATTAGTATCGAACAAAAATAATCTGCCGGTAAACAATTTCCAGTGCCGTTTATACCGTCAACTCCAGAACAACAAGAAATTGATTATCGACAGATTTTTTTTTATGAGTCTGACGGTAAATTCGATGGTACTCAATATTTTTCTTATAGTAAAAATTATGTAAAAATTCACAAGTCTAAAAGAGTGTTTTGTATATGTGTATATATGGTCTATCAAAATTACCCCTTCCAAGTTCTGTTGGAAAGTTTTCACTAAACAAAAGAAAAAATAAAATCAATTTTCACAAAGTAGTGAAAACGGTAAGTTCAAATCAAGCTTAATCCATGTCTGTATATAGTGGAGGCAAAAGTTGTGTGCACATCTCTCTTGTACATCTTATTCTTTTGATACTAAATAATTCATAAGAAATAGGAGAAAATAAAAGACTTGTCTTTTATAATATAAAAAAAACTCTATAAAAGATGTGTACAAAAAATTAAAGTAGTACAAACATCATTTCTTTTAATTAAAATAAAATGTGTTAACATACACTCTGTCGTATCAATATATATGAATTTAAAATATAAGTTTGTCATTTTCGCTACTAGAATTGTTTGCCTTTGCAATAGAGTTGCTTATGTTTGCCAAAGGCTGATCTTTCGCCTTAAGTATTTGTGTTATGCGGCCATCAATTAAAGTATTCCTCATTATTGTCATTGTTATCTTGATGTATGTATATTCTATTTCAATTATTTACAGTTTTATTGTTTGATATTTTAATTTTATGGAGTAAAATTTTTTCAGTAAAAACAATCATTTTTAATTTTAAATTGATTATTATGGGTTACTTAAGAACTTGATGGACACATTATAAAAAAGGGATGCTACGGTAAAGATGCCATTTTCATCTTTTCGTAAAGATGTTTTCTATTTTGTGGTTGTTATTGATTTAAAAGCGTATCACTAAAAGTGTTACTTAAAGAAAAAGTGTTACCTTTAATCGTTAACTTGGCTCTGATACCAATTTTTCAATTTCGACTTTTCTTTTAATTTCTTTTCGAAATTTTTACTAACTCTTCATATTTTGCTTCGAATAAGTTTATAATTTGTATAGATTCAATTGGTGGTGCTTTGTTTAAAGGATTTTGATAAAAATAATTTGCAACTTCATAATCTAAAGTATTGACCATTTCCACTATTTCTCTTGTATTTGTTATATGATCATTTATTACTAGTTCTTGATGTATATTTATAATTCTAATTTCATATTTATAGTTTTTTAACTCAGTTTTAATTTCTATCATAATTATAATATTCTTTTTTGTATGGATTATTGTATATAAAATCTTTTATCTGTTTGTCTTTTTCTTTAATATAATTTCTTAAATCCTCAAAAACTTCTTTTATTTCTATACTTTCTCTTGTTTCTAAATATCTTTCTAATTTTTCAACTTCATTCTCCATTTTTTCTTTCAACAGCTTTAATTCTTTTAAGTCATAATATGGTTTTCCAGGCATTTATAAATTTTTTAAGTTTAATTCCAACTTGTTTATATTTATTCTTACTTCTATCCTTTTTATTATAAGATCATCAATTTCGATTTGAAGGTTATTTAATTCCCTTTTATACTCCTCTATTTTACTTTTTAATTTTTTCGCCCTTTTCCTTTTTATTTTATTTTCTGGTTTTTCAATCTTTTTATGCTTCATTATTTATTTTAAAATTTCTGCAAACTCTATCATCGATTCATCACTATTTTCTAGAGATTCTATTAATTTTTCTAGCTCTTCAACTTCTTTTTTCAACTTGTCATAGATTATTTTTAGAGCTTCAAATGCTCTTTGATTTATTTCAGAAAACTGTAAATAATTCAAACGATTTTCTCTTTCAAAGAGCTCTTGTTTCTTGTCTTGATAAGTTACATATATTTCTTCTTTATTTATTGTCATAATTTAGTGTTTAAGGTTTCATTTAATTTTTCGACCTTTTTTGTTAATTCTTTTATTTCAGAATTTTCTTCTTTAATTTTTAACTTAGATAAACTTAAAGGGCTATTAATTTTAGATTCTCTTATTTGAAAATTTGATGGAACTAATTTTCCTGATGGTTCTTTTAATAATAGAACTGGATTTTCAATAGCTTTATATTTTGGTATTTCTGTTTTTACAATTTTCTCATAATTTAGTATTTAGGGTTTCATTTATTTTTTCGACCTTTTTTGTTAATTCTTTTATTTCAGAATTTTCTTCTTTAATCTTTAACTTAGATAAACTTAAATGGCTATTAATTTTAGATTCTCTTATTTGAAAATTTGATGAAACCAATTTTCCTTATGGTTCTTTTAGTAATAGAACTGAATTTTCGATAGCTTTATATTTTGGTATTTCTGTTTTTACAATTTTCTGAATAATTCATCGACATAAATTCTTTCTTTGTTTTTAAATATTATACTATGATGGCTATTTGTTAAAGCATAATTTATTGCATATGTAATTGAAAATGGTTCATCATCTTGTTCCATTAGATTCTTTCTATGAAATTTATAAGCCAAACTTATAGATCTTCCAAGATTTTCAGTTGATAAAGGTATAACATATCCAAGATGGGCATTAAATTTAACATTTACATTTGCCAAATTTCCATGAACAATTCTAATTATTTGATCTATTGGGTCATCAGTAATTCTTTTGTCACAGATTGCTAAACTTATTGGTGAATTAATTCCTTTCATATATGTAGATTTGATTAAGACTTGTATGATACTAATATGAATCCATCCAATTTTAGATCTTTTTTGTTGATCCTTAATTTTCTCAATCTGTTTACTCAATTCTTCATCATTTATCAAAGCTATTTCAAGTTCTCCATTGGCAGATTTTATTTTTATAGGGGCTTCAAGTTAAATTTTTTCATAGTATATTATATTTTTTCTGTTAAAAACTTCTTTTAAAAGACTTTGTTTATTAAAATTTTCATTTGATTTGAGATTTAATTCTGTTTTTAGAACAGCCTGTTTTTCATTATCTAATAAAGCAGTTAATCTATAATAATCAGATTCTTCCGTTAATTCTAAACTTTCTAAATAATTCATAACTAAAAGACTAGGATGAAGATGTACCTTTTCTGGAGAAAAACTTCCTTTATTTAGTATATTTTACATAAGGTGTTTTTATCTCCAGAGGGGAGATTGTAAATATTAACTCCAGAAGGGAGTTTATAACTATTTTTCCTTAAGGGAATTCTTTGTCAGACTACAGAATCGCCTCGACAGCTTTCTCCTTGCTCTCCTAGCATATGAGTACTCTTAGCCTCCTGCTTTCTATTTTCTGATGCCTTCTTCAATTGCTTAAGCAACCTATTTATAATAGTTGGGTTTGATGGAAAATTCCCATCCTTACCCTTCTTATGACGTCATTGCTTACGTCATTGTTTGTTATCTTGTGCCAGCTACATTATTGGTGCTTTATGACCTAAGCGCTTACGTCATTATGCAATAATGTTGAGGGATGCTTCAGATACACTGTCCTCTTCTTTTATCATGTGGACTTCAGATGTATTATCATCTTCTTTTACCATGTGGGTTGATTCCGTTTCATTATTGCTTTCTTCAGATATTTCTGAGGCACATAGCTGGCACTTGTGGTCTTCTCTATCTTTTATCAAATAGCAGAGATTCATTTTTATCCCTTCAGGGAGCTTTTCTAAAAGTCCAGATAGATTGTAGAATACTGATTCAAATTCCACCAAGAGTCTCATCTCTCTTTCTTCAATTTCATTTCTTTTACTGGACACAAGTAGGGTATTTCTACTTTTATAATTAATCCTTGTGTGAGATTCCTTTGTTATCTTTTGAGTTCTTTCAAAGACCCTTGCTAATGTGCTGGCTAGCCTTCTTTCATGACTGTAAATTGTTAAATCTTGAATCTGATCAATTGGTTGAAAATTTCCTGGGAAGACAGACATGAATATTACTCGGTGTGCTGGAACTAAGCATTCTTCTTCTTCATTAAAAATAGGTTGACTGTTTGTAAATTTTAGGGATATATCCCTTGGATTTACATTGTCAATCATATTTTTAAATCTCTTTACTGCATCAACGAATCCTGCAGAAAACTCACTAATAATTTTTAGATCATTAAAAATTAAAATTGTATCAATTAATCCATACTAGAAAAACTGATAAGTGTCAGATGGGGAAGCATCTGAAAAGATAACCAGCTTTGTTAGCTGTTCTTTGGCAATAGGATAATATCCCAAAATTGTCCTTTTTTCTTCAGTCCAATTCAGGACTATATTAAGGGTTTCTCTGAGATTTGATATGCAGACCCTTTTCTTTTCCTTTATTTCAGCCCTTGTAGGAATGTTTCTTATTATTCCTGTTCTCTGGGTTTGAATTAGAGCTTTATCTGCTCTTTTTAGGGTTTGCTCTGGATGAAGAGCTTCATATTCCCTGAAAGATTCCTTCGCCTCTTCCAGTGTTAAAAATTCTCCTTTATGAATTATCCTTGATTGATGTGTGAATGGTGCTGCTTTTTCCCAGGCATCATATACTCCTTTCATGGGGCCATTATAAATTACATAATATTTTTTATCTTGGGTAGATTTTTTAATAATTTCAGCAATTATTTTATTTTCTGAAATTTTTTCTTCACCTGATTTGTCCACCATGCTTAGCTAGCTGAACTCTGATGGTTTTGCTTGTTGTGTTGATTTCATTGCTTCAATGGCCTTCTTGAGGAATTGGATTTGTGTCCTTATTTGCTGACAATGCTTGCATTTTTCGAGTTCTTGCTCATATTTTTGAATTTCTTGATCTAATGCGTTGTAGACGAACTCCATTCTCTTGTTAATGTATCTGCAATAACATTTTTGTCATCTTTAATATATTCAATTTTTATTGGATATTGTAACAAAAATAATTGCCATCTTACCAATCGTCCATGATTATAATCAACTTTTAAATTATATCATATGAAACCTGTTAGGTAACTTGAATCTGTCCTTAATGTAAATTCTCTGGGTAGTAAATCAATTTTTCATTTCTTAAGAGATTTAATTGCTGCTAGAGTTTCCTTTTCATGAGTAGTATATCTCTGTTCTGTTGGAGTAAAAGTCCCTGAAATATACCTGCAAAGTAATTCCTTTAGGGAATATTTAGAATCTAGTGATTCTTTTTCTTATTCCAAACTTTTTATAGCTTTCTTAGATTTTAGACATCTTGACCAGGTTATGTCTGAAGCATCTGTATCTGTTTCTACTATTAAGTAGTCATTTTCTTCTGGAATATAAAGTTCTGAAAGTTTTTCACATAATTTTTTAATCTTTTGAATTTGCATACTGTCTTTTTCGTTCCATTTCCATTCTTTTTTAGTACTTATTTTTGGAAATAAGTTTTTAGTGTATTCTGTTATATTCTTTAAAAATTCTTGATCAGAAATATAATTTATACACCCTAAAAATCTTTGTAATTGTTTTCTATCTTCTATTTTATTAGGAAATAAATTTACCTTTTCTAAATTATTTGGTTGAAGTTTTAGCCTTCCTTGAGTAGATAGAATTAATCCAAGAAACTCTATTTCTTGTTTTGCTATTCTTGCTTTCTTTTTGTTAAGAACTAATCCTTTTTCTTTACATCTTTTTAAAACTATTAATAATTTTTGAAGATGATCTTCTTTATCCTGTTTTGTAAAAATTAGTATATCACCAATGTACACTAAAACAAATTCATTTAACTCTTTTAGATTTTCTTCCATAAATCTTTGATAAATACCTGGGGCTTGTTTTAATCCGAATGGTAATACATTCCATTCATAGAGCAACACACTTGTTGATTCTTTTGTTGGGCAAGTAAAAACAGTTAATTTCTTTGTTTCTTCGTCTAAACGAAGTTGCCAATATCCTGATTTTGCATCAAGAGATGAAAACCAAGTTGCTCCTTTGATTTTTTCTAAAATAGAATCTTTTCTTGAAAGTTTATGATCATCACCAATAGTTGCTTCATTCATTTTCTTATAATTAATTACCATTCTTCGTTTTCCCCTTTTAATTTCATTATTGTTTTCGACATAAAAGGCTGGAGCCGCATGAGGACTTTTACTTAATCTTATAATTCCTTTTTCCAAAAGATCTTTACATTCTAATGAGAACTCTTCTCTATCTCTTGCGGAATAAGAAATTTTATTTGGAACATTTATCTCTTTTGTAGGATCTTTTAATTTAATGCTTACTAATTTTTTATTTGTGTTTTTAATATCTAAAGGATTTTCAGCACAAATTTCATCCAAAAGTTCTTCTATTTTTATTTCAAAATTATTTTTTGGAATATTTATCTGAAAGTATAAATTTAAATAACATGTTTCTAATATAGAAAATATTTTAAATTTTAAGATCTTATTTATAGTAGTAGTTGGTATTTTTATATGTTTTGATTTTTGATTTATTGAAGAATCGTGTGGAGTTTTTAAAACTATATATGTTAATTCTTGAATGAATGGATGATATAGCTTTAAAAAGTTATTTCTTATGATAAAATCCATTCCAGAATCTAACATATATATAGATGGAACAATGAACCTATAATTTTGAATAAAAATTTCAGCCATCTCTGGTTTTTGGTCAATTTTATGTATTGATTTGTCAGCTATTCTAACTCTTAATGGTTTCTTTAATTTTTTTCAATCAAGTTTTATATTTGTATTAGCAAAGCATTGTGTTGCTCCAGTATCTATGAAAGCATTTATAAACTTTTCTGTTATTTTTATAGTAATAAATGTGGCATTATTACTCAGTTTCTGAGTTTGTTTCTGAGACATATTCAAAAATATAGTCTAAGTTATCATCAGATTCTTCTAATGGTTCTATGAAACAAGACTTAGCAATTTCTATTTGTTTGGTAAGATCCTTTTTATTCTTCTTTTTTGGACATTCATTTGCATAGTGTCCTTCTTCTTAGCAATACCAACACTTACAATTTTCTTTTTTATTTGGGCAATAGTCATTTTTTTGTCTTTTGTTTTTATTGTTATTTCTTTTTCTAAAATACCTCTTTTTTCTCCAGTTTGGATAGTATTTTCTTTTTCTAAATTGATATTTTCTTTTTCTTTGAAAATTTTTATTAAGACCATATTTTTGGGGTATCTCTTCATTATCCTGACAGCAAATTCTAATTATATTTGCAAATCTTTTTTGAGTCACTTCTTGCATACAACGTTCTTTTATTTCCTCTCTTATTGTAGAGGTTGCTCCACCAAAATTATTTTCAATTGTCACTCTGTTTATTTCTCTTATAAATCTTCCCATTATAAATTTATTAGCCGGATATGGAAGTTTTGTTATATACATACTAAGATAATGGTCTTTATCTTCTTCTTTTAATTTATAATAATGTATTCTATATTCACATATATAAGACTCCACATTACATAAATCATATATCTGAAT
>NC_029786.2:12673103-12676023 GCF_000816755.2 Arachis ipaensis
TATGTAATTCCAAATGTCTCTTCCAGACAATTCACTAAGTTTTGGATTATTAAAGGCTTCTAATAAGAAGGAATTCAACCAGTTTTTGAAAATTTCTTTTTCATTCTTTTTACAGTCTAAATCGAGCATTCTTTCTCCTTCCATTTCCTGGATTTTAGGAACGTATTTTGATAGTATTTTTGTATATTTTAAATCTTTATTTATAAACCCTTTTTTAAAAGCATAATTATCAAAACATGTTTCCCATTTAAATTGAGATTGATTATCCTTAGATGTTCCAGCTTCATTTTTTACTTGTATTGGAATTGCTGGTTCTTCGTCACTTGAATAATCTAGGATGTGTTCTTCATTTTCTATATTTTCAGAATTTACTAATTCTTCTTCTATTTGAAATCCCTGTTCCATAATATTATTTTCTTGAGCCATTTTTAATTGTTTAAAAAGCATTGTAACTTCTTCTAATTTACTTTTTTCCATTAGGTGACGCTTTTCTTTGTGAAAAGTTATGGTTTTAAGTGAAAAGTGTGGCTTTAGAATGTATGGTTTAGGTTTTGTCACGTAGGCGTCTTTACCATAAAGTTGTTTTTGGGATCTTTATTTAAGTGGTGCCTTTATAAAAAATTATGTGACGTGTATACAATAATTAGATTATATCTGATTCTAAGAAATACAATAAAAAAATCCAATTATTTTGCATGTTCCAAAGCTCCAAATATAATGGAAAAGAAATGGTAAGAATTTTTATCTCAAAAGAAAACATTAAAAGGCATCATTACACAAAAGTAAAAGCGGTGATAAATCCATGACTTATTTGATGTGCTATGCGAAGGTATCTTGGCAGCCACGACAAGAGGAGAAGAGAAGAAGCAACAGTGGAGATCCGACGCCTTTTGAATAAAATTAACAAATTTATTAATAAATTAAATACCGCAATTGACATTTGATGTACTTGAATAGTTGAATAATGTGTATTTATTTTATATGCAAATTATTTTTGAAGTTAAATATATATATACAATAAAGAAGTCAGTACCTAAAAAAATTCTTATTATTATTACTTTTATTTAACGTTGGCTTATCAATCCTCTCATAAATCAATATACCTGTATGTATATATTCAAGTACATTTAATTGCAATCATGTTTTATATTTATACATAACACTGAATAATTTTGATATTTAATTTTTCCAATTGTCAAAGAACTTTTTTAAAGAAGTTGGATAATGGAAATGTTATTGAAGATTTGGGTAGTAATAATAAGTTTTATAAGTATAGTTCCATTATTCTTAATAGCTCAAAACTCTCCAAAAGATTATCTTAAAGCTCACAACGATGAACGTGTAAAAGTTGGAGCTAAGCCACTGAAGTGGGACCCACAGCTTGCATCGCTTGCTCGCAAGTTTGTGAAGAAACACATTTTTGACTGCAAGAAGGGGATTTTTGATACGACCTTTGCTGGTAATACATATGGCCAAAGCAATGCATATAATCTAGGATCCAGATCAGGTGTTGATGCTGTGAACGCATGGCTGTTGCAGAAAATAAACTATGACTATAAATCCAACACTTGCATTGATGGTACCCTTAATTGTATTTATTACGCTCAAATTATATGGGGTGCAACTACTTTTTTAGGTTGTGCTAGAGTCAAGTGTCGCAATTATGGAGGCACTCTTATTACATGTTTTTATTACCTTCCATGGCATATTTCGGATCAAAGCCCCTTTGTAATTCATTCATTACCAAATTGAACTCATTGCTTCCTTCACTAATCACTACACTTTAATATAAGTGCACATTTTACTATGTTGCCCTTTAGTTCTTTTTTACGATTATTTTAGTTTTGTTGGTCGTATATTTCGACTAGTTAGATTGATAAAGAGGTCGAGTCGAGAAGAAGGAAATCGACATCTAGGGTTTCAATTCACTCGAAATTGTCGAGGGCTGAAATCTACATATCCATATATCGAGATCGAAGATAAGCTGTGCAATGGTTTAGAGATAACATTTGGCAGCACAAAATTGGTCGAACTGGTCTATAAATAGGCATGGCTTGGAAGGAGCACGGGTTGAAATTTGGTTTCAGAGAAAACACTCTCGTACACTCATATCCCGAGCGACTTAGTTTTCTGAGTCTGCCAAGAGCTTTCTTTTCTGTAAGATTCCTTCCATCGTCTTTACATTTTTTTTAAAATTCCTTGTAGCTTTTCTTTTGCGCAACTTACTTTTCCTTCGCAAGTATTTTCTCTTTTTTTAAATTTCTGCATTGTCTTTTGAAGTCAAGTCCTTCGACTGTGTCAGAGGCATTTTTTATTGCTTTCTTTTAAATTTGAAGTCATTTATTACGCTTTCTGTATTTTCAATTCCAAGCAATTTAATCTTATTTTACATTCCAAATGTTTTCCTTCTTTATTCGTCCAAAAATGGGATCTTTGGTGCATGTTTGAAAACTAGTACTCGCAAAGAGGAGTAGGTTTCGCTCCCAGAATTTAGATATCAAACCACCTAAAGATTTGCTAAAAATCTGCATAACAAATTGGCACACTCAATGGGATCATTTTGCAATGTGTGTCAAAAATCTTTTGTTGATCTTTTAGTAATGATTTAGTTTATGCAACTTCGAAGTGGCAAAATTATAAATATAGCTAATCAAGTTTCAAATAGCAATACTGGGTCATCTGCGAATAATAATGTCCCCATAATAAGTGCACAAACATATGCAAAATTAACATCACATGCAGAAGGAAGCATTCAAAATTTAGGTAATGGTTCTGGAGATAATGTCATAGTTAATAATCCTTGTTCAGGGAATACTAGGCATAATCCACGTCCACGAATGTCTCAACTACAGACGCAACTGCCAATAACTGCGGTTGGCCTCCTTTTGGACTTCCTCTAGGTTATACCCCACCTATGAGT
>NC_029786.2:12676078-12689605 GCF_000816755.2 Arachis ipaensis
TAATCCTGATAATCCTGAGTTTGCTCGAGATTATCAGGTGGGGTTAACATCGAACGATTTTGGCTCGATGGCTGTATTTCGACAGCATGTTAATGAGAGTCATCATGACTTGGTCAATTTATTGACTCAACAGATGACTACTATCTTGAATCCCGTGATGGCTAATCATGAAACAAAATTCGAGCGTTTGACTAGACAAGTTGAATGAATTACTCGGATTGTCGATTATGATGAGGATGATCATCAAAATTTAGGGAATAATCCTAGAGATATGAATAATAATGTGAATTTAGAAGAGAATGTTCCTCATATAGTTCGATGTGATCAAAATGCTGATGATGTATTGGATAAGATTCGTGTTAATCAATGAGGAGAATTTTATCATGTGACTAAGATTGTTGAGGATGTTCTTAATAGGGTTCGTAAGGTGGGCTTTATGAATCGACCATATTTTATTTCTGTATTTCCTGCTGCCGTGCAAATGGCAGAAGTGCCAAGGGGTGTGAAGAACCCTAAAATAGTAACAAAGTATGCAGGAGAAGTTGGGGAGTCCACCACTAAGCATATTGCCCGATATAGTCGAGTTAGAAACATCCTCAACAAAGAAATTTTTTCCTTCTTCAGTAACGAAGAATGCTTTTACTTTATTTTTGAATTTAAGACCTAACTCGATTGTTACTTGGGCACAATCGAAAAGTACTTTTCATGCTCAATTTTATAGGGGGAGTTAAATGTAACTATTACTGATTTGGCTGCTTTGAAGTGTGATAATGGTGAATTAATCGATGATTTTATGATTCGATTTAAAGCCGCTTGAAGTCGATGCTATGTTTCTCTTCCTGAAAGTGAGGTAGTAAAATATCAACTATGGGTCTAGACTTCTATATGCGTCGAAAATTGCTTAATGTTCACATACCTGATTTGTCCCATTTGGCTAAAAGAGTTCGACAGATAAAGATTCTTAAAAAAGAGAAAGAGACATTTAAAAGTGAGAAAAAGTTTAAGAATAAGCCTTTTGCTCAAAAAGAAAAGGTTTCATATATCAAAACAAAATCTTCGAGTGAAGAATCTAATTTTGAATTCCCTAAATTCGATTTGGCTGAATTAAAGAAAGGGCCACCTTATATTTGTTCTTCAATTAAGAAAATTGCAAATGTTGATAAGTTCAATGATGTGAAATATAAGAGTGATAAAAAGCATAGTTTCGATATCTCAAAATCAAAACAAATATTTGACGTGTTGCTTAAAGATAAACAATTGGTTTTACCAGAGGGTAAAATATTGCTCTCGATTAAAGACTTGAAAGAAAAACCTTCTTGTAAAATTTCGTCAAGCAACTAACCATTCGACTAACAATGGTTTCCATTTCAGAGACTTGATTTAAGAGGCAATTATGGAGGGAAGATTGAAGTTTGATGATGGAAAAAAGGAAATGAAGGTCAATACTGATCCTTTTGATGTTGAAGCAAATTTTGCTGAACCTTATTTAATAGGGATAAACATGGCTGGTTTTACTTCCTATGAGTTTGACTCTGCCTTAGGAGATTTTGAAGGGAATGTTTGGTAGGTATACCCAAGAGTGGGTGGGGGACTGTTAGAGTTTTTGATGCATTAGAAGTTAAAGGATCGAGACATTTTCTTATGCCCTAGATGCAATGCTATTTTTGATGCTGAAGCTGCAACCATTTTTGAGAAGGAAATGATGAAGAAAGAACTGGCTCACAAAGAAGAGAAGTCCATCAGACGCATCTATCTCGATGTCAGGAAGGTCAAAGTTCTCGAAATTCTCAAGAGAATTATTCTCCTTCATTGAACCGTTCTCAAGCACTTGGAGTTCAATGGATTAGGAACTATCATGAATTTCGTGATCGAGAAGTGCATGAGTATCGACAACGCAAGGCTCAAAAGGGCTATCGAGGATTCAATCGGGGTCGTTAACCATATCCTTGAGGAAGGGCAAGAGGAAATCAAGGTGGAAGTTATTTTCGACGAGTGGCATCTGAGAAGCCATCTACTTCTGTGGATAAGGGGGCAACACCTTCTATCCATACAAGGGTAGTTTTTTCATCAAATGGGAAAACTTATGCAAAGAGAATACCTTCTCCAGCAAAAGGAGGTAAAGGGAAAGCTGTCGAAGCTGACCCTATTAAATCAGATGGAAAAGATGTTGATCTCGATGAGGAATATTTTGATGAAGGTGATAAAGAGATGGTCAGCACAATCTCCATTATTCCTATAGATTATCTGGGAGAATATGAGGGTAATCCTAATGAGGATTATGATATAGAAGATGAAGAAGCTTTTGCTTTCATTTTGAGAATGAGGAGGTAGGTTGTTTTAAAAAGCCTACAGAGAAGCAAAAGTCACACCTTCGATCATTGCACATTAGCGCTATGATGAGTGGCATATGTGTTAACAAGGTTTTGGTTGATGGGGGAACGGCGATTAGTCTATTTCCAGAAAGGATGTTGAATAAGGTTGGGAAATATTTTGATGATTTGATTCCTACCAATATCTAGGTAACAGACTACAATGAAGTTTCGACACCAGCAAAGGGGTCGGTTACTCTTCGAGTTCAGGTTGGTTCCCCATCTTGAACCACTGTACTTGTAGTGGTTTCTTCAAAATCCAGTTGTAAACCCTGCGGAATTAATAAATAATGGGCTAATAAATTAATTATTATTCAAAGAAATTAGAAAAATTAAATTTTATAGTTTAGAGAAGTATAAATAATAAAAATACGAATTTTAACATTAATTTTAAAGATTTTGGCCCAAAAACGGGCTAACGAGCCGAACCGATTGGACCGGTTCCAAATCGGGCCCAAGGCCCAACATATAAATGCAAGGACTCAACCTCTTTCTCCTTCAAAGTTGCATTCCACGTTGAGTGAAGAGAGGTGAGAAAGGGTTTGGAAAACACTATTCACCGTTAACCTCTTAGGCTATATATATGTGTGTATGTATATATACTTCGACTGGCGTTAGCTTCGCAGGTCAAGTTTAGAGCTTGATATCTGCATCTTTGGAACTTCGATCTATATATATGTGTGTTATCTTCCCTTTTGATCTCGTTTATCCATCTTACGCATATCTTTGCGACTGTGACACGATTTCCTATTCTCACTTTTGTTTAGCTTATTCTTCAAGACTCCTAGATATGAATTCTTTCAACTATATTTATATACGACTGTTTTCCTTAGAGATCGTAATACCTTGCTACCTCAACTTTATGACTTAAGCATAAGGCTTTATGTGGTAGGGTGTTACATTATGGTATCAGAGCAGTTCGTTCCTGTAGAGCCTGAGGGACAAACTGACTATGCTTTTGGGCATACTCTGGGTGTGTGTATATGCTAATTAGGATATCTAATTGGCATATTTATTTATGAGCATGCATTTGGGACTTTAAAGCATTAGACTTGAGATATTGGGACTGATCACCTTGATATCACTTATTTGGTGTAAACGGGAACCAAATGATGAGTCATGGACTCGGACGTGGTCGAGGCAGATGCTTTGAGCCGAAAATCATTATACGCTGCTTGGATGATGCTTAAAGAAGAAAAATTACTGAAGGAGTTTGAGAACCTGAACTTGGGCGTTAGAGAGGTAGCTGGGAACATGTGCTTGAATTAGTTACATATCTTCAGTGACTTCAAGGCTGAGATTCTGAAGGCTCAGCAGAATTATCAGGAGCTACAGAAAATACTACAAGTAATTGAACGGAAGAAACAAGGGGAGGTTGCTCAAGATAGAAAAGAAGTTTAAAGGTACAAGGGGAGGATCTGTGTACCAAAAGTGAGAGATTTAAAGAGAGACATGTTAACAGAAGCTCATAGAAGTAAGTTTTTGATCCATTCAGAAAGTACTAAAATGTATCATAACTTGAAGGCAATGTTCTGGTGGCCGAAAATGAAGAATGATGTGGCGTTACATGTTTCAAAGTGTTTGACCTGCCAGAAGGTAAAGATTGAACACCAGAGACTGTCCTGAACATTACAACCTTTAAAAATTCTGCAATGGAAGTGGAAAAGTATCTCAATGAACTTTGTATCTGGATTACCGGGAACTAGGGCAGGATTTGACATAGTATGGGTGATTGTGGATCGGTTGACGAAGTCTGCTCACTTCTTACCTATCTAGATGAATTATACCTTGGAGGAGTTAGCCATCTATATATCAAGGAGATTGTAAGACTGCATGGTGTGCCTACAATCATAGTTTCTGATAGAGATCCACGTTTCACTTCAAGATTTTGGGGAGCGTTTTAGAGAGCATTCGGAACTCAATTGAGCTTAAGCACTACGTATCATCCTCAAACCGATGGTCAATCGGAGAGGACGATACAAACCTTGGAAGATATATTGAGGGCTTGTGTTTTGGAGCAACCCGCGAGTTGGGATCGTTATATGCTACTAGTGGAGTTTGCGTACAACAACAGTTACCATTAGAGCATCGAAATGGCTCCATATACGGCTCTGTATAGACGAAAGTGAAAATTTCTACTGTTTTGGTATGAGGGTAGAGAGTCAAATTTATTGGGGCCTGAGTTAGTAGCTAAAACCATAGAACAGATTAAGAAAATTCGCAATAGAATGCTTATCGCTCAGAGTCGCTATAAGAGCTATGCCGATCAAAGATAGAAACTGTTAGAATTTGATGAAGGAGATCATGTATTCCTAAGGGTTACTCCAACAACAGGAATGGGTAGAGCGATCAAGACAAAGAAATTAAATCTTCGTTATATCGGTCCATTTCAGATTCTAAAGAAAATTGGTTCGGGGACGTATTGAATAGCTTTACCACCAGATCTTTCTAACATGCACGACATATTTCGCATTTTATAGTTTCGGAAATACACTTTTGATGCTAGCCATATTTTAGAACTTGAATAAGTTCAATTGAGAGAGAATCTGACGCTTCAACTGACTTCGGTCTGAATTGATGATACCAGTATTAAGCGATTGCACGAAAGAAAGTTTCGTTGGTAAAGGTTGCTTGGAGTCGAGCTAGAATTGAAGAACACACTTGGGAACTTGAGTCAGAAATGAGAGAGGACTACCCGCACCTATTTTTAGGTAACTGAATCTAAATTTTGAGGGCAAAATTCTTAATTAGGTGGATAGGATGTAAACCCCGCAAAATTAATAAATAATTAGCTAATAAATTAATTATTATTCAAAGAAATTAGGTAAATTAAAATTTATAGTTTAGAGAAGTATAAATAATTAAAATACGAATTTTAACACTAATTTTAAAGATTTTGACCTAAAACAGGCCAACGGGCTGAACCGGTTAGACCAAGCCCAAACCGAACCCAAGGCCCAACATATAAATGCAAGGACTCAACCTCCTTCCCCTTAAAAGTTGCATTCCATGTTGAGTGAAGAGAGGTGAGAAAGGGTTTGGAAAACACTATTCAACGTTAACTTCCATCACCCATAACTTTCAATCTGAAGCTCCGATCGCCGCACCGTTTGCAGCCACATGTTCGTCCTGTTGAGCTCTTTCATTCTAACCCAACAAAGTGGTAAGAATCTTTAATTTTCATGCCCAGTTCTTTGTTCCTCTCTTTTTCACATTTTTGGGATTTTGGTATTGAAGAATTAAATGATTTTTGATGGTTTAGGTGAACTCTAGCAGTGAGAAATCACTGAGCTTTGTCCAAAACAATCTCAGGAATAGTAAGGAACCTTTGAACTCTAGTGACTTATTCAATTAGTGAACCCTATGTTAATTGTATTGTATTGTGTGAATTAGGTTGTGTTTCTTGTTGGTTTGGTGTCTAATTGGCGGTTTAGAACAAAATTCTGGTGGTTGAACTTGAGGAATTGATGTTTGGAACCTTGAAACTTGTGAAAGGAGAGGTTTTTGAGGTGTTCCAGGCTTAGGGAGGAATCAGTCAAGGTATGGTTTTGGTTTCTCATAGTTAATATTTAATATCACGTGAAAACTTAGGCTAGAAGACCTTAAGATGGGAATGAATTGAATGACTTATTGATGGATTATGTATAGGATATATGATGTATGTATAAAGGATGAATGAATTTGTATGTGTTGGATTATGACTTTGATGAGTATAAAATAATGATGATTGTTGATGCATTGAGGGTTGACGTTGGGTTTGTGAAATTGAATTGAATGGATTGGTTGAGAGATGCGTGGTTCGATTTTGTAAACAATTTGCTATTGGAGTTGGTTGGTTTTGGGAAAAGATTTAATATTGGAATTGGTTTGATACTAGAAATGATTTGAATGATTGAAAGGTGTTTGGTTTAGTGGTTGGGATCCTTGAAGGGTGGCAGAAGTTCGAGTTTTAGAGGAAATGCTGCCGAAATTTCTATAAAAATTGGAGATTGGATTTGAAGTGTTATTTAAAAACAAAAGATTATTATGTGGCTTTTATATTGGAGACTAATTGTTGACCCTCTGTCCATGGATATTGTTAAGCTTGGGGATGCGTGCATAGAGGGATTGTCTATGGTTAGCTACTAGGACATGTCGGGTTGACTATATAACCGACAGATGATATCATCAACCATAGGACAGGCATACATCATATGCATTCGTATGTTTTACTTGAGTGTGCATTGTTTTGGTTTGCTTAACTACTTAACTCTGCTTATCTGCTACTTGTTCTACTTGATGTCATTGTACCTCTATCTATATTTTCTTTGTTTGATTTGTATGTGTATGCTTTTGAGAGACCCTCTCTTGGCGGAGGAGTGATGAAGGTTGTCCCACAGGTGATTCGGAGGTTTAGAGTTGACAGAAGGTGTAGAGTTAGAATAGGGCTAGAATCCTTTAGTTAGATTACCGATATTATTAGTTTATAATAAATTTTAAGATTAATCTGAGTGTCGAAGTTCTAAAAATGTCTCTGGCTTTCCCGGGACCTTTTATATTAACTATGCGGGCACCATTACCATGCTAAAAACTCCCGGTTCTCACTCCATATATATTTCTGTTGTTTTTCAGATACAGGTCGAGAGACACCTCGTTGAGCGTCTAGAGACCCTCCTTACAAGCGAAGAACTGTCTTTTGTGCTGTTATTTTGTTTTAGGCTATGTATATATGTATATAGAATCTCCACATGTATAATTTGTTTTTTGCCCTCTTAGAGATTGCTTTTGGAGAAACAGTTATTTTATTTATGTTTTGGGATAAATTTTGATATTATATGTTATCTTCCCTTTTGATCTCATTTCAGATATATAGATATAGGGAAATAGATAATAGTTATATAGATAATATATACATGAAGCATAAAAAATACAGAAAACATAGTAATATCATGCATATATGCCCGAAGGCTCATTTAGTACATCATAATTCACACCGGGTTACGTCGTTGCTTATTCATGAAAATATTTACAGACTCCATATTTATATTAACAGGCCTCGACTCACAAGAGTCACCCTAGTCTGGGATCTATTCTAACTTGTTTATATAGGTATTTACAAAAGCACCTAGCCCTCTAAAAGTCTATACAAAGTGAGGGCAAAGACAACTACTACTGCTACTATTATAACTACTGCTGGTCATCGATCCCTGGTAGCTGAAGAAACACGGAAGTTCTGTGTGGAAGTAAGAGAAGTTGCTTTGACCCTCCGGTAATGCTACTGCTGCTCCTAGTCCCAAGGCTGAAAATTCAAAGACGATCTCACCAGTTTGCATCTGCGGAATGGGAAAGTAATGGGTAAGAACCTAAGGTTCCCAACAGGGTACTATATAGGAACCCTATGGGGTTCCGCAGCCTAAGTTGAAGACTTCACGCAGTTAGGTCGGTAACTCACACAAACAATTACAAGCACAAGTATATAGCAGAATAGTAAACAAACACAAAGTACAGAAAGCAGAGATAAAATACAATCATAGGTACAAGTAAGAAACCACAAACATAGATAATGCAGCAACCAAGTATGATGCATGTCTAGTCCTATGCAGGCCATGAGCTCATGCGTCGGTTGACTACCTGCAACCCGACGTTACCTAGGAACTAGTCCTAGATATGGTTTCCTAATTACGTTCGTCCGTGTATACGTGTCGATGTGGTTAAGCATACCACCAGTCCATGACAATAGGCAATCGTCGCAAAGCTTGACGCCATAATATACACACAAAAGGGAAACATAGTTTTAGCAATCAGTGGGTAAATACCCGCCTCCAAACAACCTCTAGCACCTTGGGGTTTACAGTTCTTTTTCCGCGCACATCTCAATAAACTTTATCTCTAAGAGACTTCTCTGCCTTTCTTTTTAAATAAAATTTATGCCCGGTATTTTCTTAAAATATCTCAGCCTTGTCACATTTTACCCATTTGTTCTTGGAATTTTTGTACATTTCCAATTTTATCCTTTTTGTACATAACTTCGTTTTTCTAGTTTTCTTTAGGCTTTTATTGATACTTTCACCATTAGTGTACTCCACCATTTTACCCTCATATTTTTCCTAAAAGACCTTCTTACCTTTCATTAAATTAATTAGTAATTTTTTATTTTTATTTTATGCCTAAAATTGCTAATATGTCCCTAAGTACTCTAGTTTATCGTTTAACCTGATTTAGCGTCAAAATGCTACCGGATGAATCCTAATATTTTTCTATGACCAAATTATCGATAATACTTTTAATTAATGTCAATTATACCCTTAGGGACCTAAAAGATAATTTCACCTTTTATTAATTTATTTACTTATTCTAGTTACCACTTTTTACCGTTTTACTTCTAACTTTTACTAAAACTTTTATTTAGACATGAAATTTTATTATAATTATAATTTTGACTCAAACAATTTATATAATTATTATCTTACCCCTAATGATACTAAGTTCAAAATTTTATTTATTTTTCATTTACATTACATTTTTAACTCTCTTTTTACCCAAAAATGACCATAACACCCTTTTTACTTTTACACCTTTGTTCCATAGGATTAAAAATCAGTTTTCTAACCACTTTTTAACCCTTATATACGTGACTTTCATGATCATTTAGTGGCTAGATTTTCAGGGGTGCAGTTTTTCATTTTTATCCACTTTTAGTGACCTTTAAGGCTTGAAACTTAAACCCCAAGTACTCCATTAATTTTTGACTGTCCCATACATTTTACAGAGGCAAATAAGCTTCAAATATTACTCAAATAATAGTCCAAAACCAAAGAAGTATCATTGAATTTTTAGAATTAAGAATCAAGCACAAAATCACCACAAAATGGCTCATATGAATACTGAAAACAAGCACAAACATACTCTAACTAATCCTAACCCTTACCTCTTATGTAATTCAGTTATTAAAGCTTTTTCACACTAGAAAACATGCATACAAGGGAAGAAACACAGCTCGTGGTGGTGAGTTTCGTTTTTGGGCCTAAAGTGTCGCAAAACGTCAAAATTCAACCACGGTGAGCTCGAAAATCCTTAACTCCTTAGGCGTGCTCCATGGGTGCTTCAAGAGGATTTCTCTATACATAGAAGAGAGTAAGAATTCATCATGGTTACTGTTTATTTTTAAAAGAAAAAGAAAAGAAGAAAAAAAGAGTTTACCTAGCCAAATTCGATAAAAACGCAAAGATTGGTGAAAACGGACAAGAGTTTGTACTTGTATAGTTTGAGTCCTTGAAGAAAAATTGAAGAATAGTGTATGAATGGTGAGATAAGAGACTGAAAATGCAGGTAGTGTGTGCAGAATTTTCTCTCTTTCTCTCTCAAGAATTTGGTAAAAAAAGTGTAAAAATGTGTAAAGAGTTTTGTGAATTTTGTGGCAAATGCTTCCTTAAATAAAAAATTAAAGTCTTAGTGAATCTATGATGGTGAAAGGGGCTGGAATTTTTGAGGTCAAGGGCTGAGCTTCAATGAATAAGGGACGTGAAAACGAGGAAGCTTGGTCAGCGCTTACGTGTCGAGCTTATCCACGGTTAACCACAGTTAGTTACTCGAGGTTAAAAGCACAGCAGAGAGGGGTGAAAGGTTGAGATAGTCTCATCCCAGAGGCTGAGAAGGAGATACAAGTTACTTGGGTAAAAAGATTTGGGGTCTCTAGGAGTCGTTTGCGGAATACTAGTCAGAAATTCGGTTCGGGTAACTTTTACCGTGCTATAAAATAATTAATGGCTAATATTTATTCTTAAAGGAGTAAATCATTAATAGATGGCTAATATAAATTTTGAGGCACATTTAGTTGGGTAAAAATTATTTTGACCACTGATTTCGAGGTTTTCGATTACTCAAGTTTTTCTCGACGCACGCAAAACCGTCACTAAAAGTAAATTCCCGTCTCAAAAAGTCTCTAGTGAGGAAAATAAACCAATGAAAAGTTAATATTTATTATTTACTAGTCAAACTTAACTTAGGGGGATTAATTACCCTCATAAAGTCAATTTTGACCATATTAATGGCCTTTTTCTTAATTTGTTTTTTCTTTTTTTTTTTTAACCATTGGGTCAGCCTCACTATTTCTTATTAGGCTGTGGTTTAAAATTTTGTAAAATAAATTTAAAATAATCAAAAAAGTCTGTTTACTGAAAATTGGGTTCTTACATATTTTATATATGACTGTTTCTCTTAAAGGTCGTAATACCTCGCACCTCTGTTTTACGACTTAAGCATAAGGCTCTATGGTAGAGTGTTACACCAGTTACAATGCATTATTAAGTATTTTTTATTTTTTTAAATATTTTGGCAAAAAATGAAAAGAATAATATCTTACTTTCTATTTGTATTTTTTATTTTTTTTTAAAAAAAAAATAAAAATATGAATAAACAATAAAAACAAAACAAAAACCAACTCGCCCTTAAATCTCCATATATTGGCCCTATAATGAAATAACATGCATAAAGAAACTTCCACATGATATGATAGTACTTACTTTTTTGAAAAGTGCAATTTGATTTGGTTGATCGAAATGCAAGTATCCAGCCATGAGTTTAAAGAGAATGACTCCACAAGACCATATATCAGATGCAGAACCATCATAACCTCCATTATGGATCACCTAATATTGTAACACCCTAACTTTTAGCACGTCATGATCGTACTAAAAGTAAGGAGTTACTAACCTATTTTTCTTTTATTATCTATTTAATATTGAGCCTTTACGTCGATATCGTGTTTCTGTTTTTAAGAAAATTCCAGAAAATAGATTTTTAGTAACTAAAATCACATAACAAAAGATCTTCAAATAATAATCACATAATTATTAATAATAATAGATACTATACAATTAAATTCAATGTAAAACTCAAATACAATACCTATCCCTCTGGATAAAATAAAAACCCTGAAGCGACAAGGGCGAGGGAATTCTATGAAAGCAACTCAACACATAAATTTAACTCAAATAAAGCTAATATTCGCCCGTGGCTTCAAACTGAATCTTCGAACCTGTGTCACTGAAAGGGTGGAAGATTTTGGGGTGAGAACAAACCACACGTTCTCAGTAGGGAATGGGAATGCCGTAAGAGTAATGAAATAAATTGCAAATAATTAACTCACTTAGTAAAACTATTTTGTTAAACCTTTGAAAATACTTTTATTTCTACTTTAGATAAGTAATTGCTTTTCTTTAGATTTCTAAACTCAAAACAGATTTTAATCACAAAATTAGCCATACTAACCATCTCTCAGCTACATAATCATTTTTCAGCCACAACATCTCATCTCAATACATCCGTGAACTAACAACGCAAGTAAGGGATTCAAACCAACATACAAACAAGTCAAACAGCACAATCACAGAGAAGTAATACAAGCAAACACAACCAAATACAAATGTGCAAACAACATGATGCATGTCTATTTCTAACGCAGGCCATGAGCTCATGTGTCGGTTGCCTACCCGCTCCTGACATTACCCGGGCGCAAGTCCCAGATATGGCTTTCCAGATGCATACAGTGTGCTTATAAGTCGTACGGCTAGGCCGCATACAGTGTGACTTTCCAAATCAATAAGCGTACATCTGGAAAATAGTTCTCAATGTGTGGGCGTCCCCACTTTACATTTGGCGCTAAGGCCCAAACAATGTCACATCTGCTCTCCTGTGGCAGTCATTTCATTAATTAATATATTCCTTTAATCTTTGTTCTCTGCTCTCCTATGGCAGAGATTCTATTAATTATCTTTCAAACCCTTTTCAAAATATTTTCAAATAATAAATCGTTTTCAAAATTCACATCGTTCAAAATATCAAATAGAATCAAATCATTTTCTTTAAAACTAAGCCTCTTTCTATTTCAATAAAATTAGCCCGTTTCAAATCTTTTGTTTTTGAAAATTAAAGGAAATTCTTTTCTTCATTCAGACTTTACAAATCCCTCCGACCATACTCGTTTAACATTTAATACTAACTAAAATCACCTTCTTGCGTATTTTTACCGGCCCTTCATCAGCACCTATTCACCATCATACTACTACCAAAATTAGTTATCATCCACTTCCATAACCATAAATTCCAGCATCAAACACAGTCTCAATTCAAACCCAATTCATAAACTCAAATCACATTTCAATTTAACAAGCAACACCAAATTGACCAACACTCACAATTACAACCAATTCTCGTCAATTAGACACACAAAACATGTATAAATTATTTGCAATTACTCAATAAGCTTCTTGGCATTCTTAAATTAAAAACTTGTAATTTTAAAAACGAAATTCCCTATCTCCGTATGACATTAAAATCAATGATAGCTCTGGAGAAGCTTTCTGACCGATCTGCTGAAGGAGAAAGCGTCAGAAATCGTCTGTGCTTCTTAGAAGTCCAGTTAGCCGAACTCAAGAGGAAGAGGAACTACGTCACCGTCAACTTCTACCGAACAAAAATAACGTCAATGTGTAGAGGATGAAGATACGAACACTTTTACCGGATTAGATTTTTAATTGGAGTTACGGATCTTAAGAAATCGAAGTCGAAAATCTTATGATCATGGAGGTTCTCTCTTCCTCACTCTCGGTTCCTTTCTTTCCTTTCAAGTTCAGTGACAAATGAAGAGAAGTGAATATGGATTCTTGATTAAGTGGCATTAGTTTATTGAAATGAAAGGACATGTGTCATACTTATATGTATATATATATGCTTATGAACCACACTTCTTATTTCTTTTCTTATGGCTTCGGTGGAAGAAAGAAAAGGGTAATGAAATTATATGACAATTTTTTTATATAATATATATAAAAATTTAATTATAATTTTTAAAATCTAATTGAAAATTGAATAAAGTTATATGAATCTACAGAGGTAATTAAATTGTAGGTATAGTCCAAATATCCATAAGCACACAAAAAAGGTACCTCAGGTGCAACATAATTAGGGGTTCCGCAGGTAGTGTGCAAAAGTTTATCCTCCTAATACAACAAATAATCAATAATTTAAGATAATTAGGACACATTATAAGCAAGATTTCGTTTGATTATTAAGATATGAACATAAATACGTATAAATAGAGGTGTTCGTTAATCGAATTAGATTAGATATGGTTAAAATATAAATTTAATTTATACTAAATTTATTGTATTAAATTGCA
>NC_029786.2:12689654-12690316 GCF_000816755.2 Arachis ipaensis
ATAAATATTACTTATTTATTTATTATTTAGTGTGGATTCGTTGATATATAGATTAGAACTGGAGATATAGATGTGAAATTCGCAATCCAATTCGATTAGAACGTGGATTCGATCCGATTTTCTTGTGGACTGGATCATATCCGCAAATTAAAAATCGAATTACTATAAAATTTGTAGATATGATCAAATCCACCCGAACATCCCTACCTACAAAGTTAGAGTTTTGTTTTTTTTTTTTTTTTGTATATTTTCTGTATTTTGTTAATTTATAAAAGTAGAAACAAAATGTCTTGAAAATAAGATTTAAACCCAATTATAAATTTTTGGCAGGTGCAATAATAAAGTAAAATTCCATAACATCCATAAAAACATTATCTTACTCGCTGTACGAATGTATGTGCTCAATCCAAAATCTGAAACTTTAAGAATATCTTTTTTGTCCAGAAGAAGATTTTCAGGCTGCAAAATACATTAAACATGGGTGTTTCTTATTTCTTTTTTTTTTCAAGTACTTACAATTGGTAAATTTGATTCCTACTCATACTCACATTATTGTTAAATGTATTTCTTTCTGTTTTTTAAAAAACACTAATTTTACAATATGAGTTTTTTTTATATAGTTGAAGAAAAATTGAAATATTTTTCTATTACTTTTGAAATTT
>NC_029786.2:12690546-12705903 GCF_000816755.2 Arachis ipaensis
AAATTTATACAAATATATAAAATAATTGATATTTTGAGCGGGGAAAAAAGAAAACTGCTGAAAGCTAAGCCTGAAACAAAACCCCCTGAGTATGTTTGGATAGAGAATTTTAAAATATTTTGGAATTTAACATAAAAAGTAATTAAATTAAATCAATTGCATTAATTTAAAAAATTTTAGTTTGTATACACATCCAAATACCAATATAAGAGGAAACAAAAAAAAAGGAAAAATATATTTGTATCTTTCTTTTCTACTAAAAAAAAATTGTAAATTCTATCTCATTGAAGAGGATTTGAATTTTCCTTTTCTTACTATCAAAATACCTTGTTAAATTTTCCAAAAAAAAAAAATTAAAACGACTTTATATAAATATCAAACAAATTATTTAAGAAAGGACATTTTAATAATACTCTCAGTCTATTCATTCAACTACAAGGTGGGGGAAAAAAAATACTAATGTAGTTAGAGTATATACCTTCAAATCTCTATGATAAACTCCTCTACTGTGGCAATAATCAACTGCATTGATTAATTGATGAAAATAGCTTCTTGCTTCATTTTCTTCTAGTCTCCCTTTTCTGGCCTAGATAATCAAATTAAGATTTAACAGAGGAATTATTTCTACGGATTTTCATGTAACATCCATGTAAAAAGTAAAAACATCAATGTTAACAAGCTAAAAGAAATGCTATCTTTTGAAACTTTTGTTGTTTCAATATTTTGAATTCTTTTTTAGGTTTAATTATTTCATCGATCTTTACAATTTTATCAAATTTTTTATTAGGATTTTATATTTTTTTTTTTTGAAAAAGTACAGAGAAACAATAATAATTAATTGGGAGTACATAAGGAGTACATACAATATTTAAACCTATTTTATACAAACAGTAAATATTTAAATATGGGGTTTCGATCTAAGCCGAATCCATCCTTTTACCTTCTCTGTCTGTTTGTATTTAACTTGTAACTTTTGTTATTTAGATTATTTTTTTATCAATAGTAAATGTAGTTTTATTTATTGTAAATAAGGAGTATATAAGGAGTACATACAATATTTAAATTGAAAAAGTATTTTGTATTAGTGACTAATGTACTATCTCTTCTTTCATCATTAGTTATGTTTAAGAATTGATACTTAATTTTTATTAATATGTTTGTGAAGACATGTATTTTAACTTTGTAATTAATTTTATATTTTTATTCAATTTTGATCAGTCAACTAGGATCAATATCAATGGATCAATATCAATTGATCAGTAACAAAACTGAATAAAAAAGATAGCTAAGGACACCATCATTATTTAGAATGAGGATAAGGAAACAACGGTCTTCGTGTACAAGAATTACAACATAGATTTAGAAGACATTTTAGTTGAGGATTGGATACAATTCAAGATGCATGTAAAACAATTTTTAAAAGGGCCGTCAACATTATTATAGGAGTAAAAAGAGAATACTTTTCTAATGCAATGTACAGAGATAAAATTATTATTGATGAGATGAATAGTTTACGTGAAGTTTTATTATCTTCATAGAATCACGGTCCACCTCCAAAACTAAATTGACATGTTTTTTAAAGTTTCACAAATATTTAAATGATCACTTGTAGTCTTATATATTTTAGTGGGAGTACATAAGGAATACATATAATATAAAGTGTAATAATTCAGCAGATAGAAGAATTTTTTTTCATTCTCTTTAACAATGAGAAGAACTTGTTTTTCTCTCTCTTAATTCCTTTTGGTTCATCAAATTATCAATATCACAGCTTGAATAATTTAGGATATGAGATTTTCTTTAAAAATCTCGAACCGATTCCAAAGCACATACTGATCCGGTAAAAGTTCGGGATCGGTCTCATCAAACACATTGGTAACAATTTATTTGTTGAGTTATTACACTTTATATACGTACTCCGTATGTACTTTCATTAAAAAAAAATTACAACAAATAAGTCTATATCTACTATTGATAAAAAAAATCTAGGTAACAATTTTAAGGATGTCCTCCTCGTTACTGCTGGAATTGCCATTGTCACTGCTGCTACTGTTTCTGTTGCCATTGTCGTTGCCTCCATCATTGCCGTTGGGATAAACGTTTTCAACGGGCCCGTTCGGATGGCCGTTGGCGGGCGGCAAGTGGGGATGGCCGTTGGCGGGCAAATAACCGTTGCCGAGCCGTTCATGTCCATGTAGAGGAAAAAGGAAAAACTGTGATAAGGAGTGTGAAGGAGGAGCTGAGTGAGGGAGAAGAACTAGTAACGAAGTGGGAATGAAGGGGAATGAAGGTGGTTATAATATTATCACAATATTTTGTATAGTGGCCGGAACACATGCAAGCATCGTGCATGTCCTCTAAAATTATACTGTTTTTTGCGTAAAGCTATCATGGTTCTGAAAATTGGATCGGACCGGCCGGTCGAACCGATCAAATCGTAAACTAACAGTATTAACGATCCGGTTAACAATGTGAAATCGCTAATAAAAAATCGCTATATGTTGAACCGGCCAAAAACCGATGATGAGAGTGAAAGCAACAGCAACGATGGCAAGTAACTTTTTAATTTTTAATTTTATCAAAGAAATGTATCCATGGATAAAAATGAATGGATGTAAATTAATTAAATAGTATTATTTCTGTTAAAATTAGATTGGACAAATCGATTTGACTAAAAAATCGATGAACCAAATTTTAAATCGGTATAAATTAATATTTTTTATAAAAAATAAAATATAAAGGGAATAGGAGAGTTAATTTTTAAATTATTTTATGAAATTTATAATTTTAAAAATAAAAATATAAAAATTAATCTTTTAAAACAATAGAAAAGCGGCTGAACAAACACGGTAGTGTCTGTTGAGCCGCTAGTAAAAAATAACTACAATATCTTTATTATAAAAAATGACTAAAATACTCATTATATATATAATAAGATTATTTTAGTTATTTTCTATAAAAAAAATATTAATTTAGACTGATTCAAGATTTAGTTCATCGATATTTTTGGCCAAATTAATTTGTCTGATATAATTTTAACAAAAATAATACGATTTAATCAATTATATATATATATATATATTTAATTTTAATTATTAAAAAACATCTTTAAAAATAGATGTTTTAAACGTCTGAGTGGCTCCCAACTAAGATTGTTATTTTTTGCTATATAGTATATAAAGTAAGATGTTTAACTACTCTTAATTTAAAGGTGAACTCTACCATGCCCTCTCTAAAATAAAGGGTAAATTACCTTTTGTGACATATACAATGATTATTGATAAATTATCTTTCAACCAGAGTTCCAAAGTTCGAATGAGATCGTCAAATCTAATTACTATCTCTAATACGATCGCTAGAAAATTCTAAAAATGAAAGAGCTAAAAAACTGATAGAAATTTGTCATATATTAGTTAAAAATGATGGTAATTGGTGTGTGAAAGGAGACACCAAGATATTTTTTTTTTTATCTTTAATTACTCTTAAATTATGTTTCAATCATTATTCAGATAATAAAAATCCTAAGATGGTCATTATTGACTCGTTGTTTTTATGACTAACTAATATTTTAGTTTATTTTTTTGTTATATAGTTATACAAGGCTATGAGGGTTAGTTATCTGAAGAGAAGTATCATTGTTGATCCGACTGAATTTTAAGATAAATACTAGAAAGAAAATCTTAAGAACGAGAGAGCTGAAAAATTAATAGATGTGCTCGTTAAAATGGGAGATTGAAAGCATATGAACAAGTTCAAAATTTTAACCTAATTGATTGAAAATGGTGATTGGATTTGAGATGAATTATGGTTTAAAAATTGGAAAAGAAGAGGTGTATTTGGTGTGGATTATGAAAATACTATTAAGTTTCAAGAGAAACATCACGTCAATTGAAAAGAAAAGAGAAGATAATGTAAATCTTGAAGTTCTGGTAGAAGAATAATTTATGAATAATCATTGTATATGTCACAAGGGGTAATTTACCCTTTATTTTAAAAAGGGTAAAGTAGAATTCACCTAATTTAAATTAGGTACACTATTTGGTAGAAGTGTATGGAATAGTGAGTTATATATATATATATATATTGTTTTGTGTAGCAAAGAAAAGATGTATGGAGGATATTAAGAGGAAATAATGCATTTAATGTGAATAATTTTAGTTATTATGAGTGTTAATTTCTATAGAAAAGTGAGACATGAATATTTTGGGCTTTAAACTTGATTGGAATGATTCATCATCCATCATCGAAAAATCATAAGTTTATTTTAGTAGCGATTAATTATTTTATAAAGTGGGTTAAAGTTGTCCCTTTGATAGAAGTTGATCAAAATGAAATCATTGATTTCATTGAGGAATATATAATACATCATTTTGGAATTGCTCAAACTTTGAGTATTGATCAAGATACCATGTTTATTGGTCAACGTATTACAAATTTTGTAGCATCAAAAAATATAACTATGGTGACTTCGACTCTATATTATGCACAGACAAATGGCCAAGTTGAGGTTGCGAATAAAATTTTGATTAATTTAATTAAGAATCAAATTGGTCAGAAACCTTGTACTTGGCATGAGACATTAAGCAAAGTTTTATGGGCTTATCAAAATTCACCAAGAGGTTTGATAAATACATCTCCTTATAAATTGGTTTATGGTCATGATGTGATGCTACCTCTAGAAATCAATCTTAACACTATGAGAGTGATGAGGCAAGATGAGTTGCCAATCGAGGATTATTGGAATGCAATGTTTGATGAATTAAATGATTTAGATAGTGAACGTGTTTTGACACTTGATAATCTCATTTGTCAAAAAGATAGTATAGTTCGTATTTATGATCACGAGTGAAAGAAAAAGTGTTTTGCAGTGGTGAGTTAGTCTTAAAGGCTATTTTACCATTAGATAAGAAATCAAGAGTTTATAGAAAGTGGTCCCCTAATTGGAGGGGCCTTTTCAAGTGATCAGTCTATATTCGGACAATGTCTATAAAATTGAAAATATAAATACTAATATCGAGGTCAAATCGATTAATGAAAAATATTTGAAACGATATGATACTTAAAAAATAGTACTTGACATCAAAGGTAAAGTAATAAAACTAAGTTCCAAAATATCAAAGTTATAAAAAGTGAGTAAAAGAAAAATACAAAAGAACTTGGCATCCCAAGCTTTCAAAGATAAGGTTCTAATAATTCTTCCAAGTCAAATCTGATGAGTTTGGAAAACTCCAAATTAATTTGATGATGATCAAATATTATTAAAATAATTAATCATAAAATTATTAATTTGAATTTTAATTCACATTTATTAATTAATAATTTTGTTGTTTGCAGATTTTGTTTTGGGCCAAAATTGACAAGCCCAATGTGAAGTAAAAATTCAGCCTTGTGCAAAAATGTTTAAGAATATGTGGCTGAAATTATTATCATGTGAATTGGGCCAGGAATTATTGTGTAAGCCCAAATTAAATCTTTTGGTGAAAGACCAACAAGCTTGGTCTGGAATTAAAAAGGAGAGAAAGCAAAGGGTGCATGCTTTCAACGGATGCCACTTTCACTCTTTGATGGATTTAAAATTCATTTAACTAGCTTTAATTGCTTTGGTAACTAAAAAGAGAAAGTTTAAAATTGATTTGATGGCATTAATTGATTTACACGTTACTAGGCATGGGGAGTGGGAATTAACTCATTTTAATTTTTCTTTCTTAATTCCATTGAAAGCTTTTCTGCATTCTCTCTCCTCTCTCGTTGTTTCGGTCATGTCATAGAGAAGAAGAAGAAGCAAGTTATCAGAGATAAGGCACTGTAGCAGTAAAGCTATGTGCAAGCAAGAGGCCATTGTGATGATGGAGTTAGCAAAAAGAATATCCAAGGTTTGATGTGGCTGGGATCTTTGTCACTTATGGTAAGAAGTGGTGAGGAAGTCTCAAGCTCTCCATACCCGAAAATAGAAGAGATTCAACTCGGTCAGAGAAGGAGATCCAAGAGGCATGGCTCGTCTCTACTTTTGTTCATCCATCACAGGAGGTAGCTACTGTAGCTACGTGGGGAAGAAGCAGAAGATAGAGCAGATGGAGCTGTCCAGCATCAAGGACTCATCAAGGGTTAGGAATCCTTCTTGGGGTGCAAGTCAAGATGGAAGGCCCATATTGATGAAGCTTGGTGAGATGGGATGAGAGTGAGGTAATTGCATGTTGGATTTTGCATTCGGTTCTCTCTCTTCTCTCTCTGGCCGAACCAGTTTGTGATGTTGAAGAAGAAGAAGTTGGCTTGGTTCAACTGTTTCAACTTTGGAGGCTTCCCCTTCTATAATAAGGGTGAACAGCCAAGCCTTGAAGCAAGGAGAGAAAGAGTGAAAGCACAGAGTTCTCATAGCTACCCAAGCTAACAGAAATTCTTCTCCTTCAATGTTTTTCATGCTGTATTTTTCTGTTTAGTTTTGTCTGTCTTGAGTCTCATGGAAAAAGGCAAACAGTGAGGTTTGTATGAAAAAGTCATAGAGCAGAAAAAGGCAGAGTATAAAAAATTAAAAGAAAAAGCCATAGATGTCCTAGAGGTCCTTTGTACATCTGTGTTGTGTTTCATGATTCTGTGAGAATTTCCTTACAAGTTGGGTTAGCACTTAGCAGTTGAAAGCTTGGTAGGTGACCAAGTCAAGTTCAGGATTGGGGATAGATTCTGAACCTGTCCCGGATAGGAAGGGTAGTTCCTAGGGAGAATTGGTGTCTGTAATTTGTTTGATTATAGTGAAATTCCATCATTGTTGCGATGGAGACCGGATGTAGGCTGCACTGCACTTAGCGGCTAAACCAGGATACTTCTGGGTGTGATTCTCTCTTTCTACTCTACTCAATTTCTGATTCTGTTCGTAGGAGACAAAATTGAAAAATATCTCCTCACTGGTTACGAGACAAAAAGAAAAAGTCTCTTGACTAGTGACGAGATAAAAAGCAGAAATATCTTCTAAAGCATTTTAAAAGGGCAGCAAGAGTTACTCAGCGAAAAAGGACTAAGATTCAACCCCCCATTCTCTTAGCCACTGATAACCATCAATTGGTATCAGAGCTTGGTCTCAAAGAGATCAAGCTTTGCAGCTTGAAGAAAAGATCCTGATGGCAGAAAACAGTGGCTCAAACCTGGTGGCCTACACTCTAACAGAAAGACAGTCAAGCAACAGACCTCCTCTCTTTAATGGAAAGAACTACACTTATTGGAAGAAAAGAATGAAGATTTTTGTCCAATCAGTAGATTACAAACTCTGGAAAACAATCTTGGAAGGTCCACAATTCCCAACCACCACAGGAGCTGATGGTGTGGTCTCTCTCAAGGGTGAAGCCAGCTGGACCGAAGAAGACAGAAAAAAGGTGGAGCTCAACGCCAAAGCTGTCAACTTGCTTATCAGCTTCGAGGAATACCGATGGGTATCAAGATGCACAACAATAAAGAAAATATGGGACAAATTACAAGTCACTCATGAAGGCCCAACTCTAGTAAAAAAGACCAGAATAGACATGCTAAACAGAGAGTATGAAATGTTCTCAATGAAGGAAAGAGAATCTATAGATGAGTTATTCGAAAGATTCAATGTCATCATCATTAGCTTGGATGCTATGGGGATCACGTATCCTGAATCTGTGCTTTTAAGGAGAATTTTGAGAAGTTTCACAAAAGAGTGGGAAACTAAGGCTATAGTGATATCTGAGAGTAGTGGTCTTGATTCCATGACATATGATTATTTGAGAGGAAACTTTCTTGCATTTGAAAATACATATTTGAAAAAGGATACTAAAAGAAAATGAATAGCTCTCAAATCTATTACTGACCCCCTGGATGATGAATCCAATGATTATTCTTCTAAAAATGAATTTGTTTTGTTTGCAAAAAAATTCAAGAAAATGGTGAAGCTAAAGAAAAGGAGCAAAGGAAGCAGTTCTAGGAAACCAAGGAAAGATTCCAGCACAGTGATATGCTACAACTGCAAAGAGGCTGGACACTTCAAATCTGATTGCCCTAAACTGAAGAAGGAGGAGAAGCCAAACAAGGGAAAGAAGAAAGGACTGATGGCATCATGGGAAGACTTGGAGAACGATTCTGATGAAGATGAAGAATAAGAAACCAAGTCTCAAACTTGCCTTATGGCTGATCATGTTGAGCAGGTAGTTTTTCATAACCCTGACACTGAAGATCTTCATCTCATGATAGACAATCTTTCTGAAAAAATAAAATGCTTCCTGAATGAAAACCAAGATCTTGAATCTCAAGTTGCTATTTTGAAAGCTGAAAATGGTTTTCTCAAGGATAAATTAAGGGAGGCTGAAACTGCTGTTGAACTTGTTGAAGAAAACAAGCAGTTAAAAGCTCAACTTAAAAGCTGTGAATACCATCATTCTGTGACTACAAATCTAAATTATTTTGAAGAAAATGAGTGGCTACATAAAGAGATAAAAAGGCTTAAGGAAGACTTAGCCAACTTTGCACAAAGTTCAGAAAATTTAAATCAACTCTTGACTAGTCAAAAACTTCTTTATGATAAAGCTGGTTTGGGTTTTCATAAAGCTACAAAATCTGTTGAAAAACCTTATTTTGCAAACATAGCATCATCTTCAAATAATGTAAGGTTTCAAAACCCAACAAGCTTTGTGAAAATAGCAACTCATAGATTTTGCAGATTTTGCAATCGGAATAGTCATTTTCCTATTCAATGTTTCTTTAGTGAAAGAATGATTTGAAATAAAGTTTGTAAAATTGTTTGTGATTACAATGGATTGGGACAAAGAAGGTGGTTTAATGTGAAAGGATCCAAAAATATTTGGATACCTAAGGTCACTTGAGCTCATTTTGTAGGATTGCCTAGCATCCAAGCGAAAGGACAATATGTTGTATATGGATAGTGGATGTTCTAGGCACATGACCGGAAAGGCAACCTTCTTCATTAAGCTTGATGAATATGATGGTGGGTTTGTCACTTTCGGTGATAATGGAAAAGGAAAGATAGTGGCCATTGAAAAAGTTGGTAAAAGTTTTTCTTCTTTTATAAATGATGTTCTTCTTTTTGATGGTCTGAAACACAATTTACTAAGTGTTAGCCAATTATGTGATCTTGGGTATGAAGTCATTTTTAGAAAATTGGTTTGCCTAGTTATTTGTAAAAAATCAGGTGAAATTTTGTTTGAAGCTAAGAGATGTAACAATGTGTATGGATTGACTCTTGAAGATTTAAAAGATCAAAAAGTAACATGATTTACTTCACTTGAATCTGAAAAATGACTTTGGCATAAGAAATTAGGTCATGCAAGCATGTACCAAATTTCTAAGCTTGTGAAATGGAACTTGGTAAAAGGAATTCCCAACATTGAATTTGATAAGGATATAACTTGTGATGCTTGTCAACTTGGCAAACAAGTAAAATCATCTTTTAAACCTAAAGATGGAATTTCCACCAAGAGGCCATTAGAGATGTTGCATATTGATCTTTTTGGTCCAACAAGAACACAAAGTTTAGGAGGTAAATATTATGGATTAGTGGTGGTGGATGACTACTCTAGATTCGGTTGGATACTTTTTCTTGCTCATAAGAATGATGCTTTCCATGCTTTCTCAACCCTTTGCAAAAGAATTCAAAATGAAAAAGATTTGAAAATTTCCCACTTAAGAAGTGATCACGGAAAAGAATTTGAAAATCAAGATTTTGAAAAATTCTGTGATGATTTTGGAATTACTCATAATTTTTCTTGTCCTAGAACACCTCAACAAAATGGGGTGGTTGAAAGAAGGAATAGAAGCCTTCAAGAAATGACTAGGGCTATGCTTTGTGAAAATGAGGTTCCAAAATTTCTATGGGTTGAAGTTGTAAATACAGCTTGTTATATTTTGAATAGGACTATCATTAGAAAAGGGTTAAAGAAAAATCCTTGTGAGCTATGAAAAGGAACCCCTCCTAATCTTAAGTATTTCCACATTTTTGGATGCAAATGTTTTGTGCTTAATAATAAAGAGAATCTTGGAAAGTTTGATCCAAAATCCTATGAGGGGATGTTTGTTGGATACTCCACCACTAGCAAAGCGTATAAAATTTACCTCAAAGATCATAGGACCATAGAGAAATCCATACACGTTTCTTTTTGTGATACTAATTCAATTCCCAGTGCTCTTTTAGATGATGACACAGGAAGTGAAGCCGATATGAACCATCAATCAAGTCAAGAAAGCCCAACTTCTGTCTCAAATGAAGAATCTGTCCGCCCAAATTTGTCTCATTAGGATGGAGGAGATATTTCTATTTTGTCTCCTGAGCCAGTAAGAGAATATGGAACAAAACAATTAGCTGAAACTCATCAAAGCTCAACCTTACTCCGAAAACCAAGAGAGTAGAAGTCTATGAGAGGTTATCCTCATGATTTCATCATAGGTGATCCTTCCCAAGGAGCAACCACAAGATCCTCATCCAAGAAGCAAACCGAGCCAAGCAATGTTGCTTTCTTGTCCCAAATGGAGTCTCACAAAGTAAAGCAAGCTCTTGAAGACCCCTCTTGGGTCAAAGCCATGGAAGAGGAGCTTGCTCAATTTGAAAAGAATGAAGTTTGGACACTTGTACCTAATCCGAATGGTAAGAAGGTAACGGGTACTAAGTGGATTTTTAAAAATAAATTGGGTGAGGATGGAAGTGTTGTTCGTAACAAGGCTAGATTAGTGGCCCAAGGTTACGATCAAGAGGAGGGTATAGATTTTGTTGAGTCTTTTGCCCCGGTAGCAAGAATGGAAGCAATTAGGATGCTTCTTGCCTATGCTGCCCACAAGGGGTTTAAAATGTTCCAAATGGATGTCAAATGTGCTTTCCTTAATGGATTTATAGATAGAGAAGTATTTGTGGCACAACCCCCCGGTTTTGAAAATAAGGACTTTCCAAATCATGTTTTCAAACTTTCAAAAGCTCTTTATGGGCTTAGGCAAGCTCCAAGAGCTTGGCATGAAAGGCTTAGTGCCTTCTTGTTGGAAAATAAGTTTCAAAGGGGTACCATCGATACTACTTTATTTATTAAAGAATCTAATGATGATATTCTTCTTGTTCAAGTTTATGTGGATGATATAGTGTTTGGATCCGCCAATGAATCCTTGTGTGAAGAGTTTGGAAAACTCATGACTAGTGAGTTTGAAATGAGTTTAATGGAAGAACTAACATTCTTTCTTGGTCTCCAAATTAAACAAACTCATAGTGGCATTTTCATTCACCAAGGGAAATATGCTAAAGAATTAATCAAGAAATTTGGCCTAGAAAATTCCAAACCTATGGGAACACCAATGCATCCAAATACTAAACTTGAAAAAGATGAAAATGGCAAAGATGTGGATGAAACATGGTATAGAGGAATGATAGGCTCACTCATGTATCTTACATCTTCTAGACCGGATATTGTTCAAAGTGTGGGTGTATGCTCAAGGTTTCAATCTCACCCAAAAGAATCCCATCTTTCAGCCGTCAAAAGAATCATTAGATACATTAAGGGAACATGTGATTATGGCTTGTGGTATCCCAAATCTGATGACTTTTGTGCAGTAGGATTTTGTGATGCAGATTATACGGGAGATTGGGTAGATAGAAGGAGCACATCCAAAATGTGTTGCTTCCTTGGAAGCTCACTCAACATGTGATCAAGCAAGAAATAAGCCATAGTAGCTCTATCCACAGCCGAAGCTGAATATATATCTGCCTCTGCGTGTTGTTCACAATTAATTTGGTTGAAAACTCAGTTGGAGGATTACAAATTGAAAATCAATAGCATACCCTTATTTTGTGATAATATGAGTGCTATAAACATTTCCAAAAATCCTGTTCTCCACTCTAGAACCAAGCACATTGAAGTGAGATATCATTTTATTAGAGAACGTGTGCAAAAGGAACTATTGATATTCATTTTGTAAAATTCGAAGAACAGCTTGCTGATATTTTTACTAAACCCTTGTGTGAAGATAGGTTCTGTACATTGAGGAACAGCTTGGGAATGTTGGATTTGTCTTGTATTGAAAAATTATTAGCTTTATGTTTTTGTTGATTTTTGTCTCGTAGGTAGCAGGGAGACAAAACTGGGCAAGTGATGAAATCTTCAAAGGAAGACTTGTATAAAGCCCAGAAAATTTGTGGATTAAACATGGAGAATTGTGCCCTATTGCCCAGGATGCTGTAACCACCTTTTAGGCCTATGTAAGACAAACTTTGTTCACATGATATGGGCTCATTATTTTTTTAAATCATAAAACTCTTTTAATTTTTTGAAATTAATTTTTCAACATGTCATCACTTCATTCCATTTCAAGTCATGACAGTTTTAATATTTTATCATTCCTAATGACTTTTCTTTTCAGTTTTCATGGTTTTAAAAATTCAAATTAATTTTTAAAAAAATTGTTTTCATTAATAATTTTGCTTTAAAAGAGAAGGTTTGTTCCTAGCATTAATAACAGTTCTTTTACTCCTGAAAGCAGATCATATCAGAGGGTAGCTGTTTGTGACACCCTTGTTCTTTATGCTGTTTTGAACCCCATCCCCATATCTTTAGCTTACTTTATGATTCATCATATGCGGGATTGTGTAAAAAGTGATAAAAGGAGTAACTTGTCATATGGTATGCTTTTGACTTGCTTGATTGAGCATTTTAATGTTGATTTGAGTAATGAGCCTGTTGAGAATAAAGTGTCCACAATCAAAGGTGGTGGTGTACCGCAACATGCTAACGGTAAAGAAGTTCTCTTGGAGTTTGCTACCATGTCTAAGCAAATGGTAAAATCCAGCAAAGAAGCTAGAAAGCTTGCATTGCAAAATGAAAAGGCTTGGCTAAAATCTCATGAAAGAGTAAACTTGCTCTTAAAGCATTTGGATTCAGTTGATGAGGACATGGCTCCTTTCGAGAAAGAAGATGATGTTCTGGAATCTAATAAAGAAAATTTTGATGCCTAAGTTTGCTCCCTGTTTCTGCTGCTGCTGCTGAATGCTCAGTTATTTTGCTCTCTGTGTATTTGACTCAATGGAACTATTTTCATTTGTCTTAGAAGACTGTACCAAACTTAACTTTGATGCTGTTTTGTTATGGATTACATTGTTTTTTTTCTCCATTTTTTTGCAGGGTCCCTCCTTGATGACAAAAGGGGGAGAAGAGAAAAAGGGCTGAATTGACTGAATTGAAACTATTATGTTTCATTGATTTGTTGCCCTGTTTTGCTCTGTTATGTTTCATTGATTTGTTGACCTGTTTTGATCTGTTTTATGCTCTGATATGACTCTGTTTTGAGCACCTTGTGTTAGTGGATTAATTTCAAGTTGAGCTTTGATTGTCATTTGCTCAAATGCATGTGTGCTGACTGGACTATGGAATTTTATCTAAGGCACACATTAAGGGGGAGCATTTTAAACAATTGAAAGGGGGAGGATTTGGCCAAATCATCAAGGAAGTTTTCTAATCCAAATCCTTTTCAATTCAGCTTTAATAATGTTTGTCATCAAGGGGGAGATTGATGAGATTGGAAAACTCTAAATTAATTTGATGATGATCAAACATTATTAAAATAATTAATCACAAAATTATTAATTTAAATTTTAATTCACATTTATTAATTAATAATTTTGTTGTTTGCAGATTTTGTTTTGGGCCAAAATTGACAAGCCCAATGTGAAGTAAAAATTCAGCCTTGTGCAAAAATGTTTAAGAATATGTGGCTGAAATTATTATCATGTGAATTGGGCCAGGAATTATTGTGTAAGCCCAAATTAAATCCTTAGGTGAAAGACCAACAAGCTTGGTCCGAAATTAAAAAGGAGAGAAAGCAAAGGTTGCATGATTTCAACGGATGCCACTTTCACTCTTTGATGGATTTCAAATTCATTTAACTAGCTTTAATTGACTTGGTAACTGAAAAGAGAAAGTTTGAAATTGATTTGATGGCATTAATTGATTTACACATTACTAGGCATAGGGAGTGGGAATTAACTCATTTTTAATTTTCTTTTCTTAATTCCATTGAAAGCTTTTCTGCATTCTCTCTCCTCTCTCTCATTGTTTCGGTCATGTCACAGAGAAGAAGAAGAAGCAAGTTATCAGAGATAAAGCACTGTAGCAGTAAAGCTATGTCCAAGCAAGAGGCCATTGTGATGATGGAGTTAGCAAAAAGAATATCCAAGGTTTGATGTGGCTGAGATCTTTACCACTTATGGTAAGAAGTGGTGAGAAAGTCTCAAGCTCTCCATACCCGAAAATGGAAGAGATCTAACTCGGTCTGAGAAGGGGATCCCAGAGGCATGGCTCGTCTCTACTTTTGTTCATCCATCACAGGAGGTAGCTACTGTAGCTACGTGGGGAAGAAGCAGAAGATAGAGCAGATGGAGCTGTCAAGCATCAAGGACTCATCAAGGGTCAGGTCCTTCTTGGGGTGCAAGTCAAGATGGAAGGCACAGATTGATGAAACTTGGTGAGATGGGATGAGAGTGAGGTAATTGCATGTTAGATTTTTCATTCGGTTCTCTCTCTTCTCTCTCTGGCCGAACCGGTTTGTGATGTTGAAGAAGAAGAAGTTGGCTCGGTTCAACCGTTTCAACCTTGGAAGCTTCCCCTTCTATAATAAGGGTGAACAGCCAAGGCTTGAAGTAAGGAGAAAAAGAGTGAAAGCACAGAGTTCTCATAGCTACCCAAGCTAACAGAAGTTCTTCTGCTTCAATGTTTTTTATGTTATATTTTTCTGTTTAGTTTTGTCTGTCTTGAGTCTCATGGAAAAAGGTAAACAGTGAGGTTTGTATTAAAAAGCCATAGAGCAGAAAAAGGCAGAGTATACAAAATTAAAAGAAAAAGTCATAGATGTCCTAGAGGTCCTTTGTACATTTGTATTGTGTTTCATGATTCTGTGGGAATCCCCTTGCAAGTCGGGTTAGCACTTAGCAGTTGAAAGCTTGGTAGGTGACCAAGTCAAGTTCAGGATTGGGGATAGATTCTGGACTTGTCCCAGATATAAAGGGTAGTTCCTAGGGAGAATTGGTGTCTGTAATCTGTTTGATTATAGTGAAATTCTATCATTGTTGTGATGGAGACTGGATGTAGGCTGCACTGCACTTAGCGGCTGAACTAGGATACTTCTGGGTGTGATTCTTTCTTTCTACTCTACTCAATTTCTGATTCTATTCATAGGAGACAAAATTGAAAAATATCTCCTCACTGGTTACGAGACAAAAAAAAGTCTCTTGACCAGTGACGAGACAAAAAGCAGAAATATCTCCTAAAGCATTTTAAAAGGGCAGCAAGAGTTACTCAGCGATAAAAGGCTAAGATTCAACTCCCTTCTCTTAGCCACTAATAACCATCAAAATTCAAAACACAC
>NC_029786.2:12706042-12721204 GCF_000816755.2 Arachis ipaensis
ATTTCTTCATGCATTTCAAGTTGTATCTTCTCATACTTTCTTCTTATGTCAGCTCGAGTGTTCTCCATCTCACATAGTTCTCGAAATAGGTCTTTCTTCCTTTTTTCAGCCTTTAAGTAAGGACCTTCCAGCAAAGCTTCTTCTTCACGAATTTTAGCAAGTTCTCTTTCGAGTTATTCTCTACGTCAAGCTAGTTATTCTCGAGCACTGGTGGCATGAGTAACACTTACTTCATACTTTTTGTAAGTTTTTGTGTTGATGCAAAAGAATTTTCTAGTTGCGCCGATTTTGTTTCAATTTTTGCCATGCTTTTCTTGAAGTCACTGAGCTTGTTGTGAAAAATGAATAAATTGTTGACAATTTTCTTGAATTTTTTCACCATTTCGGAGAAGTTGAAAGGAATTTAATATTCGAGAGAAGCACTCAGAATATCAGAGAGTATAGAGTTTAAGTCATCTCGATTTACCCATTCATTAATAGTATGCTTCAGAAGTTGAAAAAGTGCTTTTAGCCTTTTGATAGCATGAGCAGTTAGTTCTTTAGGTAGCCCATGTCTTGGTGATTCCTTAATAGCCGGAACTAAGGTTGGAATTTCTATTTTGTGAGAAATATTGGACATGAAAGAAATGAGCTCGTCTAAATTGGCTTTTAATGGGCTAGAAATTGTGGTTGATGGAGGTTGATGACTTGTTTGAGGCTGATCAGAAGCATGTTTAGCTTGATTGTTAGGATTGGGTGTCGCATTGGCTTCTGGACTAGTGTAAGAAGTGGTTTTGCCTATTTTGCTATCTTTTTCAATCGGGCTAATTTCTTTAGAAGGAGAAGAAATAAGGGTGAGATCGACATCGATCTGTTGAGAAAAAAGCTCATCTTCCGTGACATGCACTTTCGGAGGATTTTCTTGATTTGGTTCATTTGGAGAATGCCTCTCTTCGACAGGTTGAACGACTTCTTCGACAGGATGGATGACTTCTTTAGGCTGTTCAGTTTGTTCATCAGGCTTTTGGTTTTTCTTTTACAGTCTACAGGTAATGTTATATCATATGGCCACTTGACAAAAAATTTGAAGAATTTCCTCCTTTTTCATCGATAAGAGCTTTTGTTGTCGAAATCAATGGTGGCTTTGAAGGAAGTGTCTCGATCTAAAATGGTTTGGTTTCAAGATTAAATTTCAGTTTTAGCTCACTGTTATAGTTATTTGAAAAAGAAAATTGATAGCTCACCTCTACTTTTTGGGGTTGAGAGTTGAGAGTGTGATGAGTGAGTAGAGCTTTTTGAAGTGCTGTTAGAATCTGAAGTACTAAAGGTGGCAGAAGAGTTACTCGAATGAGTGGGAGTCTTTCTTGGAGAAGAATGAATGGGTTTATCAGACAACCCTTGAGTGTAGAAGGGGAGGAGAACCGAAAAAAATTCAAGAGGACTTTTGTTGTCTTTATCAAAAGTGCTTCTTGTTCCCCACAACGGTAAGTATAGCCTCCCCAATCCACAAGTCACCGATCTTTCATGTGGAAAACATTAGGGAATGGGATTGGGCAAAGCATGTTCTCAACTTCTTAATGAAAGGAGTTAAAAACAAGAGAAAGGGGAAGAAACAGTCTGTTGATGGCTGTGTTTTTGTATTAATGTTGATATACTTCCATGAAACAAAGTTTCCCCGCCCGTTTGCACCTGATGCTCCCCCTGTGCCATGGGTGGCCCATTGGACAAGGAAAATTATCATTGAACGGATTTCATCCAAAACAACATAACCATTGGTAAATACTCTACTAAAATTCCCCGAAAAATTTGCTTTGAAATGCTTTTAGGTTATAATTAATTTATTTGTCCTACTTGCAATTGTTAGTTTATTCATTTGAATGTTTCTGCATTAAGAAACATTTTTCTTGATGAATAAATAGTTGTCATGTACTATTCACTATATGAATATTTTTTGGTTCGGTAGGATTTTTTCATTCGATTCATCGGATTATTAATTTGTTATTTTGATGATTAAATAATTGAGACCTTGTTTCTGTTTTAGGGACTTCTGTACAGAAAGCAAAAAAATAAAGAAAAAACAAAAACAAGTAACTTGGACAAAAAAGAAAAAGGAAAAAAAATAAAAAAGAAAATTGTTGAGATGGATTCTTCTTCAGAAGAGGAAAGACTTTTCGAATCTGAATCCGAAAGCCAGTAAGTTTAATTTTCATATCAATTTCATTTAATTTGTATTTGCTTAAAATTGTTCTTATGCGCTTGTTCTTATGTATTATAGAGAAGAAGAAATACAAAAAACCACAACAAAGAAAAGAAAACAACCACTGAAGGTGGTTAGAAAACAAACCAAAAAAATAAAGCCTGTGCCTATAGATTCAGAGAGCACAAGCGAATTTGAAAACGAGTAAGTATTGCATAATTTCTGTGAGACGTTTTGTTGATTGCATATATATATTTAATTTTGGTTCGGTAGGCTTCTTAGTTTCGGTTTAGCACTTTAATTTATTTTGGTTCGGTGGTATCTGTAAGTTTGGTTGACTTCATTTTTAGTGTCTTGTCTCCGGTATAAATTAAATGTGTTTATCTGTTTTACAGAGAAAATGAAATTGAGAAAACACCCATAATAAAAAGAAAACAACCAGAAAGGGCAGCAAAAACACCAAGCCAACCTGACAAGGAGTAAGTTTCTCGAATCATAGTTTCTTTTATTAATACTTACATTTTAGGTTCCTTGATACTTATTTTATAAACTTTTAGAACTGAACAAGCAAAAGACAATGCTGCCGAAAAAAGAAAACGAGCATTGGAGATGATAAGGGAAAAAAGATATAAGAAAAGAAAGGGTGGAGTTCAGTCAACAAACATTACTCCGGATCAGTTTGACTCTCCACAGGCACAAAATAAATTCTCTCAGACGTAAGATTTAGTTTATTATCCTGAATTCTTTTTCTTACTTTGCTTACTTTTGCTGAAAAAATTTCTAATTCCTCTAGATTCAATTATTAATATTTATTTATCTTGCTTAGAGTGCCGACTGTAAATATGGATAGCGAGCAACTGTTACAGACTCAAGGAAGTTCTACACCTTCTGTAAATGCCGCAAACAATACCAGGTAAATTGGTTCACTGCATATTGTAATTTTGGTTCAGTGGTTGCCCAAAAATGAATTTAATGTGTTTCTAGACCTCTGCTTTTAATTTTGGTTTCTAATTTTAATTTGTTATCTTTCTTTTAGGATAAATACCCCAGAAAGCACAGTCAAATATTTTAGAAAAAAGAAAATCTTCCCAAGAAAGACTCTTAAAACTCCACCAGTGTAAGTTAAAAATATTTATGTTACTCTTTTAGATTTATGTAATAATTTTTGTTTAATTAATCACAAGGAAATTGTGTTTAAATGTCACTAGAGCTACACCTGATTTTGACCTACAAATTGTTGAGCTTCAACAACAAACTTGTTCTCAACCTTTGGAAGTGTGAGCTTTTCAATGTGCAAATTCCTATTTTTCAAAACAAATTCTAATTATTCAGCATTAACTTTATCCTTGTTTACATTCCTTAGACCTCCTCTTGCATTGTCTCTACCAAGTTCAGTTCAGGAAGAGTTAATGAAGGATGACTTCATCTATGTCCCTCCACAAGAGGAAACACAACAAACATCTAATAATGAGTAAGTTAATAAATATTTATTCACCACATGAATCTTGTTCAATGTTTACTGCTTATACATGGTTTAATTACGGTTCAGTTGAAACCAGAAATGAATTCAATGTGTTCTTGTCTTTGGACTCTCTTCTGCTTATTATAGCTGCCCTCAAGAAGCTGAAAAGTAAGGTGTTACAGTATCTCTTACGAGTTCTGTAATTGAAGACTTATTCAAAGATGACTATGTGTATGAAGTTTCTAATGAAGAGTAAGTTTCACATAAAAATTCTTTTTATTAATTTTAATGGTTGTTATTGAACTGTTTTCTATTTAATGCAACAGCCCTGCAAAAGAACAACAGCAACAAGCCCAAGAACCACCGGTGCAACAGCAATCAGAACAAGAAGCACCTGTTAATGTGTAAGCATTAAATTCTTTAATATCACTTTTGTTTAATATAATTTCGGTTCACTATAAGTTTGGGTTTAAGTTCACTATAAGTTGGGATTTTGGTTCACTATAATGATTAATGTAATTTCTGTTAAATATCATTGTTAAATATGATAATAGTTTGAGATAATTATAGAAATGTTTACTGTTTAATGAAGCAGACCTTTGGAACAGCAACAACAGGCCTGCGAAGAACCAACAGTGCAACAATCCAAACAAGAAGCACCTGTTGATGTGTAAGTTTTACTGCTTATATAAATATCGATAATGTTTACTGCTTATACATGGTTTAATTATGGTTCGATTGAAACCAGAAATGAATTCAATGTGTTGTTGTCTTTGAACTCTCTTCTATTTCTTATAGCTGCCCTCTAGAACCCAAAAAGCAGGGTGTTACAGGGTCTCTTACAAGCTCTATTATTGAAGAGTTTTTCAAGGATGCTGATGTCTATCAAGTTTTTTATGAAGAACAGTCGCAAGAACCTTCAGTGGCACGGAAATCAGAAAAAAAACTCTAATCTTATCATCATTTGACAAGTATGTTACTTGCTTTTCTTTAATATCATTTTTGTTTAATATAATTTCGGTTCACTGTAAGTTTGGATTTAGTTCACTATTTGTTTGGATTTCGGTTCACTATAGTGATTAAATATCATTTTTGTTTAATATCATTGTTAAATATCTGTCATCTTGCAGTGCTGCTCAACCTAGGAAAAGGGAAGATGAAAGGCCTTCCTTTAGCCTTGGGATAAGTCCACCAGCATCTTAACCAACTCAGCCCTCTCAAGAGAGTGTTTCAGAGCTTGAAATCCTAGCAGAGGCAGTGGTAGATGCTGGAGTGATAGCAGCATTAAAATTTGCTGAAAGAACATGTTCAGAACCAGCGGCTCAAGTTTACAAAACCCCGTAGAAAAAGACGAAAATCACGAATGAGCTTATTAAAAAGTGTTATCATTGGATGACACATGTGAAAACGACAAAGGACAGTAGCAACAAATATGAACCAATATTTGTCTTGAAACATGAGGCTCTCTACGAGGGATTAAGAAAATATTTCATGTCTCTAATGCCCAAAGAACAAGTGCATGCCGTGGTAAATCCTTTGGCAATTGCGTTAACATTAATGATTTTTTTAAACATTCTTATATAGTATATCTCATAAATCTTCATCCTGTAGGTGGTTAGTATACACAACATGATTCTTAACGAAATAAAAACTAAGCGGTATCAGGAACAAATATACATTGTGCCGATGGATATTGTGGTAAGCTAAATTTCCTATTCACTGCTAATTATTTTTCGGTTCAGTCAGAATGTTAATATTGGTTCACCTGATTCTTATGGCTTCTGTTGAGTTCTTTTGCATTAAGAAAACTTTTCTCTTGATGATTGAATGTTTTTCACATTTTATTCAGCATATGATTTGTGTTCGGTTCGATGGAAATATGATTTAACTGGTGTTCATTTTGTAGAATTTTATGTTGGGAACACATGGCGTGAAGTACACTGATAAGACGACAAACAAAGCCTATAGGTTTGATATTGAGCAGTATGCCCACCACCGCCAGTTTCTTAACAAAAGGAAACTTGCATCGCATCCATTTGTAAGTTGTAATATCTAAAAATTCTTTAATAATTCTCTTGTTTGCTATTGTTTTGACTGAAATATTCTATAATTTTCCGAAACTTAAGCTATTTGTCCCAATTTTCAATGGAGGGCATTGGTGGTTGTGGATTGCTGATGTAAACAAAAAGAAATTCTATGTCCTTGACCCTATCAACAAGAAGCCAGAAGATATACCTGATTCGAGAAAGGAACTGAAAAAATTTGTTGTAAGTTATTTTCTTGTAAATTATTCAAAATATTCTGTACATGAGAGGATTTTGGTTGACTGTTGTTGGCTCTGTTTATTTACTTTTTTTTGTCTCTTTCAGGGTTTAATAATTTTCCAGATGAGGGTGTACGCTGGGGCGGAACCCTTAATGGAGGATGGACTGGGAAAGGAAGCAGAGTATATCCAATTGAATGGTCAACGTACAAAGTAAGAATCTTTCTCTTCTATAGTGCTATTTTTAATGTGTTTTATTTTTTATACTATTGATCGTATTATACTCAATTCTTGCTTAGCTATGATTGTGGAATATTTGTGATGAAATGGCTTGAAATAATAGATCCACAAAAAATAAAAAGCGGAAAGAGATATAAATATAAAGCTTAGACACAAGTAAGTACTTTCTAAATTAATAAACTTCTTTCTTTTCTTATTTCATTCAGTTAAGTTGATATTGTAACTAGAGCTTTGAAGTTGGCTGTTACTCTGTTCAATAGTTCTTTTCCATGTAGAAATACTATTCTTGTTGATTGAAATTTGATCACTATTTATTCACCACATAAACAATTTTTGGTTCGGTGGCTCTTATAATTTTGATTCACCAAGTGAATTTTTTTCGGTTCGATGGCCTCCTTTTAATTTGTTTAGGATTTAAGGTTACTGTGATTGCATTTTTACAGTATAACTAGGGCTTTGAATGAAATTTGTTGTTATTTAATGTGATTTTCATTTACTTGATATTTAATGTGTTCAGGGTTTAGGGTTATTGTGATTGCATTTTTACAGTATGATTAGGGCTTTGAATGATATTGTTCTTATTTCATTTGGGTTCATTTCTTATGTAACTAATTCATTTCAATTGAAATGCAGAAAGACATTGATGACTTCAGATACCAATATGGTCTAAATCTTTTGTTGCATGAAATGAACAAAATCAGAGACAAAGTGATTTCGAAATCTGAAGCAATAAGACTCACCAAGCCATCTGCTTTCCTCTCCAGCCCTTATTGTAAATACACATATGGGGATTTAGATAGCAAATAGCATATACTAGTTGTAATTAACAATATTTTATTTAACTTGTTTAAAAAGCAAAAAATGCATACTTCAAATGTATATATGTCAATGTATGTATCAAAACAATGCATATAGTAGTTGTATATATTTTGTTTAACTTGTTAAAAAAAGCAAACAATGCTTCTTTCAAATGTATATATGTCAAAGTTAATGTATATATCTATTCTTAACATCAATGTATGTATCAAATGTTAATATTTATATATCTGTTGGAATTGTCTGGCTGCTGTTTTATTCTAGGTTCTCAGTGATTGCAATCATTGTATTTACCAATACATTACGAACTCCAAAAGAACACAGTGAACCGAAATTAATACACTAGGCGAATCGAAATTAATACACTGGGTGAACCGAAAGGTAGAAACACACTGAACCCCTAAACACTGAACCCTAAACCTTAAACCCTAAACACTAAAACCAGAACCCTGAACATTGAACCCTGAACCCAAAAACCCTAAATCCCTAAAATCCTAAAATCTAAACCCTAAACCCTAAACCCTAAACCTTAAACCCTAAACCTTGAACCCGAACCCTAAACTCTGAACCTGAACCCTGAACACTAAACTCTGAACCCTGAATGCTAAATCCTAAACCCTAAACCCTAAACCCTGAACCCTGAACCCTATACCCTAGACCCCTAAACCCTGAACCCTAAACCCTAAACCCTCAACCATGATCACGGTGAACCGAAATTAATACATGGGGCGAACCAAAATTTTGAAACACACTGAACCCTGAACCCTATACCCTAGACCCCTAAACCCTGAACCCTAAACCCTAAACCCTCAACCATGAACACGGTGAACCGAAATTAATACATTGGGTGAACCGAAATTTTGAAACACATTGAACCCCTGAACAATGAACCCTGAACCCATAAACTGTAAATGCCAAGTTAACCCAATCCCAAATAAATTTGTCCGCCTCCAATGTCACTAAAATAAATGTGACTTCCACGCGCTTCATTATATAAAAAAAACATTCCTTCTTCTTCAAAACGCATGAAACCGATCCTTCTCTTTGAATCTCTCTCAAAATTACTCAAATTTCAATCACGTTCTCTGTAAAATCACTACTGCAGAAGAATAGCGAGAAGATTTTGCAACGAACAACCACAAAAGAACGAAAATAGCAACAGAGACTACCAAAGGTATGAGAAAACTACTGTTCACTTGAAATCTTGCAATGTCGCATTTTTTCTAGTTGCATTTTAGGTTTACTGGATTGATTTACTTCGTTTAGAAGATCAAACTATTATGAATGCATTTTTACAGTATAACTAGGGTTTGGAATGAAATTTGTTGTTATTTTCAATCAGTTCAATGAATAGTGTAACTAGGGCTTTGAAATTAATGGTTACTCTGTTCAGTACTTCTTTTGCATGGAGAAATACTATTCTTTAGCAATAGTGTTCAAGAATATGAGCCAGGAAAAGAAAGATATAGTTGAAGAAATGAGATTCGGTGCCCTGGCACATGTCCCGAAAATGAACGTCTCTCAAGCACTCTTAAGAGAATTGATTGATTGCTATGATGAGTATCATAGATGCCTGAACACTCTCCATGAAAAAATATACATAACACCTGCCAAGGTAGCAGCTGCGCTGGGGATAAGCCATGACAGTAATACACTTTTCACTTCTTGCTTATTTTCGGTTCATTGCTCTCTATAATTTCGGTTCATTGTTCTATTTAATTTCGGTTTATTGCTACCTTTAATTTCGGTTCATTGGTATATAAAAAATTAAACTGAACCTTTTTGGCTCATTTGTTGCTATTAAAATATTGTAGGGAATCGTTTTCCTAAAAAGGTTGACTATCGAAAACCGAATGACGAAGACAAGGCAATATTTGACAGCCTTAAATGTGTTACATTGGCGACTTTAACAAAGTCTGTCCTAATATGAGTGTTGAAGGGGAGGAGAACCGGCAAAAATTCCGTAGGACTTTTGTTGTCTTCGTACAGATGTGCTTCTTGCTGCGGACAACGGTAAGCATGGCCTCCGCAATTCATAAACCGCCTATCTTTTGTGTGAACAACATCCAACAGTGGGATTGGGCAAGTAATGTGCTCGGCTTCTTGAGGAATGGAATCGAAAACATGAGAAAGGGGAAGAAACAGTCCGTTGAGGGCTGTGTTTTTGTTTTGATGCTGATATACTTCCATGAAACCAAGTTCCCTCGCTTGGATGGACTTGATGCTCTCCCGGCACCGTGGGTTGCCTATTGGACAAAGAAGATGATGCTCGACTGAATTTCTGAGAAAGCAACAGACACAATGGTAATGTGTTGATTTGAATCATTGTGCATGCAGAAATATTTTTCTTGATAATTGAATGTTTATCACGTATTATTCATCATATGAATTGCGTTCGGTTCAGTGTTTGTGTTCATTTTGATTCACCTGATTGTTTTTGTATTTCCTCGTTTCAGATGCTTCTAAAATACTCTGCTAACTAAATAATTTTGTGTTTTAGGGACTTCTGTATATAAAGCAAATAAAGGACGAAAAAACAAAAAAAAAAGAAGGTGCAAAACAAAACAAATTTTCTGAAGGGGAAAGAGAAAAGAAAAAGGGAGAAAGAAGAAAAGAAAGTTGTTGTTGTGGATTCTTCTTCGGAAGAAGAATCTTTTTCGGAATCCAAATCTGAATCCGAATTTGACAATATAACGCTGGTAGAAAGAACAAGACAAAAGAGGCTCATGAAAAAAAATTTGTTCCGACGGATTCAGAAACATCAAGTGAATCTCAAAACCAGTGCAGTTTGAATGGTTCTAATTAACAATATTTTATTTAACTTATTTAAAAAAGCAGACACTATTTCTTTTGAATGTATATATGTCAACATTAATATAGATGTTAATATTAATGTATAGATCTAATGTTAATGTATATACTGATTCAAAATGGATTACTCCTTGTCTTGTTATATACCTGTTGGAACTGCCTGGCTGCTATTTTTTTGCAGGTTCACAGTGAAAGAAATCAGGGTGTTTACCAATACATTACGAACTCCAAAAGAACACAGTGAACCGAAATTAATACACTGGGCGAACCGAAAGGTAGAAACACACTGAACCCCTAAACACTGAACCCTAAACCCTAAACCCTAAACACTAAAACCAAAACCATGAACACTGAACCCTGAACCCTAAAACCCTAAAATCCTAAAACCTAGACCCTAGACCCTAAACCTTAAACCCTAAACCCTAAACCCTAAAACCTAAACCCTGAACCCGAACCCTAAACTCTGAACCTGAACCCTGAACACTGAACTCTAAACCCTGAATGCTAAACCCTAAACACTAAACCCTAAACCCTAAACCCTGAACCCTACCGTAAACCCTAAACCCCTAAAACCATGAACCCTGAACCTTAGACCCTTAAATTCTAAACCCTCAACCATGAACACGGTGAACCAAAATTAATACACGGGGCGAACCGAAAGTTTGAAACACACTGAACCCCTGTACACTGAACCCTGAACCCTGAAACCTTAAACCCTAAACCCTAATCCCTAAACCATTATCTCTGAACTCTGAACCATGAACCAAAAAACAAATTCTAGTTATTCAACTTAGAAATTAATACACTAGACGAATCAAAAAATTGCATATATCAATATAGACTTTCACAAAAAAAGTTACTATTCATTAAAGACTATCAACATTCAGAAATTAAACCTTCTATAACCATGGTGAACCGAAATCTGCTCATGGGTGAACAAAAATTTACATTAATAAAAACTAAAACTTGTAAACTCCTCTCTTGGATAATTCATATCTGGTGTATTGTAAAGAGTGGAGCTTGACTGAATCGATGATCCAGAGTCTAAAAGGTTCAACTACAAAAGACATAATTGTGTATTAGCAAAATGAACATTTGAATTTTTAACTAATCAAAAGCAAGTCAATTTTACCTCGCTTGGAGCTGTCTTTTTCTTTTTCTTCATGGCATTTGAGATCTTTTTTTCCAGGTTTGATCCAAGTCTGTTCTTGGGCCGACCTCTTGTTTTGACACGTGGTGGGCTTTGAAGGTCATTCACATTACTTAATGTCGCTTCTTCGTGGGTTAACAAACTTTTTCCTTTGCTTCTCCCTTGATATTCTTCCATCTCCACCATGACCTTGTCAAATGCTTGGTGTAAAATTCCGGTCAACTCTTCAGACTCAGATGCAAATTCACATATATTGTGTGACCAAAACACCAATTTGTCAAATCTCTTACTTCTTGACTCCAGCAGAGGTTCATCTTGGCTGCTCTTGATGTGTGTATGCCTCCTCTTTATGTTCTTACTCCAACGTTCCAATATGTATTTCGGTGCCACGTTATCCACTCGCTCAAAGCTTAGGACACTTAGGGAATGGCGGCACAATATGCCCCTAGACTAAAAAAGCAAGCAATGGCACTTTACATCTCGTGATACTGCTCGTAGGAGACGACAAACTTATTGAATTTGGAGTTGGAAACCTGCTCTATTACTTCATATGTTGTGAAACCTAGGGTGGAATACATTGATCTTGTGATACAGTTCACTTTACCTCTGAATTGAGCTTGAACTTCCTTGAATTTCTCATGGGTATATACATGCTGAAACTGTGCCTCTATTACTGATTTTGTTGCACACGGTATCACGGTGTGAAAATCTGCAGCATCGAATTCTCTCTCTGCTTGCTCTCTGCTTGCTAGGCAATTGTCGTATTGCTTCACGAATTATCTCAAGGAGCTATTCCGTGTGATGAACTTGTTGAAAAATGAATGCATACTCTCGCTCCTTTGCGTGCTTCTCATCTCAGCCCAAAAGTGGTGATCCAAGTAAACCGGAATCCATATATGGCGATCCTCGTACAGCTCTGCATACCAACCGAAACCATAAGGTCTGGTGAACCAAAAATAGTGCATGCTTTGAGAAAAATATGAGCATAAAAATAATTCGAATTGAAACCTCAATTACCTGAAAGCCACTTGTTGCCTCCGAGGCCATACTTTGTAAGAAAATCGTTCCACTTTCTATCAAATGCGTCTTTTGTGTAAGAGTTCTAAACAACATGGCTCATCTCTTGTTCAATATCGATGTGCCCCTTGTAGCCATTTAATTTGCTTGGAATCTTCTTTATAATGTGTTAGATGCACCAGCAGTGAATTGTTGTTGGCATGCACAGCTCAATTGCCCTTTGAATCGATGTGTATTGATCGGTAAGAATACCTTTTGGTGCCTTCCCTCCCATGGAACGTAACCAACACTCAAATATCCATTTGAATGATTGGATGTCCTCATTTTTCATCAGAGCGCATCCAAGAAGTGTCGACTGGCCGTGGTGATTCACGCCAACAAAAGAACCTAAAACCAAATTGTACCTGCATAAATAACAACCACAAGATGATAAACCAAAATATATACACTCACTGAACATCAAAAATATGTTTGAATGAACCGAATACCTATTTGTGTTATAGGTGGTGTCAAATGAAACCACGTCTCCGAAATAATCAAATGCAGCCCTGCTTCTTGCATCAGCCCAGAATGCATGTTTAATGCAGTGATCACCTTCAAGGTTGAGCTCAAAGAAGAAATTTTGGTTCTTCTCTTTCATTCTAACTAGGTACTTCCCAAATTCTTTGGCATCATCTTCTTCAGAAATATTTCGTACTTTTCTTGTGATGTAATTCCTTATGTCTTTTTCTATAAAACCTAGTTCACGGTGGCTGCCAGCTGCTGCCACAAATGATTGGTAAGTTTTGCTCGGTCTGATTCTGGCTTCCTCGTGGGTTTCAATGGTGCGACGCACGAACATGCTAAGCTCCCTGTGTTGTTTGAGTATCTCATCCTGGTCTGAACAACAAGGATGTGAGTGATTCAAAACAACTTTAGAAATTGTCCAAAGACCAACATCCTTCATTATGTGTACATAAATTTTGGCTGGACAATTTAACCCAGCTGAAGGGTTTGTTTTCAAAGTTGGGGATATCTTTGATTTCCACCTCCCCTCTCTAGAGCATACAATTAGTTGATTCTTAATCTTGTCTCCGTCCCAAGTCGTGTTCCTTATTTTGGTAGAAAAACCGGCAAGTTTGGAATAATGTTTGTAGAACTTTCCAGCTTCTTCTAGTGTCTTGAAAATCATTCCCACCTTTGGGACAAATTTTTCATCCACAACACAGTTGGTCTGCATGGTGAACCGAAATCTTAATCATGGTGAACCAAAATTTTAATTACGGTGAAACAATTATAAAGTTCTTAGGGAACAAAACAGAATATATTCGTCTAATTTTTTTCAGACTCCTTTTTGCTTACCGAACCGAAAACATGAACATGGTGAATCAACTCTTTAGTACTTACTGAACCGAAAAGTTACTCACAATTACACACAGTTAATCACAGTTACTCACACTCACAGTTATATATTATCAATTCAATTCATTTCAATTCAGATAAAGATCACCTCAGTCCATTCGATTCACTTCAAATAAAATTAGCAATTTCATTCCATTGAATTAGATTCAAAATTCAATAATCCAAACCTCATCAAATTGATACGTTTTGGAAGAATTGTGCAAATCGCACTCATTCAACTGATTTGAAGTTGATTCATTCATTGTTTCAATTCAGAAGTGCAGATCGAAGAAGAAAACGAAGAAGAAGATGAACGACGAAGCTAATTACGTTGAAGTCATCAATCCAAATCCATAATGCAGAGAAGAAAAATGCAAATAAAGGAGGACAACGAATTTAATTAGGTTGAAGAAGGAGGTTGACATTGTATGAAAAGGTTTACGTTGAGAAAAGTTGATAACGCAAAATAAAGATTAGGTTATATACGTTAGGATTAAGCGCGTGTATACAAACAATTGTGTGGGGCGTGGAGTTAAAAGGATTTGGATAACATCTATGTAAAAATTTTTACATGGATGTAGAACTTTTCCGTAAATTAAATACCACAATTGACATTTGATGTACTTGAATAGTTGAATAATGTGTATTTATTTTATATGCAAATTATTATTGAAGTTAAATATATATATATATATATAAAATAAAGAAGTCAGTACCAATTAATAAATAAAGAAATTAATTTTAAATTATAAATTAAATAAAAAAATTTGTTATTATTATTTTTATTTATCGTTGGCTTATCAATCCTCTCATAAATTAATATACCTGTATGTATATATTCAAGTACATCTAATTGCAATCATGTTTTATATTTATACATAACACTGAATAATTTTGATATTTAATTTTTCCAATTGTCAAAGAACTTTTTTAAAGAAGTTGGATAATGAAAATGTTATTGAAGATTTGGGTAGTGATAATAAGTTTTATAAGTATAGTTCCATTATTCTTAATAGCTCAAAATTCTCCAAAAGATTATCTTAAAGCTCACAATGATGAACGTGTAAAAGTTGGGACTAAGCCACTGAAGTGGGACCAGCAGCTTGCATCACTTGCTCGCAAGTTTGTGAAGAAACATATTTTTGACTGCAAGAAGGGAACTTATGATAGAAGCTTTATCGATGGTACTAAATATGTCCAAAGCTTTGTATATCATCCAGAATCCATATCAGGTGTCGATGCTGTGAATACATGGCTGCAACAAAAAACAAACTATGTCTATAAATCTAACACTTGCATTGATGGTACTCTTAATTGTATTTGTTACGCTCAGATTATATGCGATGCAACTACTTCTTTAGGTTGTGCTAGAGTCAAGTGTCGTAATTATGAAGGCACCCTTATTACTTGTTTATATTACCCTGCATGCCATCTTCCGGGTCAAAGTCCCTTCGTATTTCATTCATTACCAAATTAAACTCATTGCTTTCTTCACTACACTTTAATAATAAGTGCACATTTTATTACTACGATTGTTGGCCTTGTAGTTTTTTTAATAGAAAGAGTACTTGAATGAATTGTTCTTTGTTTCGGTTGAAGGCAATTGGGATCAATCATTCGATTGGGGTAAGGCTAGTGGGTTGGTGAGTGGAGACGTTTGGAAGAGATTGGTCGAAAGTCGATTGAAGTAGATTAGTTGGTAGTCAGTCGGAGTTGATAGGTGGTTGCTCAATTATTAGGAGTATAGTTGTCAGAATTGAATCGGTGATCAAACCAATTAAACTATTAGTTTATTAGTTTGTTGATTCAATTAATGAGTCATAAGTTTGAACCGTTTAACTTATAAT